>NC_061513.1:350398012-350550795 GCF_022539505.1 Lolium rigidum | reverse complement strand
AGTCGCCTTAATGAACATCTCAGAGGTCTTTTTATGCCAATTATAATGTTACAGGACATAGTATGTATTTGTACAATATCTCTGTATTAATTTTTTTATAATATATAATTTTTTCAATTTCCTCTTTCTTACGGTGACATGGAATGACCTAGGAGAAGCTCCAAGAGAAATTTCTTGGAATCATGTAACTTGAGCTTAACTGCCTACGGTTGAACTTGCAAAACTGAACCTACCTTTTATAAGGTGTGCAAGACCCCAAACTCAGAAGGTTGTTAAACACATGTACAAATGTGGAAGTGTGGAATCTCTGTCAGAGGTATGTGACATTTATTGCTACTTATGTACATATATACTGTTTTGATATGTCAATTGGGTCTCCCTTTATATGTCGAAGGAAGTCAATTCTACTGCTATCGTTCATATGAAGCTCATGAAATGGTGGCCAGGAACTGACCGGGAATAAGCAGTATTCTACATCTGGTGATGCAATTACATGAAGCAAGCGCATTAGTATTCTTAATATATGTGCTCATAATTCTCAGATGGCGATTACATTTCTTATCTCTCATATGTTGGCTTGTGCTCGGCCCAGGACATCAATAGTTCCAGTGTTGCAACTAAATTTTGACATTCAGTTTTAACAGTACAAATAATTTGCATTAGTGTTCTTGAAATATCCGGGTAGATTTGATCAACTTGATCATATTCTTCCTCTACAACTATTACTGCTTAGCACATTGTTCCTACCATGTGGAATTAAGCCAATGCCATCAACATATTTGCACCATTATATTTTAGTTTTTTCCCTATATCTACTTGACTACTTCTATGATCCTGACAATCTGTTACACGGAAGCTACTAAGGGAGATGGGTTAAGCGGAGAGGATTAAAATGTTCCCTGCCAAATTATTGATTCCCCACCTCAAGAAATTGAGGATATAAAGGCACAGTCTGTACAAACTTGAGGAGATAGTCAATCTTCATAAAGCTAGAGTTGAATTTATTAAAAATGTGACATTCGACTTGCCTGGAAGAGTGCAAGATGGTAGGCTTTAAAGGATAGAGAGGTATAACGTTTTGGTCATTTTTTCTCAGCTTCCAATGATTGTGTTTTTGATAACAAGTAAAAGAGAAACCGGTTAATCTGTCTTGAGATAAATACGCGCTATCACCCAAATGTAGGCATTGTAAATAAGCCTTTTCAGATTTTTCTAGAAGGGGCCAACTGGCCATATTTGTTTATCACTTAGTATTACTTACGATGGACGGGCGCAGCAACGCGCGCTTTTCACGGTCTAGTAATGAGTATAATATAAACACCAATGATAATGCAGCTAGATTTTTTTTTTGAGGGGATGATAATGCAGCTAGATGATTAACATCTTAAGAAAAGCATGTGAGCCCATGTGTCCTTGCGGGCCGTGTACCCGTTTGGCGCTACGCTATCTGGCTCGTGCCATGTCTCCTCGGTCCTCGCCCTCGATCACTGGATTGGCTCACTACTCACTGCAAATCTGCAATGCAAGCGCTCCTTCGATCAGCAGCGAGCGAGTCCCTTGACCCAGTTCGAGACGAGTAGCTAGCACCAAGGAGGCGGCGACTAGTGACTGCGATTCTCTGCGCAGGCCGTAGAAAATGCAACAGGTGATGATGACGAAAGCGGCAACAAGCATCTTTCCCAGCTAACCCGATATATCCCAAAGTCGGCAGCGTGAAATGATCAACTAGCATTGTATGTGTTAGGGTAATATATTTGTCGTATTACCAGGGGGCCAAAGGCGATAATATATAGTACATGTACAGGTGCAAATATGCAGGAAGCCCCCTAACATATGGGGAAACTACAATATACAGATATATACATCTAACACCCCCCATAAACTCATGGTGGATCCACAACACTGAGTTTGGAGAGTAAAAAGTTATGCTGCGCTCGAGTGTGTGACTTTGTAAAAAATTACGCCAACTGCAAATCTGAAGGCACATAATGAACCGTAACAACCTCATCCTGCACCTGAGCACGTGTATAAAAAGCATCAACACATGTTTGGTCAGCTCATGCTTGACCGGATCACGTGCAATACTGATAACACCTGTACTGTCAGACAAAAGTGGAGTGGGTGTCGTAACAGAGACCCCAAAATCTGCAAGCAACCACCGTAACCAGGTCACCTCAGCAATCAACAAAGCCATAGCCCGCAACTCAGCCTCAACACTCGAACGGGAAACTGCTACTTGTTTCTTCGTCTTCCAAGCAACAAGCGAACCACCAGAAAACACACAATAAGCAGAAAGTGAACGACGATCCGTAGTATCACTCGCCCACGTAGCATCCGAGTAGCACTGGAGCTAGAGAGAGCTGGAACAGGGAAATAAAAGGCGACGAGTGATCGTGCCACGAAGATAACGAAGAACACGGAGGAGATGACTGTAGTGAACAGTGGTAGGAGCTGAGACAAACTGACTCAGAATATGAACAAGATAAGAAATATCAGGACGAGTGATAACAAGATAAACAAGACTCCCAACAAGATGGCGATAACGGGTGAGATCAGAAAGAGGATCGCCATCAGTAGGACGAAGCTTAACATTAAGCTCCATAGGAGTATCAACCGTGCGCTCATCCCCAAGAGCGGCACGAGCAAGAAGATCCTGAATGTACTTTTCCTGAGAGATAGAAAAGCCATCAGAAGTGGAGGAAACCTCAATGCCAAGAAAATAGCGAAGAGGACCAAGATCAGCCATAAGAAACTGATCTCGAAGACGAGCCTTGACAAATGCAATATACTCAGGATCATCACCAGTAATGATTATATCATCAACATAGAGAAGAAGAAGAGTGCGTCCACGAGGAGAAGTGTGAATGAAAAGTGTTGGATCATGGAAACTAGGAGAGAAACCAACAGCAGTCACCACAGAGGCGAAGCGCTCAAACCAGGCACGAGGGGCCTGTTTCAGACCATAGAGAGAACGTCGAAGACGACAAACCATCCCATCGGGAACAGAATACCCAGGAGGAGGCTGCATGTAAACCTCCTCACTCAACTCGCTATTAAGAAAAGCGTTCTGAACATCAAGCTGGGACACAGACCAGCGTCGAACAGAAGCAACAGCAAGAAGAGTACGCACAGTGGTCATATGAGCCACAGGGGCAAAAGTCTCATCATAGTCACGGCCGTGCTCCTGCTGAAAGCAACGAGCCACAAGACGCGCTTTATAGCGCTCAAGAGATCCATCAGAGCGGGTCTTAATTTTATAGACCCACTTACACGTGATAGGACGAACACCAGAAGGGGGAGAAAGAAGATCCCAGGTGCCAGTGCGCTCAAACGCAGCGATCTCCTCAGCCATGGCAAGCTGCCATTCAGGATGACGCTCGGCATCCTGATAAGAAGTCGGCTCGGAGACGACAGAGATCATACTGACTAGGAGAATAACGAGCTAGAGCTCGACGCTGACGAACATGCCGTGAAGGGGGAAGCTCATCGGCAGAGGACACCTCATCAGAAGAAGAGGAAGAAGGAACAGCATCCGAAGGATCCGAAGCCGGAGAACGAGGAGTACTAGGGGAACTAGACAGAGGAGAGGATGGCGCCGAAACCGAAGGGGGCGCAGCAGAACTAGTAGGTGGAGGAGAAGAGACAGCAGGTGGTGCATCCGGAAAAAGAAGAAAAGAGATATGATCCACCGGGTAAGTACCAGAGGTGGGGTGAGGATAGAAGGGACGCGTCTCATCAAACGTGACATCACGAGAGATGCGCATCCGACGACCAACGGGGTCCCAACGACGCTTATGCTCATCACTGTATCCGAGAAAAACACACTCAACAGAATGAGCGGGAGGCGAGCCGGGAGAGAGCAGGGCGGAGAGAGCCGGCGCGTGGGCGACCGGGGCCAGACGGGCAGCCGGGAGGCGACGGCCGGAGGCGGCGGTCGGCGGCGGAGGCGCGTAGCGGGAGGCGCGTGAGTCTGGGGCAGAGACGGGCGACCGGGAAGCAGAGATGGGAATCGATCGGGACAGGCGGGGGCGAGGACCTGGCCGACGGGGAAGTTGACGGATCGAATCGATCGGACCAGCAGGGGGCAACGGAGGCGGGAAGGAGCACGGCCGGAAGAAGAGGAGCCGGCCGGGGGCGGACGATGGCCGGAAAACGGCCGGAAGACGGCCGAAAAATGGCGGCCGGAACAAGCGGCAACGGCGGCCGTACGGACTAGAGGATCAAATTTTGCTCTGATACCATGTTAGGGCAATATGATTGTTGTATTACCAGGGGGCCAAAGACCACAATATATAATACATGTACAGGTGCAAATATGCAGTAAGCCTTCTAACATATGAAGAAACTACAATATACATATATATACATCTAACAGTAACAGTATGTACGTGCATGTACGTGCATGTAGACAATCCGTCCCAAACTCGATCCATTAATAAATTAGAATTGTACTAACCCATCAATGCCAACGACATAGTCCATGCGTTAATTTGCGGACACAAGCTCATTAGTATATAAGAACTTTACATACCAGTCTAGCCTATTCTTGATCCTTAATGTCGTTCCAACGTGCACGTACAAAATCATGTCAGCGCCCACCATGCCAACGTGCACATAGGATAAATTGGAAAACGTGTGCTGCCATATCAACAAAAATAAAATTGGTAGGCGTGCACTGATGGTTGAAACCAAGCTGAAGAAAGCTTAGGATCTTTTTGGATCATGGGCACCAGTGATCTCAGTGTATTAAAAACTTCGAAAATTATATTTATATATTTTAAAAAATTATGTAGTAAAATTCTAAAAGTAGCCAATGATGTATTCCACTAACGTATAAAATTTCAATTACAAATGTTTTGTTTTCTGAGCTGCACAAAAATGACAAATTCTGAATGTTTTTTGAGATTTGAATCACTATACTCAGATTCACATATTTGTTATTTTTGTGCAGCCCAAAATACACATTATTTCCAGTTGAAAATTTACACGTTTGTGGAATATAATACTGACTACATCATGATTTATTTTTAGATTTTTCTAAAACTTAAAAATATGATTTTTAATTACTTTTCTGAAAAGGGATCACTGGAGCTCATGTGCACCAAATCTCTGTCCGTAACAAAGCGACAACACATAAAAGGCGCACCCACAAGAAAAAACAATAGAAGTGAAATATCAGAAATTCACAAGAAAGACCAAAAGATTACAATATCTACAAGGGGAAATGAGTTTGTACACGCACACATGGGTACACGAAGCTATCTCAGCCACCCATTACTTCGTGATTCGGATAAGTAGCATACATGCGTTGAATTTTTGCATTTGCCTGAATCTGAATTTTGGAAAGAGAATCTCTGAAAAGGTAGAAACTAAACTGACGTGGGCATTACCCTTCGGGTAACCGACATTTCCCTATCCTGTGCGGCTCAACTGGAGGCCCATGAAGATACCCGATGGCAAGGTGGACCACTAGGACGGTGCTGGAGAAGATTCCTTGAAGTACAAGACGAAGAGGAGCCGATCAAGGAAAGTTTAGAGCTAAGTCTTTTGTAAACCTAGTCGTACCCGGACAGATCTCTTGAGACCTGGCCTCCTATATAAAGGCCAGGAGAGGGGCTGCCGAGGGACACAATCAATCTTAGCAATCTTAGCCACCAAAAGCTTAGAGCTAGGTCACCATAGCACATAATTAGCCATCTCGACGAGATCTCAGCCGAACTATTCGGCACCCCATTGTAACGCAATATCTTCATAATCAAGAACAGACAGACAGGACGTAAGGATTTTACCTCATCGAGGGCCCCGAACCTGGGTAAATCACTCTCCCCGCTTGTCTGTGAACCGATGTCTCGTATCAGCTTACAGGATTCCATCAACCCTAAGCCCCTATCGGAGGGCATTGCCGAGGAGCACCCTCGACAATTGGCGCCATCTGTGGGGACCCTGTCGGCACAAGATCGGTCATCGGCAGATCCAGTCATGTCATCGGCAACTTCATCGACACCGTCATCGCCAAACCTGGCAAGCCCGATTCGATTCGGCTCCTATGAATTCACCCCGCACAGCGATTCCTCCCGTTCAACCTTCTCAGATCTACAAGGAAACATGGAGATGACCTTCGGCAGCGTCCACTACAACGTCAGCGCGGAAGGAATCCTTCGGCTGCTGGAATCGCCCACTTCCAGATCGACGAGTCCAAGCGCGTCATCATCACTCGACCTTTCAGCCGGTCTGACAGGCTCAACGAGTTCACCCGCGCCCTCGACTCCCCGTTCAGCGTCTTCCATGTCGGTAGGATCCGACAATCCCACATCTTCGGAGTTAACCTCGTACTACTGCTTGAACTGCGACACCAGGCACAAACTGGGATCGAGCGACACACCGTTCATCTGCAATGCCCACTATTCATCGGGAGAGGACAGTGTCGACAGCGTCGTCCAAGGAACCACCCGGAGAACGGCGCACCACCAGGTTTATGTCGCCAATAACATGGGAAACACAAGGCACAGAGGAGACGGAGACCACACTCCTCGTTCCAGCAGACGAGCAAGTTTCGAAAACAGTGCCAGCAACCACAACAGTGACTACACCATCGCGGACGAGGAGTGGGCAGTAGCCAAGGCAGCCGTACTTAACAACACGCCGCTCCCCGCAGGAACCTCGGTTGGAACCCTTAACGCCTATCGCTCTATACTAGAGAAAAACCGGGAATACCTATCGAAAGAAGAAGCCACCCTCGAGAGACGCCTATCTGCGGCATACCGATCCAGCGAACGACGAAGAGGCTCGCAAGGAAGCGCCTCTCGAAATACTCAAGGGGCAGGCAAGCACCGATCAATACTATCCAGGCTTTCGGAAGATGACGCTAGAGAAATAACGTCAAACCTGACCAAGTCCTTTATGACCACGGACACCGCGGGCATGCCACGGCCGAAAACCGTTGTAGGAGCAACCGCCAACCTCGCTGCATACCTCATCAACCAGCGCCCTGAAGGATCCATGGCTCAAGCCCACCGAGGTGCCCTAGAAAGTCTCGCGATATTGGGAGATAATCTAGTTCCGCGAAAGGAAAAGACCACATTGCAGGCTAGTGGCTCAAAGCATCATGCGAGAGATGCGCGGGATGAAATCACCCAGAGCAGGATCGACAAAGCAAGGCGACGACGCGCCGCTAGGGAGGAGAATGACAGTGATTCTTCGGATGAGAATCAGGAGAACGACGGCGAGCTCAGGGGAGCCGATTGTTTAAGCTACAAAATTCGCGAGGCGATGCCACCCAAAAAGTTCAAACCCACCCCTACTGACGCTGCCAAATACGATGGGCAGCAGGAGCCAAGATCTTGGATAGACGACTATCTGCAGACTGTGATTCTGCGTAAGGGGAACCAGATAGCAGCAATGCAGTGCTTGCAGCTTTACCTAAAGGATTCAGCGCGAGCCTGGCTAAGGGGCCTGCCGAAGGGTTCCATCAAATCATGGGACGACCTAGTAGATGCCTTCGTTGCCAATTTCCAAGCAATATACAAGAGACCCATCGGGATTGAAGAGTTACGACATTGCCAGCAAAAGCAGAAGGAATCGATGCGCTCATACATCGGGAGATTCACCAAACTCCTAAACGCTACCGAAGATGTATCTGTCGACAGAGCAATCGACGCCTTCAGCGATGGCATCCGACGTGAAAGCTACATAGAAGAACTCGGACGCAAAAAGCCAAAAACCATAACCAAGTTAATGGAAATCGCCAACAGCTGGGCTGATGGCGAGGACAACGTGCGAAGGCCGCGACAGCGCAGTGACGACGAAGACGATGACTAGCCGAAGCACGACTCAGGTGGTCGAAGGGATCGTCACAAGAGAAGGAAGAACCGCAGCTATGACGACAACAACCTGGTAGCCGCAGGGTACTCCGATCGGCAGGACGATCGATATGACGATAGAAGAGACGATCGACAGGACGGTAATCGGAACAACTCTGGGAACCGTGGCAATTATAAACCACGGCAGCAGAGGACTCCCGAACTGCCCTACGCCGAGCAGATCAATGCTCCCTGTTACTTGCACTCGTATGTCGATTCTAAGGACGGCAAAACGAAGTCGAGCCACTTTCTCAGGGACTGTCGGCAGTTCATTGACATGCACAAACTCATCCAGCAGGCAGGCCAGCAACCGCCACCACCACCACCGCCACCTCCACCGCAGCATCAAGTCCAGCAGGCTCAACCTCATCAACCCAACGAGGCATTTCCACCACCACGTGGGGATATGAGCATGATCCATAGGACAGGTGTCTCTAGAAGAGAAATGAAGAAGCTCACCCGAGAGATTAACCTAGCAGAAAGTATCATGGCAAACATCCCCGAGTATGTCGAGTGGTCCTCTCAGAACATTACGTTCAGTCGAGCAGACCAGCCGATGACCATACCAAAACCAGGACACGCTGCCTTAGTAGTCGAGGCACAAATCGGGGGGTTCAAGATGAGCAAAGTCTTCATGGATGGTGGAAGCGGGCTAAACCTGATATTCGTCGACACAATCAAAAGTATGGGGATCACCATGAGGATGCTAGAAGAAACAGACACTTGCTTCCATGGTATTCTTCCAACTTCACCGGGGTACTCTCTTGGCAAAGTTCACCTGAACGTCGTCTTCGGCAAAGCCAACAATTTCAGGAAGGAAAGGATCGAGTTCGAAGTAGTGAACTGGGAGTCACAGTATCACGCTATACTCGGAAGACCAGCTTATGCCAAGTTCATGGCTGTGCCGCACTACGCATACCTCAAGCTGAAAATGCCTGGGAACAACGGGACAAACATCACAGTCTATGGAAGTTTTTCACGCTCGGACAATTGTGATCGCGACTTTCAGAGGATTGTTGCGAAGTTCGGGTTGCAACAAGAAATTGTCGACCCTCCGCCCAAGCTATCGATACGCGAAATCAAGGAAGAAAAACATGTCAGGGAAACCAAGAAGAAGCCAGCCGACCTTGTTCTAGAAGCTTCGGCAGCAAAAGCTTCGGCAACAAAAGCTTCGGCAGAAAAAGCTTCGGCAGTTGATGGCACAGAAGACATAGGAGACGGCAAGACACTGGCAACCATCGCCCAGGCCCCTGGCAAAATCAACAACGCTGCGGCAACCACTAACGTGGTGAAAAAGCCAGAAGATAAGAAGAACCCCTTCCTTG
Organism: Lolium rigidum; assembly: GCF_022539505.1. Taxonomy (NCBI): domain Eukaryota; kingdom Viridiplantae; phylum Streptophyta; class Magnoliopsida; order Poales; family Poaceae; genus Lolium; species Lolium rigidum. The sequence continues at coordinate 350,541,611 of NC_061513.1, read as the reverse complement.
CTTAAGCAGTTCACTAGCGTTTAATTTTTTCCCTTTACATTAAACAGGGCCTTCCTTTTTTGCCCTTTAGTCTCGTGCTTACCTTATTAATGAGAACTTAAGTTCCGATCCCTTGTTAAGCATTGCAGTAATTCAAAGCATCTATGGCCGCATCACCGTGAACCTTGCCTACAAGCGACAGTGCAACGTAGTACGCGGCAGAAGATCGTGCTTCAAAAGAAAAGCCTCTATGAGTGCTAAAAGATGCAAAGTAAACAAGGACATTAATCCTTCCCTCGGCTATAGATGCCTCTATGAGTGCCGTAAAAAGCAAGAGTTTGGAAATACAAACACAACCCACGTTCGATATTTTACTTATGGAAATATCAAAGAACAACGGGCTCATCGGCAGAATCATTGCACCCGAAATATTCGGGAGTGACTGTCGAAACATACATCGGTTGAAAGCAAAGTTGCGCATACAACATGTTTAGCAAAACCTGCAACACAAGCTGATCACTCAATTGATTTGCTGATCAACGAGTACACATACATCTAAACGGGCAATTAAGATTTGCTCCCTCAAAATTTGCCAACGGCATCAACACGGTAAAAGTACATATACATGTATCTACCGAATAAAAAGTTTCGGCTAAACAATCCTAACACTTGGATGAAGTAGCCAAAATAACCTATTTACAAAACAACCTTAATCCCTGAAATCACCCTTGCGGAGTTTCTCTTTCCTCAGGTACCTTTGAATACTCCTCAAGCTTGTCGACAATTATATTGGCAGGCAGCAATACCTTCGGATACAGAGTCTCCAAGTCGCCAACCGCGTTGGCGATAGCAAGCAGATTTGCTGAGGGGTAACGTGCAAGCACAAGGGCAAGTGTAAACCTGGCCCCTGCAAAAACCTGAGCTCGCACCAAGTCTCTAATCTTCTTGGTATTCCCAAACTCAGACATCAGAGTCAACAGCGTAGGGGGAATCGCGTTTAAAGGGAACATAGTCCTCCAAACTACCCTCAGGGCTTTGTAGCACTTGTCGAAGAAATGGTGGACTTGTTGAACCTGATCCTGAAATTGTGCGACAGCCGAAGCCTTCGAGTGTTCCCGCCAGAAAATTTCTTCGGCTGATGACAGCTGGGTCAATGCGTGCACACGCTCGTGAATCCGCTTGTTCTCTTCCGCACGGTTCAACGCTATGACTGGCAAAGGAATCAATAGAGGATCAAATAATGCATTGTTGACAAAAGAGTGCAAGGACCAAGAAACTTACAGTTCAAACTCTCGGTAGCTTTATGTAGTTCAGTAAGAGCGTACCGCTGTACTTCGGCTGCAATCTCGCTCTTCTTATTGACAATAGCAGCTAAGGCATAAGTGCTGCGCAGATCCTTCTCCATCTGAGCGATCCGATCCTTCATACGTTAGATTCGGTCACCTTCAGGAAGAGCACTCGAAGAGTCGTCGACAAATGCGGGCACTGGGAAACGTGCAAGAAACAGCGTTAAAAGGGATAACGGATCGGGTCAATTCGAGCATCCGAAGTAACTCCCATCGGGAGAAGTGCAAGCAAAAATATCATAACAAAGGTGTACTAGCAACATTGCTAGCACGGAGTTTATTACAAACATCAGCTCGAAGGAAAGTTTTTTACAAAAATCAAAGGGCTTGGGTCTGAGTCGATAAACTGGGGCCAGCCGATGTCTTCCTTGACGAAACCAGTTCAAGGAGCTGGCGAGCACACTTAAGGGCTGACGTTTTGAAGACGCTTAAATCAATAAACTGCCCATCTTGCTCTTTCGGCAGCTCCTTAGTCATTTCTTCGATGTCGGCCTTAAAGCCGTGACCCATCATAAGTTGGAAGGCAAGGAGGGCATCATAGGTACGCGAAGTGCGTTTGAATACCTCGATAACCTCCTTGGTGTCAACCGCGAAGGCATCGATCAACTGCCCCAGAGTTTTGTCTTGTTTGATCTTGGGGAAGATCATCGAGTGCATCCGCGCCATGGCACCTTTCCCTTTTCAAGAAGCTCCCGCGTAAGCTGGTGGGAGGCGAGAGTCATCGATACACCATTTGCAGGAGAGTTATTTGGAATTTTTTCCAAGGCATTGGCGGGGATGTTGGCGGCTTCTGCAAAAGAATAAAGTGGAAAAGATCATTGACAAAAGATCGAATTCATAAAATACAATAACCGATAGAGAAGCACAAAAAGAGATTACCAAGCAAATCTAACGAAGACTGGTGGAGGAGTTCATCTTTTTCAGCTGCCAGAGCTTCGGCAGCCAGCCTCGATGCTTCTTCTTCCTTCAGCTTCTCCTTCAGCTTGCCCAGTTCCTCTTTCAGGGAGTCGACTTCTTGGCGAGCTGTGGCGGCCTTTTTAATAGCGCCATCCAACTTCAAGGAAGAATATTTAACTTCCTCTTGCAGCCGAACCTTGTCTGCCTCCAGAGAAGTGAATTGGGAAGCGAAGGCCTCCAAAGAGGAGATAACACCTCGCGGGTCCTTAAGGAAAAAGGATGTTTTATAAAGAATTATTAGACAAGGCACACTCCAAGAAATTCGTGTTGTAATAAAAAAGGACTTACAGAAGGAGGAGTCGTGGCGGCAGTAGTTGGAGGAACATCTTTCCCCTTGGAAAGGGAGGAAGCAGTCGATGCCTGAGCCACGGGGGCTGCCCTAGGAGCCGAAGCTTCGGAAGCCGCAACGTCCGGTGGAGCAGCGCCAGATTTGGCTTTCTTAGACGGAGGCTCAGTGAAACCTTCGTCACTGAAAAAAGGAAATGATTGACATAAGTTATGAAAAGAATGCAAGAAATAAGGGGACAAAATATGGCATCAGGGAAGAAGGTGCTTACATATCGAAGAGATCGTCTTCATCGGCAAAGCCGCCGGTTGATCTCTTCACGGGTGAAGCCCTGGTCTCCTCCACGGCCTGCATTAACAAAGGCATCACGATCAGCGTCATCATCACGCATTGATCCCTCCGTGTCGCAAGCATCATCGGCCGAGGGAGGAAGATCGGTGTGAACGGTTTCGAATCTATCGGATCATCGTGTTCGCTCTCCGGGCTCGTGTGCTCGACAGTGTGAAAATCAACAGGTACTGAGGAGCCTCTTCCCTCAGAAGTATCATTTGGCGAATCATGCAAGTTTCCAGAGACTATGGGGATCTGTCAAAGAGAAAAACAAATAAGAATAATAGTAATTATGTTGACTAAGTGGAAACAGCATATGAAAAGGGAAGTTACCTCTGGCGGTGGATGATCGGCATCAAGGGAAGTATAAGAAGATATCAATGGGATCGAGTCTTCCTGACTAAAGAAAGTAAGGTGACGGACTTCATCAAGCAGCTCCTTTTCCGACAGTTCGGCAATATTAATCCTGGTTTCATCCTTCGGACCTGAATACAACCACATCGGACGAACTCTGGCCATGACTGGTTGGACTCGACGTTTCAGGAACACCGCTGCCACCTCTGTGCCAATCATAGTTTGGCCATCGGCCTCTTTGATTCGAAGAAATTTGGCAAATAATTCGTCGGCTGCTGCCCTTTCGTCGGGAGAGAGAATGTTCTTCCAAGAATCCTTAGGCTTGGCTTCGAGGACGCCGGCAAAGCAAGGAAGCTGGGACTCGGTTGACAAGGAATCCTTGACATAAAACCATTTCAGTCTCCATCCTTGCACAGATTCTCTCATTGGGAAATTGAAATAATTAACCTCCGAACGAGCCACAAACCCCACTCCTCCGATGACAAAAGATCCATTACTACTGCTGTACCTCTTTGCATAAAAGATCTTTTTCCACAATCCAAAATGAGGCTCAATGCCCAAAAACGCTTCGCAGAGGGTAATGAACACAACGACGTGAATGATTGAGTTAGGAGTGAGTTGCCACAGTTGGATTTCGTAAGTCCGCAGAAGGTGAAGAAGGAATTCATGAGCAGGAAGCGAGAGACCCCGATACAAGAATGACAGGAACATCACGGTAAAGCCAGCAGGGGGATTGGGCCGAGAAATCGCACCAGGAAAAATCACTTTCCCCTCGTCGGAGGAGATTAACCCCAGGCTTCGGGACCTCTTCTCATCGCGCTTGGTGATGGATGATGCTAGCCAATCCCCAGGTTTGGCTATCGAGCTTGGCGGCGCTGGCGGCGCCGGAGCTGGAGGAGGAGCATCTGGAGCGCTCCTCTTCGGAAGATTCGAGGAGGATTTGGCGGCGGCGCCACCGCTAGTAGAACTGGCGGCGGCAGTAAGGCTCTTCTTCTTCACCATTGCGAGATCTGGGGAAGATCGGAAAAGCGGTGGTGGCGGCGCAGCAGTTGTGAAGGAAGGAAGAAGAAGAAGGGCGAGGAGATGCTACGGCAAATATGGGAGAAGATTAGAGATTTTTGTCCTTTGGAGATTTTAAGAAAGGGAGAACTTGAGGACTGCGTGGGCACGTGTCATTGCTGCCAGTTCATTAAGTGGATCTTTTCCATTGAAGATTGCGGAAATCGAGGAGACGCCTTGGTAACTGTGCGAGAAGGGCGGATATTGCTTAAAAACAGGGCCAGACAGAGAAAGAATAGGCCCAGCGGGTCGCGTCCTGTCAGTCAAAATCAAGATATCAGTGAAGCGTCATCAATGACGTCATGAGGAATGCTCAAAGCATTCGAAGGAATAAAAAGGTATCGGATGGTGAACTTGAGTCTATCCACAGATTGCAAAGCATCTGCACTTAGACTCGGGGGCTACTCCCATCGGGAGCGCTAGACGCGCACCCGACAGAATGAAGACTCGAAGAAAAAAAGCCTTGAAGGAAGAGATAATTGCTCGACTCGAGTCTGCACCCGGTTGCAAGCACCCGTGCCCAGACTTGGGGGCTACTCCCATCGGGAGCGCTGGACGCGCACCCGACAGAACTTTTTTGCATTCCAGGATCATGCCCGGGACTTGATTCTGTGTAGGGTAACGTTGTTTTGCCATCGGCAGTTAACCAGCAAAAGTTGGGCACGTTACTCATTATCCCTTGCATGAGGAAAATATATCGGATGACCTACGAAGACTTGCGGAAAAACTTCGGCAGAGCAAAATGTTCGAGTGGTACAACTTGAGTCTACGCACGGATTGCACGCATCCGTACCTAGACTCGGGGGCTACTCCCATCGGGAGCGCTGACGCGCACCCAACAGAAGAAGATGATGTAGATTCAAGAAGAACAAGAACAATCAAGGAGAAGAACATCAAAAGGAAGCATGCTTCAGTCTCTACCCGAACTATGTTCGGCTAGACACTCGGGGGCTACTGATGTGGGCATTACCCTTCGGGTAACCGACATTGCCCTATCCTGTGCGGCCCAACTAGAGGCCCACGAAGATACCCGATGGCAAGGTGGACCACTAGGACGGTGCTGGAGAAGATTCCTTGAAGTACAAGACGAAGAGGAGCCGAACAAGGAAAGTTTAGAGCTAGGTCTTTTGTAAACCTAGTCGTACCCGGACAGATCTCTTGAGACATGGCCTCCTATATAAAGGCCAGGAGAGGGGCTGCCGAGGGACACAATCAATCTTAGCAATCTTAGCCACCAAAAGCTTAGAGCTAGGTCACCATAGCACTTAGCCATCTCGACGAGATCTCAGCCGAACTATTCGGCACCCCATTGTAACCCAATATCTTCATAATCAAGAACAGACAGGCAGGACGTAAGGGTTTTACCTCATCGAGGGCCCCGAACCTTGGTAAATCACTCTCCCCGCTTGTCTGTGAACCGATGTCTCGTATCAGCTTGCAAGATTCCATCAACCCTAAGCCCCTATCGGAGGGCATTGCCGAGGAGCACCCTCGACAGACGTTCCCGTCATGTTTCTCTGTAGCTACTTGTCGGCGAGCTCTCTTTCTGGTGTACGTCTCCCCATCTTTCTCCTCAACCAGACGAAGCATAGGGCGCGTTTGGTAGGCTAGATGGACCTTGGCTCGCATCGGTCCAACAAATTTCGTCCGTTTGGATGTCTGTAGGCTACTGCGTTCTTGCATGAACCGGGTTTTAAAGCACCCCCGGGACAGGAACGCACAGAATGACAGTTTCTCCGGGGCTAGGCCCGTTGCGGCCAGAAGGCTCCACGCCTGGAGAAAGGAGGCGGAAATGCCGCGGCCTTTCGGGAACACGCGCCATAATTAGGGTCACCGCTCCCTCTCCTTCCTCTCATTCGCGATCTCCCCCAAACTATCACATCACCCGGCGGTTCCCCTCCCGCCGACCAATCCGCCGCACCGCCGCACGGAAGAGCACCGGTACCGGAGGAGGAGACATCGGCGAGCAGCACCGCGACATCAGCTGCAACCTGCTCCGCAGTCTACATCGGCATCTGGAGGTCGCCCGCGACCTCGAGCTCGTCCTCGACCGGAACAATGGCGGTAACGACCTCTCCTTCTCACCTTCGTACTCGTTCTACCATAACATGCCATTCTCCGTCATTTGCGATGACATGCGGATTAGATCTGCTAGGGTTTCCCTTAGGATAGCATTCGGATTGATGTTTGCCCGGTGTTTGTCCCCATTTCTTGAAGTTCTTGTCCAGTTCTTGCTTTTCACGGTCTCGATTTGCTTAGATCTGTTACTCTAATATCGGATTGCGGTAGATCCTTCCTAGATCGGACTGTGGTTTGCTGAAACTGCCAGATCTTACTGTGCATGCAAAGAGTGGAAGGGTTTTTTTGTGCTGGGGTTTAGCATGTTCATATTGCTGTTTGGAATGAGTCGCGCTAGTTTGTTCTAGATTGTGTTGTTTCTCATTGAACTAGGCCGATGATTGTAACCGGGAATCATAGTGTCAGGAGATGATTGATCAGAACCTATGGCATGACTGAACATCACCATGCCATTGGTTATGATCAAACATCTCCTATGTATGTGCTCATTGTATGAGGCCTAAGCCACCTTACTTTCCATGTTTGTACTTCTTCAGTTGTGCAATGGACAATGATTTAACTATGGCACAATGGAAGGCAGGGTGCTGCCCTTAAACTTAGTCATGTGTGCCATATTTCTTGCACACTAGACTTAGTTTGCGAAAAGTCACGTTGCCCGCCGTGTGATCCAATTTATTTTTGGAGATATGCCCAAGAGGCAATAATAAAATGGTTATTATAATATATCTTTGTGTTTATGATAAATGTTTGCATACAATGCTATAATTGTATTAACCGAAACATTGATACATGTGTGTTATGTAAACAACAAGGAGTCCCTAGCTTGTTGATTAATAGATGATCATGGTTTCGTGATCATGAACATTGGATGTTATTAATAACAAGGTTATGTCATTAGATGAATGATATAATGGACACACACCCAAATAAGCGTAGCATAAGATCATGTCATTAAGTTCAACTTGCTATTAGCTTCCGATACATAGTTACCTAGTCCTTCGACCATGAGATCATGTAAATCACTTATACCGAAAGGGTACTTTGATTACATCAAACGCCACTGCGTAAATGGGTGGTTATAAAGATGGGATTAAGTATTCGGAAAGTGTGAGTTGAGGCATATGGATCAAGAGTGGGATTTGTCCATCCCGATGACGGTTAGATATACTCTGGGCCCTCTCGGTGGAATGTCGTCAGATTAGCTTGCAAGCATGTGAATGGTTCACAAGAGATGATATGCCACGGTACGAGTAAAGAGTACTTGTCGGAGACGAGGTTGAACAAGGTATGGAGATACCGATGATCAAACCTCGGACAAGTAAAATATCGTGAGACAAAGGGAATCGGTATCGTATGTAAATGGTTCAATCGATCACTAAGTTATCGTTGAATATGTGGGAGCCATTATGGATCTCCAGATCCCGCTATTGGTTATTGGTCGGAGAAGAGTCTCAACCATGTCTGCATAGTTCACGAACCGTAGGGTGACACACTTAAGGTTTGATGTCGTTTTAAGTAGATTTGGAATATGGAATGGAGTTCGAATTTTGTTCGGAGTCTCGGATGGGATCCAGGACATCACGAGGAGGTCCGGAATGGTCCGGAGAATAAGATTCATATATAGGAAGTCACTTTCCAAGTTTGGAAATGATCCGGTGCATTTATGGAAGGCGCTAGAATGTTCTAGAACCTTCCGGAAGAAATCACCATGGAAGGTGGAGTCCCGGTTGGACTCCACCAACCATAACCAGCCAACCAAGTGGGAGGGTGGAGTCCATGGTGGACTTCACCTCCTTGGCCGGCCAAAGAAAGGGGGGAAGGGGAGAGTCCCTGTCCCTCTAGGTTTCGTCCATATGGCAGTTTTTGAATTGGGGTCTTATTCGAAGACTTTGGGAAAACCCTAGGGATTCCACCTATATAAAGAGGAGGAGAGGGGGGCTGGCCGGCCACATCAAGACCACCTTGGCCGCACCCCTCAAGGCACCCAAGCCGGCGCCCCCTCTCCCAAACCCTAGCCGCCTCCCTCCTCCCACCTCTCCCGCATAGCTTAGGCGAAGCCCTGCCGGAGATCTCCACCGCCACCGACACCACGCCGTCGTGCTGTCGGGATTCCGAGGAGGATCTACTACTTCCGCTGCCCGCTAGAACGGGGAAAAGGACATCGTCATCAACATCGAACGTGTGACCGAGTACGGAGGTGCTGCCCGACTGTGGCACCGTCAAGATCTTCTACGCTTTTTTGCAAGCGACAAGTGATCGACTACATCCACAACGAGATCTAATCTCGTAGGCTTTGGAAATCTTCGAGGGTTAGTCTCATGATCTTCTCGTTGCTACCATCTTCTAGATTGGATCTTGGCTTGTTATTCGCTCTTGCGGTAGGAATTTTTTGTTTTCTATGCTACGAATCCCATCATTTATGAGGCCTCATTTTGTTTTTCTAGTGCATTGGCCAATGATTCAACAATGGCAGACTGGAAGGCAAGGTGTTGCCCTCAAACTTAGTCGTGTGTGTGTGATTACTTGCACACTAGACTTAGTTTGAGGGCAGTCCCTTGAGCTACCGTGTGATCCAATGTATGAGGCATCACATGTTTTCAATGTTCGTTTTCATCTATATACTTGTGAGTAGGCACATCTCTAATGGCATGTGTTCTTCTGGCAGATTGAGAAGCTCAAGCTTGGGTCACCTGAGACCCCCGAGGAGGGACCGTCGAAGAAGCGAAGGGTGGCTAACGTCGGCCACTTCCAGCCGGACGTAGGGCCAGACCAGTTCCTGCGCATCGTCTTCAAGCCCACCTTCAACCAGCTACGGATCCGTCAAGATTTCGTCAGGTGGTTCGGAGAAATCCCTTCAAACATCATCGTCACCTCCAACACTGGCTGCAACTGGAGGATGACTACGGTGAGAGAAGGCGATGACGCATACATCGACCAGGGGTGGGCGGGCTTCGCCGTCGCTCATCGGCTGTAGATAGGCCAGTTCCTCATCTTCAAGAAGGTGTCCACCTTCGAGTACAGTGTGGTCATCTTCGACCACACCTGCACTGAGGTGATGACCAGGTGTCGTTACCATGGCGACGCCACCAGGTGTGTCGTTTTCAAAGTCATGTCAGAAGCTTACCTGGTTCTGTGTCGCTGCTACCATGTCTGTGTCTAGTTGTTGTTCTTGTCGTCTGTTGAACTATGATCATCTCTCGTGTGTCGTGAACTATGATCGTCCTGTGTCGTGAACTATGATCAGTGCTAAGTTTGCCTGAACTGTGATTATGTTCTTGCTTTTGCTGTTGATCGCCGGCAACCTCACCACTGAAGGTAAGAGGTAAGCAGAAGAAGATTCTGGGCTGCAACCAAACAACAGGGGCGCCGGTCTGAGCTGCTACAAGGTCTGAAATCCGACCTACAAAACGGGCAGAGCCCAAAGCACCACGGGGCCGAAAAAACTCTGTGCATGCCACCAAACAACGTGGCTTTTATGGCCCATGGCCCGTCTACGACGCGCAGGGGACTTCTTCCCGCTGCGCCAGTGGTGCAGGAATCTGATGCAGGCTACCAAACGCGCCCATAGTCTCCCATGCTTTCCTCTTCGTTCTCCCAAGCTTTTCTGCGGTGTCCATCGCAAGCTCCGACCTAGGAGCAGCAGCTCCAGTCTTCAGCCTTGACGCCGTGCAGCTCGGAGGCCGTGCCTCCAGCCTCCCCTCCCCGGCCGCGTCTATTCCTCACTGCCCCGGCTGCACCCGTCGCCTCCCAAGCCGCTCCCGTGACTCCCTGCCCCGGTCACGAACGTCGCCTACATGGCCAAGCCCCAGCCGTGCCCATCGCTTACCCTAGCCGTTCCCGTGTCCCCCCTCCCCGGTCACGCTCGTCACCGCTCCGGTCTGGCCGCGCCCGTCGTCTCCTCATCCTGAGTTCACGGGAGCTATAGGGTAAGCCCGAGGGATGCGAGCTCACTTGCGTGCAGAGGAGGCCGTGGCAAGGATGGCGGCTAACGCGGTGGACCGGGAGGGCACAGCGCGGCTGAAGCGATGGGAGTTGTTCGATGGAGGTGGGCACACGCGCCTGAGCTGTCGAGCTCGAGCTCGCCTTATGGCAGGGTATGGACGAGCGCGTCGCCAGTCATCTAATGTCAAAGTGCCATGCTCTCTGTCCCCCTTGGCATTTCTGATAGCGGGTGGACGCGCAGGGGTGGCTACTGAACTGGCCATCGTCAATTCGTCATTGTTGACCGGCAGTGGCGTGCGTAGCCGGAGCCTTCCGGAAGGAAGCCTTCCAGAGTTTGAAGAGAAGATTCAGTGCTTGGATTTGATATTGGCCTATGGGTGTAGCGTTTGTAGAAGGGAGAACGACGCATAGATATGGGAGAAGGGCGAAGATAGAGGACGTTCCCGCGGACGTGCTAGCCTGCGCGCTGCGGCGGCTGTCGGGCGTTCGCTGGCCGCGACAAGCTACCCGACAGCTGGCTCCATCCGCTCTCCGCGGACCCGCGCACGTTGTGGATGCTCCGCCTCGGCCTATCCCGAGTTCCTCGCCACGTCTTTGCCGGCACGTCTCTTTCCCTTTTTTCGATACGGGGAGAAAACCCCAGCCTCTGCATCAATAGATGCATACAGCTATTTTTTTTTCGACACGTCCCTTTCCCTTGCGCAGACGCCGCCGACCAGGTCGGCCTCCTCCCCGAGAAGCTCATAGTTGCGGTTGCGGTGGAGCTGCCCCTGCTTTCCCGCGTGGCCGAGACCACCGCGTGCTCGTCGCCGTTGTTCCACAGCTCGCCCCCGTCAAGGCCGTGAACTGAAAGAAGACCGCCACCGTTGTTCCACAGCTGAGCTGGCTGGTCGTCGGCTCCGCCCGCGGCAGGACGATGAACGTGTCGAGCATGCGGGTTGTGGCCCTGAGCCGGCACTGGTGCACCGACGAGATGATGGTGCGGCTCGCGGTGGTGCTGGGTGGGTGCAAGTTCGAGACCACCTTGACCTGCTTCGAGGCGGTCGGACGCGTCAGCGAGATCAACATCACCGTCTAGGACGCCGACGGCAGCCATGATGTTTAGATGAGGCGTAGAATATGGGAGAAGGGCGAGATCAGCATATGGTGACCACGATAGAGAACGTGCACGCGGACATGCTGGCCTGCGCGCTGCGCCGCCTGTCGGGCGTTCGCTGGCCGCGACGATGGGGACTTGTGGCAGACCCGTACACGTGGTGCACGCTCTGGCTCGCCTAGTGGCTCATCCCGAGCTCCTCGCCGCAGTCCCGTGGTGCGTCGGCCTCCTCCCTCGGAAGCTCATCTCCGCCGTGGAGGCGTTCTATAGGGGCGCGCCCCTGCTGTCCTGCGTGGCCGAGACAACTTCGTCCTCCTCTTCGTGGTTCCGCAGCTCACATGTTGGAAATAACTAGCTGTTTCCCGTTTTATTTCTTCAGTTTCGTCAGTTTCAACAGTTAGAGCTGTCAGCAGGGTTTTAGCAGGATTTAGTTTTTCTGTTAGCTAGGATTAGAAATAGGTGTAACCAGACCTGCTTTTGACATATCTATCCTATTCTTAGTTGAGTACCATATGCACCTTTTTGGGCTTCTATTGAATCGAGAAATTGGATTGTACATCTTTCATCTTTTTGATTTTGATATCGATTTTGAATTTTTGATACATATAAGGTGTCCTACGGATAATGCAAATCGAAGCTATTTTATGTCTAACTCGGGCCTATATGACAGATCGATCGAAATACTCCAAGACTCCACCTTTGTCGTATATTCCATATATCACATTAGATAGATAGATAAACTTGTCTGACGGTTTGATCCAGCAACGTAGGAGGCGCCTGACTTGCTCCAGATCGTGGGATGGCACGACCTAGTCGGAGGGCAAGTTCACCACACCTCACGTTTCCCTTGTAATCGTTGAATAAATAGCAAAGGAAGAAAGAAAAGCAGTACGACGTTACACTGCACAAAAACCTTCTCTCTGTATCTCTTCTTCGTGTTCATGGAGAGAGAGAGAGAGTTGAGAGAATACATTTGGTATCAGAGCCCATGTGAGATATATATCCCTCCGATCGAGATGACTGGAAAGACGAACAACACTGGCGCGAAGAAAGCATCAGACGTCGCCAGCGCCAGTGCCCCTCCGCAGAACCCTCCTGCTCAGCTCACGGACAGCAAGAACGCCGTGGCTGGTGGAGCTACATAGCAACGCATGGTGCGCAACGACGGAGGTAACTGGCCCCTGCTCATGCGTACAAACTACACAGATTAGTCGATCTTGATGCAGATCATGCTCGAGGCGCGGTTCCTTTGGGACGCAATAGAGCACGGCACCTCAGTGCGCATCGATGAACGGCTTGCACTAGAGGCTATCCTCCGTGGCGTTCCGCCGGAGATGATGGCGACCTTGGACGCAAAGGGCTCTGCCAAGGGCGCCTGGGAAGCGCTCAAAACCATGCGCCTCGGCGTCGCCCGTGTCCGCGACGCGAGGGCGGGCACCCTGACGAAGGAGTACGCCGCGATCCGCTTCAAGGAACGCGAAACCGTGGATGACTTCGCCATCCGCCTCACGGGCATGGTGAGCCAGCTGGCTCTCCTTGGCAAGGTCGTGACGGAGGACGATTCCGTCCGCAAGATGCTGTCGGTTCCTCCACGCCGCTACGGCCAGATCGCCATGTCGATCTGGACACGCTCTCGATCGAGGAGCTGGTCGAGCGCCTCAAAGGCCGTGGAGGAGCAGTATGCCCGCAACCACGATCTCGCCGTAGGCGTTGGTGAGCTTCTCCTCACCGAGGAGGAGTGGCGATCGCTCACCAAAAACCTCAGCGAGGGCTCGTCAGGTGGAGGCTCCTCAGGTGGTGGCGGCTCCTCAGGTGGAGGGTCTGGCAGCGACCGCCGTCGTGACAGAGTGCGCGACCGCGGCAAGGACGTCGCGCGCCGGGACGGCAACTCCGGCGGCGCCGCTCGTGACGATGAGTGCCGCTACTGTGGCAAGAAAGGGCACTGGGCCCGAGACTGCAGGAAGAAGAAGATAGAGGAGGCGCACCTTGTTCGCCGGGCCGACTGTGACGATGGCCACGACGGCGATCCGGCCCTCCTCATGGTTGTGGTCACCGCTGCATCCCTTGTACCTGAGAACGTGGGTTGCCAAATCTTCCTCAATGAAGTACGTGCCGAGGCCAACCATGGAGCGGTGAGAGAGTTGTGCGATGGACGCTGGTACCTCGACATTGGCGCCTCCAACCACATGTTCGGCGACCGTGCGGCGTTCACGGAGCTGGACGAGCGCATCATGGGCAGCGTCAAGTTCGGCGACGGCTCAACCGTGGAGATCCATGGACGTGGCACCGTGGTCTTCACCACCCGCTCCGGGCGCCAGCGTGCGCTGACGGATGTCTACTTCATCCCACGGCTGAAGGCAAGCATCGTCAGCCTCGGCCAGCTGGACGAGAACGGCTGCGACGTCAACATCTGCGACGGGGTCATGACGCTCGTAGACAGCCATGGGAGCCAGCTCGCTCAGGTACGACGCAACGCCCGACGCCTCTACATTTTAAAGCTAGAGATATCTGCTCCTGTGTGCCTGGCGGCACAACGCGGGGACGGGGCATGGCGGTGGCACGCTCGCCTCGGCTACCTCCACTTTGAAGCGATGCGGCACATGGCGAGGGAGGGCATGGTGCACGGCCTCCCGATCGTCGACCACGTTGAGTAGCTGTGCGACGCGTGCCTCGTCGGCAAGCAGAGGAGATCACCCTTCCCTCAGAAGGCCAAGTACCGCGCCAAGGATACGCTTGAGCTGGTGCACGCCGACCTGTGCGGCCCGATCGCACCGGCGACCCCTGGCGGCAAGCACAACTTCATGCTCCTCGTCGATGACGCGATCAGGTACTTGTGGGCGGTACACCTGTCTACCAAGGACGGTGCAGAGGAAGCCATAAAGAAGTTCAAGGCCGCCGCCGAGCTCGAGTCACGCCACCCACTTCGCACGTTCCGAACAGACCGGGGCGGAGAGTTCACCTCCAGCTCGCTCGGGGCATTCTTCGCCGAGCACGGCGTCCATCGCCACCTCACCGCGCCCTACTCTCCTCAGCAGAACGGGGTCGTCGAGAGGAGGAACCAGATGGTGGTGGGCATGGTGCGCAACATCAAGGCGAAGGGCATGCCACACAAATTCTGGGGCGAGGCTGTGATGACAGCGGTGTACGTCCTGAACCGTTCCTTCACCAGGAGCATGGACGACGTGACTCCCTTCGAGGCCTGGCATGAGGGCAAGCCTGATGTCGAGCACCTGCGCGTGTTTGGGTGCGTTGCGCACGCCAAGGTGACACGCCCTGGACTGAAGAAACTGGACGACCGCAGCACACCCATGGTCTTCCTCGGCTACGAGCAAGGCTCAAAGGCGTATCGGCTCTTCGACCTGGTGGCCAATCGTGTGCATGTGTCCAGAGACGTGGTGTTCGACGAGGACGCGAGCTGGGACTGGAGCATCAGTAGCCACACCAACGACGACACGCCCTTCGTCGTCGAGTACCTAGTGCACGGGGGAGCACATGTTCCCGCCGCACAGGCTGAGCCCGCTTCTGCATCGGGCACTGGGGACGTGCCTGAGGCGGCGATGCCCATGCGCACGGGCATGGGCGAGGAAACGCCGGGCGCACCACCCACGCCGCCCTCGGCGTCCACTCCAGGGTCATCATCCTCGTCCATGCCACATGTTTCGCCGACCGGCATACGCTTTGTCTCGCCACCACGTCATTCGGGAGAACGCTGGACGCAGACGACGACGAAGCTCGCCCGCACCGCTTTCGCATCATCGCGGACCCGATGGGCACGGAGAAACCTGCACCATCTCGTGCACAACGTCTCTTCTTCATCGAGGAGCCAAACACATTCGCCGACGCTGAGAAGCATGACTGCTGGCGCCATGCAATGATGGAGGAACTGGGCTCGATCGAGGAGAATGGAACATGGACACTCACCGATCTTCCTCCGGGACATCGCCCCATCGGGCTCAAGTGGGTTTTCAAGACGAAGCAAGACACCACTGCAGCCGTCGTCAAGCACAAGGCCTGTTTGGTTGCCAAAGGGTACGTGCAACGAGAAGGAGTGGACTTCGACGAGGTCTTCGCTCCTGTCGTGCGACTCGACTCCGTGTGGCTCATGACGGCGGTAGCAGCGAAGCAAGGGTGGCAGCTCCACCACCTTGACGTCAAATCTGCTTTTCTGAATGGAGATTTGCAGAAGGAAGTGTACGTCAGCCAGCCTCCTGGCTTCGTGCGCGACGACGAGGAACGCAAGGTGTACCGCTTGCACAAAGCGTTGTATGGGTTGCGTCAGGCTCCTCGTGCATGGAACACCAAGTTGGACAACACGTTGAAGGAGCTCGGCTTCATCAGCAGCCCCTCCGAGCACGCCATGTACGCTCGTGGCGGGGGACGCTCGCGGCTGCTGCTCGGTGTCTACGTGGATGATCTGATTGTCACGGGAGCGGAAGCTGAGGAGATCGGACGTTTCAAGAAGGAGATGACGGACAAGTTTCGTATGAGTGACCTTGGTCTGCTCCATTTCTACCCCGGCATCGAATTCAAGCAGAACGCGAACGGCATCACCTTGTCCCAGGGTGCCTATGCAAGGAAGGTGCTAGAGCGTGCAGGCATGGCGGACTACAACCCTGCCCAAGTGACATGGGTATACCCTTCGAGTACCCATTATTGGTATACCTGGATCGGCTCGGCCCAATATGGAGAAGGCCCAACAAGGCAACCCGAAGAAGTAGTCGACTAGGACTCTTGTAAAACCCTAAGCTGGTTGCATATATAAATCTAGCCAGGGCACCCGAAATGAGGAGGCCAACAGATAGACAGCATAACTCCGCCTACGGCGGCACCCTGTAAACATACTTATGCTCATATACTGGATTGCTAGCAGCACGTAGGGATCCTCCACCGAGGGGACCCGAAGCTGGGTACATCGTGTGTCTAATCTCGCTCCCGGAATCTCCATCGTCACTCTCTCCCGAAACCCAAGTCTACAATACGTAGGCATTGCCGAGGTGTTTCCTCGTCAATTGGCACCGTCTGTGGGAATTGTGGCGAGTGGATTTCGTTATCCGGGCGAGATTTTTCAACATATGGCGTCTGATCGGGTCAGCCCATCTTCTTCAACATCGTTCGACTTCAACCGAACGCAGATTTGTTCGCCAGCATCGCCTCCAATCTGCGGGGCTCGACGCAGTCGGGGGAGACAGCAACGCCGTTTTACATGTCGCCTTGCGCAGCGGCCGGGCGCTGATCACATCTACACGAGTTCTTCATCAACACGGAAAACAAAAAGAAAAAAAGCGGCAAGGGATGGCCTCGATTTCCGATCAGCATGGCCGGTGGTGTTTTTCACATAGGCGCATACGCGCGCAGAGGATCGCACCTGCCCTGCCACGAAGAATACATGGATCAAAATTCAGAGTTTTCCAGCAGCGGTTTGGTTTGACTGACGACCAACTAATCCGTCGAGTTAGTGCTAGATTGGTTTTGCTTTACGGAAAAAGGAAGATGCTAGTACACTGGTATCAGACTCGGTCGCGTTTTCTCGTACAAGGAAGATATTGGAGCTGAATTGATTACAAGGAAAAGAAGGGGCAACATACGAAATCCCTCCCTCACGGTCGACCGCTCGCGCGGTCACTTCCTACGAGCGCTACCTCACCTCTATCCCGTTCCCATTTTTGTCGTATTAGACTAGCCACAGCTCCACTTCCCAGAAAAAATTAATCGAGCTGCGGGCATTCGAACTTAGGACCTCCTGCCCACGCGGGCGTGAGCCATGAAGTGCTAACCATAAGAGGCACAGCTCATTCGTGTCTGATACAGCGATACACATCTTTTGTACTATAGTACGTACATATTATTAAAGTAAAAAATATGAACTTTTATTTTCGCGAATTCCCTTTTATGCTATTTTTTATTGCGTAATTTTATTCAAAATTCAAGCTAGCTACGCAGTTTTTTATAATTCCCTTTGTACAATTCCCTTTTATAAATTCAGTTTCATTTCCTCTTTTTTTTTCTATATTTTTGTTACTTTTGTGTAAAAAATCATGTTTGTTGGACTATTTTTTTAATTCCCTTTTTCGGGCTAGTGGTTTTTAATAGGGGAAAAATAATGGGTGGGAAAACTACTTGCAACTCAAATGAACTACCACTTGCAACTTAAATAAATACACTTGCAACTCAAATTAATATCACTTTCAACTTAATTTGATTTCCGGGTCGATAACTTTTCATATTTTACCATTGATAAATAACGGACACAGAGCTGATAACTTTGTGAGAAAAAAAATAGCGCCAAAATATTCTAAATAAAATCAAACTTTTGAGTCGGTAAGTTTTCACATTTACCGTTGATGAAATAAAGGGGAAGGGGTTGATTAATTCTGAGCTAAATAAGTAGCCAAATAATCAAAATTAATTTGGCTTCTCGAGTCGATAAATTTTCACATTTTACCATTGATAAATAGCGCGACAGAGGGTTGATAAATTATGAGATAAAAAAATCGTCAAAATATTGAAAATGAAACTAGTTTTTTGGGTACGTAATTGTTCACATTTACTATTGATAAATAACGAGGGAGATGGTTGATAAATTGTGAGCTAAAAATGTCTCTAAAATATTCTAAATAAAATTAGTCTTTTTGGGTCGATAATTTTTTTGCATTTACCATTGATAAATAACTGGTGGAGGGGTTGATAAATTGTGAGCAAAAAATGTCTCTAAAATATTCTAAATAAAACTAGCTTTTTTAGGCGATAACTTTTTGTATTTACCATTGATAAATAACTGGTGGAGGGGTTGATAAATTGTGAGCTAAAATATTTCTAAAATATTTTAAATAAAATTAACTTTTCGGGTAGATAACTCCTCACATTTATAATTGCTAAATAATGAACATAGGGGTTGATAAATTATAATCTCAAAATATTTCCAAAAGTATTCTAAATAAAATTAGTTTTTTGGATCGATAATTTTTCATATTTACCGTTGATAAATAATGGGTAGAGCGGTTGATAAATTGTGAGCTAAAAATATTCTAATAATATTCTAAATTAAATTAGCTTGTTTGAATCGATAACTTTTCACATTTACCATTGATAAATAATGGGTGGAGAGGTTGATAAATTGTGAGTTCAAATATTTCTAAAATATTTTAAATGAAATTAACTTTTAAATAATTAAAATAGGAAAAAATTATTGTTAACAATAGCAGATTCGTCTTTAGTGCATCATAAAAAATTCATATATAGCAAGAGCATTAAATAGTTGGCCAAAAATGATGTACGAGTGTGACAACGTGTGATGTAAAAAAATGGTTTGAATTTTCGTATTAGGAGAGATTTCCGGTAGTGTCAAAAAATACATCTAATAATACATGCATGATCAACATTTTATAAAAATGTATATAAAAGAATTAAAAATTTCGTGTGCACAAAATTTATGGATCCGAGCTAGAGTGGACTAACGGTTCAACAATTGTCTAGTACAAAACATATGTATCTCTATTTATGGATCGGATCGGAGCGAGAATGGACTCGTTCGTTTTGCTGGTTGTACCCGTGTAAATTATATAGTACAAACAATATGCATCTCTAGTGCAGACATGAAAGTATCGCTGTCCTGTTGGTTCGGTCGGGGCGAACTCTGGTTTGCTCCTGCGGAGAAAGTGCGCGTGTTCGACTTGCCTCGGCCGCCATTGAGGTTCCGTGCGTTGCCAGGCCACGGACTAATGGAGTCGCGGAAGCCAAAAGATCTGATCGTTTTCTACCAAAAAAGCAAAGGGATCAAATCATCCGAGAAAAGCAATCATGATTGGTTCCGGAGCGGAAATCGCAAGTTCATCTGCAAACGACCATCCGATGAACAATAACCAGGTTCTATATTTCCAATCAATCACTATTTGCAAAATTTATTTGGACAAATAGTTTTTTCGGTTTGTGCTGTTATTTGCGCGCAGATTTTCGTGCTCCAATACAACTTCAGGTCGGAACAAGCTAAGCTCCAATTATTTCGCCGCGTGTGGTTGCATGCTCGGGGGTTCACCCGCCGTAAACCCGACAACGTGTACTCACCTCGCTCGGCGGCTCGCTCGCCGAGAACTCGACGATTTTCTCCTCCATGCCGACTACTTCCACCGTGTTGAACACGTTTGGCTAAAACGCCGCACAACTCCGCTGCATTGGCTGCGTCCGCTTCGTCGACTCTATTTTCCGGATGACTTACTTCCACATTGAATCCGCTACATCCAACAAAAAAGCTAAGTGCTCCTCTTTCGACAGTGAATTATTATTTTCTTTCGCCACACCCGAATACTCGGGGGCTGGGCCATTACAATATTACAGCAAATTCACCCAACACTGGGGGCTATGCCATTATTTCGTTACCTCAAATATACTCGGTTACTTGGTGAATTTATTTTCTTTGATTCTGAATATATCTTCTCCGGCTTAATACAATTATTTTCTCCGGCTCAGTGGAATTATTTTCTTCGACTTAGAGGATTTATCTTCCTCGGCTCAGTGGATTTATTTCTCCGGTTTACTAGATTGGTTTTCTTCGGGTTATTGTTGGTTCACTCTTATACAATATTACCTGATGCGTTTCCGGGTCAATGGATTCATCTTCTATGGTTATTACTGGATTTATTTTTTCGGGTCGTTGGATTCATCCTCTATGATATCAGCGGA
Source organism: Lolium rigidum (assembly GCF_022539505.1). NCBI lineage: Eukaryota > Viridiplantae > Streptophyta > Magnoliopsida > Poales > Poaceae > Lolium > Lolium rigidum. Next base: position 350,521,507 of record NC_061513.1, on the reverse strand, counting down.
TTCATCTTCTATGGTTATTACTGGATTTATTTTTTTCCGGGTCATTGGATTCATCCTCTATGATATCAGCGGATTCATATTCTATGGTTATTACTGGATTCTTCAGGTCAATGGATTCATCCTCTATGATATCGGTGGATTCATCTTCAATATATGATTCATATTTGATGGTGTAATCTTTAATATGGATTCATCTCAAGTACTTCATCTCGGATTCATCTTCACTATTTCATCCGTAACGGCCTTCTTTCGGCGACACGGATAATACTCGGGGGCTCGACAACGACTTCGCCTCGGGTCACAACTGCGACACAACAATCATGACATCACCTCAGCAACGCTCGGGGGCTCGGCTATTTCTTCATCAACAATTTCGCGGCATCCACTTTTGCTATTTGGTGGTTTCTACTTTGGCTAGATTTCTTATCTACACTCGAAGACTTCATCATGCATCGACTTCATCGTGTCCAAAAAGCTAAGTGTTCTTTTATTTTGCACAAAGTTGATTATCGTTTACTTTCGTCGCACCCGACAGCTTGGGGGCTGCGCGGCATATATTCACTTTACATATCATCGAATCTGAGCATCCGACACCGCATGCGAAAAGAGAGAAGGGAAAGATAGAAAAAGTTTGTTTATTTGTGCAGGAGAAAGCAAAATTCAAAGTATATAAGAGAGAACCCGACGAAATTGTCTACAGGGAGAACTCGACGAAATTGTCTTCAAGAAATAATAGGACCCGAAGAATTATCTTCAAGGAGGTCCCGAAGAATTATCTTCAAGGAGGTCCCGAAGAATTATCTTCAAGGAGGTCCCGAAAAATTATCTTCAAGGAGGTCTCGAAGAATTATCCTTAAGGAGGTCTCGAAGAATTATCTTCAAAGAGGACCCGAAGAATTGTCCTCAGGGAGGACCCGAAGAATTGTCCTCAAAGAGGATCCGAAGAAATTTTCCTGAAAGAGGAACTCGACGAAATTTTCATCAAGGAGGAACCAAAAAAAAAAGAAGTGGACAAATCTTCGGGTTCATTGACTCGTCATATTGTTCCGAGCAAGAGCATCGGTGATGTACCTGACAATATAGAATAACCAATATATTCAGTTGTCTCATCAAGCCCGAGAGAAAAACAGAAGAACCCGCAAAATGGGTCATTGCATCAGCCGAACAAGGCACTTGAAAAAATATTCTCAGAGCGCCAAAGTCGCGAATAATCTCTGAATGCCGCAAAACTCTGCGAAGGTAAGACCCCGGGATCCGTCCTGTGTGGCGTGGCATCGCCAAAGACTGCGCTCTACTACTTTTTTCCACATCAACAGATGTGAAGAAATATCCCGGCGGACGCGCTGTGGACCCGATAACATTACTGGAATTCGGATCATGGTAAGTCCTTAAGCGGCACGTGACGAATTACGCCAGGTCCCGAGATCATGTCCAGGGACGTGATCTTGAAGTAGGTTCTTGCGGGATTGCCACAAGAGCGGTTAACCGGTACCTGATCCGTCAGATGAACCAGCCTCATTTACCATTATCCCTGAACAACATAAATAGCAACGGCCTGGAGTCGATAAAAAGAGGGGTTGCGCCCAGAAATATGGTTAAGTTCGTTATTGAGTAGTACAACTTGAGTCTATACCCAGGGCTACTCTTATCAAGAGCATTGTTCACCCTCCCGATAAGATACAAGAAAGAGGAAAAATTGTGGTGTCGATTAAAAGCAAGTTGAGCCTACACCCAAGTGCAAACACTTGGTTGTAGCCTCGGGGGCTACTCCCATCGGGAGCGCTGGCCGCGCACCCGATAGAAAAATAACTTCGACATAGATCTATGACAATCAAGGTTTGTAGACTCAACTCGATTCTACGACTCGAGTGGAGCCTACTCCCATCGGGAGCACATGGATTTCATCAAGTCCTCCAGAAATATAGTTAAGTTCTTCATCGAGTAGTACAAATTGAGTCTATGCCTAAGTGCAAGCACTTACCCATAGACTCGGGGGCTACTCCCATCGGGAGCGCTGCCGCGCACCTGACAGAAAAACAATTTCAAGAATCGTCGACATCATCTACGCTACACATGATCTACGACATGGACCTCGCCTTTGGAGATGATTATGCTTGGAATCTCTACGCAAGTCTTCGACTTTCCTAGACACTCGGGGGCTACTGACATGGGTATACCCTTCGGGTACCCATTATTGGTATACCTGGATCGGCTCGGCCCAATATGGAGAAGGCCCAACAAGGCAACCCGAAGAAGTAGTCGACTAGGACTCTTGTAAAACCCTAGGCTGGTTGCATATATAAATCTAGCCAGGGCACCCGAAATGAGGAGGCCAACAGATAGACAGCATAGCTCCGCCTACGGTGGCACCCTGTAAACATACTTATGCTCATATACTGGATTGCTAGCAACACGTAGGGATCCTCCACCGAGGGGACCCGAAGCTGGGTACATCGTGTGCCTAATCTCGCTCCCGGAATCTCCATCGTCGCTCTCTCCCGAAACCCAAGTCTACAATACGTAGGCATTGCCGAGGTGTTCCCTCGTCACCAAGTGCCCATGGAGCATCGCCTGAAGATGAGCAAGGACAGTAAGTCCCCTGCAACGGATTCGACGTTCTACCGAAGTGTGGTCGGGTGCTTGCGCTACCTAGTGCATACTCGACCCGACATATCCTTCGCCGTCGGTTTCGTGAGTCGCTTCATGGAAGCACCCACGACTGAGCACCTCGCCGCCGTGAAGCACCTACTGCGCTACATTGCGGGCACCCTCAACCTCGGCTGCAGATACACCGGAGAGGGAGACGAGGAACTGATCGGATTCAGTGACTCTGAGAGATGTGGATGATCAGAAGAGCACCTCCGGCACTTTGTTCATGCTTGGAGGCAATCCAGTTACCTGGAAATCCCAGAAGCAGAAGGTTGTGGCACTTAGCTCGTGCGAGGCTGAGTATGTGGCCGCAACGACGGCGGCATGCCAAGGTGTGTGGCTTCAGCGGCTGATGGAAGACCTACTGAAGAAACGCTGCGGCACCACGACGATCCTCATCGACAACCAATCCGCGATCCAACTGTGTAAGAATCCTGTCTTTCACGATCGGACCAAACACATTGATGTTCGCTACCACTACATCCGCGAGTGCATCGAGGCTGGCAAGATCTCCGTCGACTACGTCAGCACCGGTGAGCAGCTCATAGACATTCTCACCAAACCTCTTGGCTGCACAAGGTTCCTGGAGCTGCGTGCAAAGATTGGGATGGTTGACATCAAGACGAATAGCTAGATTAGGGGGAGAATGTTGGAAATAACTAGCTGTTTCCCGTTTTATTTCTTCAGTTTCGATAGTTAGAGCTGTCAGTAGGGTTTTAGCAGGATTTAGTTTTTCTGTTAGCTAGATAAACTCGTCTAGCGGTTTGATCCAGCAAAGTAGGAGGCGCGTGACTTGCTCCAGATCGTGGGATGGCACGACCTAGTCGGAGGGCACGTTCACCACACCTCACGTGTCCCTTGTAATCGCTGAATAAATAGCAAAGGATGAAAGAAAAGCAGTTTGTCGTTACACTGAACAAAAACCTTGTCTCTGTATCTCTTCTTCGTGTTCATCGAGAGAGCGAGAGTTGAGAGACTACATCACCATTCCACGTCAAGGCCGCAAACTTCTCTCCAGCGAAGCTAGAGCTGAGATAGCTTTTCATGGACCCTACCCGCGGCCGGACGATGAAAGTGTCGAGCAGGCGAGTGGTGGTCTTCGGCTGGCACTGGTGCCGCTTGCCCAGGTAATTTCGTGAGCCTATGGTACGGCCTACAGAGTACAGACGTACCGTGTTGATGACAAAAGGCTATACACAAGGCGAGATTTTGGGGGGGCCAGGTCGAAGGTACATGATGGGTTTGACCATTACTAGCTAACGATGGCACATAATGTGAATGAGGCGCTGAGAGTGGAGCATATTGCACGAATCTCGAAGAGGAATATGTGGACAAGATAACTTCTATACTCATACTTGCGTGTACAAAATCCATTCTCCGCTACAAGTACACCAGCTCATGCGCTAGTCACAAAGATATAGTGGATCGTCGATGGTGTGATGGCATGTGTAGATGTGGCAGAAAGCCCCAAAATCTACAAACTCCTCTAGGTATTGATTCTCCTCCTACTCTTCCGTCTTAAGTCTGCATTGGATGTTTGCCTTCATCGGGAAGTAGACTACAAACCCGGGACAATCCAAACATTGGATATTAAAGTAAATATATTTATATTAAACTTTTGTACTCCTATAACATTTACTTTTATCATACTACAATCCTACCGAGTATAACTTTATACTTGTTAGTTGCCAAAAAAAAATTGACTACATGCATGCTTCATCATATCATCAATCTCGTTTGTAAATGACTGAAACCATGCTTGCCACGCGATATTAATTGCCAAATTTAACCACATTTGAATGTTGATCAATTATATCCTTATTTTGTTATAAAATTGCAACGTGTATCATTGAAAAAATGTGTTGTGACAAACTTAAACCTTATGCCATTAGAAATGTTCTCCTTGTATTGCTTTTTGATAATTCGATAATTAATTTATGTATATGTATATATTTGTGTGTGTATGTATACACATGTGTGCTCATGTCTGTATTGATATCATGGTAGAAATATCTAAGGCCTATTATCTAGTAAATATCTTAATAGTTGTTTCTCATGCATCATTAGGTAATCACATTTAAATAAAATTTTGGAGTATAAATTGAATCGTTGGTTAATGTGACCTACAAGTTTAGTTCGGTAATAAGTTGATAATATATATGTGATATGTTCTTTGAACTGAAATAGCATTAACCATAGTAATCACTAGAAAATCTACTTCAGTTATGATTTGATTATTTGATATCTTTGTATGCAACAAGCTTGGTATCATCTGCTGTATATAACAACTCATATCAACTTCTCAAATGAAGTCATGTGTAGCATTAAACATGAAAATTTCGTTAACATAGATTTGAGTACAACATGTAGAACATCCACATAAGAAGACTAACATTATACATGAAACATGAAGCTCTTTCTCTAGGAACAAGCAATAGTCATATTTGCTCAACCTATTGACCCTTTGTTCGTTGACTGAGCACCAAAACTCAGCCCTATATTGGGATATGATGATGCTCCGCTGCTATCGTCCGACACCGCCTTGTGACGCGTCGGAACCAGTACCATGAGGATTCTAGCGATCCCGCTAAAATCCTCACGATATCGATTCTGAGACGCCCTCCGACACGACGTGCGCGACGAATCACACACGTGATGCCAGATGAATTAACACGAGCGGTAACGTTACAACAGGATTACAATAGAGCCCACAAGAAACATATATTACAACAACGACTCCAACGAGACAAGAATATAAATATACAATACAAAGATCCAACTCGTACAGAAGATCAAATACGTCCGAGTACTGATAAGATACAAATTGAACTAAGAGTCCTGAAGATAACTAGTGGCGTCCATAACCCTGCCCAGGCCAAACTGGAAGGGTAACCTTGCTAACATCGTCATCTCGTGCATGTCGAAGTCGGTCCATCGGTTGCCGACAAAAGTGGGGGAGGAGACAAAAAGAAGAAAGGCGAGGGTAAGTACCATGGCACGTACTTGCGAGACAAGACCAGCTATGCTCGCTGGGGGCGGTATAAACATCGTCCGGCTATATGGTGGAGTTTAGCGGCAGCAAAGCTTGTACTAACCAATAGAGACACGCTACAACATTCGTCTAATCAGAGAAGATGAGAGAGCGCATAGGCTAACAACTAAATACTAGACAAACATAACCTAGCCGATTAGACATATCCCCTTCAACAAAGCGAAGAGAGAATGTAAAAGGCACTCAACGGTGGACAAGTTTTATTAGTTATTGGTTGTAGTAATGCTATATTACTATGCAAATTATTAGCAACAACATAAAGGTGTAAGTTGTTATATCATCAAGCCATACAATTCCAAGTCGTCCATAACCGCAGACACGGCTTTTCGAAAAGATGTATATCCTGCAGGGGTTGTCCAAATGTAACCATACGCATGCTCGAATCCACTTACTACAGGTGTAGTCGCACAACAAGACCGTTCCCAATGCAAGATAAAGTTTAAGGGGAGCCACCCTGATGACCCACAAGTATAGGGGATCGCAACAGTCTTCGAGGGAAGTAAAACCCAATTTATTGATTCGACACAAGGGGAGACAAAGAATACTTGAAAGCCTTAACAGCGGAGTTGTCAATTCAGCTGCACCTGGAAACAGACTTGCTCGCAAGAGTTTATCAGTAGTAACAGTTTTATAGCAGTAGCAGTAGTGAAATAACAACAGCAGAGTAACAAAGACAGCAGTAGCGATTATAGTAAACGGCAGGATTAAAATACTGTAGGCACAGGGATGGATGACGGGCGTTGCATGGATGAGAGAAACTCATGTAACAATCAAGATAGGGCATTTGCAGATAATAATAAAACGGTATCCAAGTACTAATCAATCAATAGGCATGTGTTCCATATTTAGTCTTACGTGCTCGCAATGAGAAACTTGCACAACATCTTTTGTCCTACCAGCCGGTGGCAGCAGGGCCTCTAGGGCATCTACTGGAAATTAAGGTACTCCTTTTAATAGAGCACCGGAGCAAAGCATTAACACTCCATGAACACATGTGATCCTCATATCACCGCCTTCCCCTTCGGTTGTCCCAATTTCTGTCACTTTGGGGCCTCGGGTTCCGGACGGCAATACGTGTATACAACTTGCAGGTAAGATCATAAAACAATGAATATCATCATGAAACAATAACATGTTCAGATCTGAGATCATGGCACTCGGGCCCTAGTGACAAGCATTAAGCATAACAAGTTGCAACAATATCATAAAAGTACCAATTACGGATACTAGGCACTATGCCCTAACAATCTTATGCTATTACATGACCAATCTCATCCAATCCCTACCATCCCCTTCAGCCTACAGCGGGGGAATTACTCACACATGGATGGGGGAAACATGGCTGGTCGATGGAGAGGCGTTGGTGGTGATGATGGCGATGATCTCCTCCAATTCCCCGTCCCGGCGAGGTGCCAGAACGGAGTTTCTGGTCCCGAGACGGAGTTTCGCGACGGTGGCGGCGTACTGGATGGTTTCTGGCGACTTCGACTTCCCGTCTCGCGTTTTTAGATCGAAACCCTTAAGTAGTCCAGAGGGGGGCGTCAGAGGCTGGCCGAGGGGGCCACACGCTAGGGCGGCGCGCCCCCCACGAGCCGCACCGGCCTATTGTGCCGGGGGCCTGGGCCTCCCCCAGGCCTGCCCTTCTGGCTCCGTGATTCTTCTGGAAATATAAGCCCTTCGACATAAATTCCGAGGATTTTCCTGAAAGTTTAATTTCTGCACAAAAACGAGACACCAGAGCAATTCTGCTGAAAACAGCGTTAGTCCGTGTTAGTTGTATCCAAAATACACAAATTAGAGGCAAAATAATAGCAAAATTGTTCTAGAAAGTAGATACGTTTTGGACGTATCAACTCCCCCCAAGCTTAGCTTATTGCTTGTCCTCAAGCAATTCAGTTAACAACTGAGTGCGATAAAAGAACTTTCACGAACACATTTGTTCATATGATGTAAATATTCTCATGATATGGCAAGTACTTAAGCAATTCATAATAAGATACATGCAAATAAAATCATCTAATAGCTATGTCAATCATGGAAAAGGTACCAACAAATTAACAATAAGCATCATGAATCATGTCTATCAACAGGATTGCAATGTTCATAAAAGGATATGATAAAGTGGTATCTCGCTTGCCCGTATTTGTACAGCAAAACATAAATGCTCGGGCACCTTTGAAGTTCATGGAAAGAATGGAAGTAGAGATTATCAAAGATAAAAGCATCAAAGTTATACCACAATTAATCACATTTTGGGACAAGCATATTATACTAAGAATGACAGTTGTGCTCTCAAGAAAGTGCTCAAAGAAAGGATGGTGACTCAACATAAAAGTAAAAAATTGGCCCTTCGCAGAGGGAAGCAGGGATTAACATGTGCTAGAGCTTTTCATTTTTTCTAAAGACAGAAGTAAAATGGTTTTGAGAGGTGTTTGTTGTTGTCAACGAATGGTAATGGGTACTCTAACTACCTCATCAACCAGACTTTCAAGAGCGGCTCCCATGAAGGACGTTATCTCTACCAGCAAGGCAGATCATCCCTCTTCTCTTTTGTTTACACATATATTTTAGTTTCATTATGGATGACACTCCCCCCAACCTTTGCTTACACAAGCCATGGCTAACCGAATCCTCGGGTGCCTTCCAACATTCTCATACCATGGAGGAGTGTCTATTTGCGAATTAAGTTGCTTACTGATAACTTAGGGCAATTCATGTGAAGAGAATTATTGATGAAAGTTAATTAATTGGGGCTGGGAACCCCGTTGCCAGCACTTTTTGCAAAATTATTGGATAAGCGGATGTGCCACTAGTCCATTGGTGAAAGTCCGTCCGGAGTAAATGACAAGGTTGAATACTTCCTCATGAGCTATAAAACGTCAACACAAATTGAGAAGTATTTTGAAGGTTTAAAGGTAGCACATGAGAATTTACTTGGAATGGTTTGAAATGCCATGCATAGGTATTTATGGTGGACACTCTGGAATAACTTGGTTTTCAGAGGTTTGGAAGCACGAGCAGCGTTCCCGCTCAGTACAAGTGAAGGCTAGCAATAGACTGGGAAGCGACAATCAAGAGAGCAATAACTGTCATAATCATGCTTGCGGCAAAATAAATTAACAGAGGCATAAAAGTGATACAAGAACTCTGAGGCAAAATAAATCATCGAGGCTTAATTGACTTTTGTTCAGTCATATGCATGCGTGAGCATGTGCCAAGTCGATTCAAGTGAATTATTCAGAGGAGGATACCACAATGTCATATCTATCTATGAATAAAGCAATACAAGCAAATATGTATAACATGCTACTCATATTAATAAATTGGAGCTAAACATGAGAGATCCTGAACTGCTAGACTTTCTTAAATGACATATACCTCACATGAACCAACTAAGCATGCTCACATGGATGAGTATATGTACAAAAATGAAAACAAATAGAGTTCATACCAGCCTCTCACCACAGTCGGATTGTCGTAGATCGTCATTATTGCCGTTCACTTGTGTAGCTTGAATAATATGGAATGAAAACCAAGCTCCAACCACCGAAGACCGCTGAACTCCATAATGAACTTTACAAAACCAAAGAAGAACAACAAACATTTTTGGTGTTTTCGAATTGGAAACAAGAACAAAAGGAAACAAGCAAACAAAGCAAAATCTTTTTGGATTTTCTCATAGCAAACCAACGATAGCAAATAAAGCAAAATATGAACAAGAAACCAAGATAAACAAATGGTGAAGAGAAACAACAGAAATATTTTGGTCTTTTTGTGTTTTAGGAAAGAAACAAAGCAAAAGCAAGAAAATAAAAACTAGAAGAGTCACATAAACACAAAGCAGCAGAAATTCATCAAACTTGACAGCAGTACAGTAATCGATTTTTACAAAATTCTTCCGCTGCCCAGCTCGAAAAGTGTTCAACTAATGAAAGTTAGATAACAACCTGGGGAACATGCACAAAAATTGGCTTCACAAAATAACGTTCTGGCTGTTTTTGAGAATTTTTTTGGTATCAGTCCAGAATCTGTTTTCAATCAGCACTCCCCCAAATATCATCTCCCTCTTATTAGAAAACCACTTTAAGAAGCTAAACAAGTATGTACAAGTATCCAGCAACTATAATATGCAAATAATGAGTGATGCCGGTATACCTCCCCCCAAGCTTAGGCTTTTGGCCTAAGTGGAGATCAATCCCATGGTGCCCATGAAGTAGCACATCCGTAGTACGACGAAGATGGATCCTGTTCCGGGTATGTGCTGGAGGAAGCACCAGGATACGTGACGGTGTAGTCGTGGGAGGGCTCGGCGTCCTCGTAATCATGTTGCTGGTGAAAGCCATGTATCTTCAGCTGCTCATCCACCTCCTCCTTAGAGCGCGACCACGGTTTCCTGTGAATACTGAACAAATCTGGCTGTGGCAAAGGGATTTCCCTTTCTTCCCCGTTAGGAAACAACATTCTATAGACAATATTATATAAGCTAGAGTGATGTCTACGGGTGCTTCTATTCTTGTAGACAGTGTTGGGCCTCCAAGAGCAGAGGTTTGTAGAATAGCAGCAAGTTTCCCTTAAGTGGATCACCCAAGGTTTATCGAACTCATGGAGGAAGAGGTCAAAGATATCCCTCTCATGCAACCCTGCAACCACAAAGCAAGAAGTCTCTTGTGTCCCCAACACACCTAATAGGTGCACTAGTTCGGCGAAGAGATAGTGAAATACAAGTGGTATGAATGAATATGAGCAGTAGTACGGCGCCAGAAAAGTGCTTGCTGGCGTGCAGTTGATGGTAGTAATATTGCAGGAAGTAAACAAGCAGTAAAACAGTAAACAAGCAGCGATAGCAGTATTTAGGAACAAGGCCTAGGGATCAAACTTTCACTAGTGGACACTCTCAACATTGATCACATAACAGAATAAATAGATAGATGCTAGACTCTACACCCTCTTGTTGGATGATGAACACCACTAACCGTGTAGGATTACACGAACCCTCAATGCCGGAGTTAACAAGCTCCACAATATTCAATGTTCATATTTGAATAACCTTAGAGTGCATAACAGATCAACATAACCAAACCAAGTACTAACATAGCATGCACACTCGTCACCTTCACACTACGAAAGGAGGAATAGATCACATCAATACTATCATAGCAATAGTTAACTTCATAATCTACAAGAGATCACAATCATAGCCTACGCCAAGTACTACACGACGCACACACTGTCACCATTACACCGTGCAGGAGGAACAAACTACTTTAATAACATCACTAGAGTAGCACACAGATAAATTGTGATACAAAACACATTGCAATCATAAAGGGATATAAATAAGCACTTCACTATGCCATTCATAACAGTGAATAAGTATTCTGTGAAATATAGCCTAAGAGACCCACACGGTGCACACACCGTCACCTTTACACACGTGGGACAAGGAGTCTCCGGAGATCACATAAGTAAAATCCACTTGACTAGCATAATGACATCTAGATTACAAGCATCATCATATGAATCTCAATCATGTAAGGCAGCTCATGAGATTATTGTATTGAAGTACATAGGAGAGAGATGAACCACATAGCTACCGGTACAGCCCCGAGCCTCGATGGAGAACTACTCCCTCCTCATGGGAGACAGCAGCGGTGATGAAGATGGCGGTGGTGTTGATGAAGAAGCCTTCCGGGGGCACTTCCCCGTCCCGGCGGCGTGCCGGAACAGAGACTCCTGTCCCCCAGATCTTGGCTTCGCGATGGCGGCGGCTCTGGAAGGTTTTCTCTGGGTTCGTCGAACGTGATAGGGTTTTCGCGATGGAGGCTTTAAGTAGGCGGAAGGGCAAGGTCGGTGGAGTCACGAGGGACCCACACAACAGGGTGGCGTGGGCCCTAGCCTGGCCGCGCCGCCTTAGTGTGGCGCCACCTCGTGGCCCCACTTCGTATCTCCTCCGGTCTTCTGGAAGCTTCGTGTGAAAATAGGACCCTGGGCGTTGATTTTGTCCAATTCCGAGAATATTTCCTTACTAGGATTTCTGAAACCAAAAACAGCAGAAAACAGGAACTGGCACTTCGGCATCTCGTCAATAGGTTAGTTCCGGAAAACGCATAATAATGACATAAAGTATGCATAAAACATGTAGATATCATCAATAATGTGGCATGGAACATAAGAAATTATCGATACGTCGGAGACGTATCAGCATCCCCAAGCTTAGTTCTCGCTCGTCCCGAGCAGGTAAACGATAACAAAGATAATTTCTGGAGTGACATGCCATCATAACCTTGATCATACTATTGTAAGCATATGTAATGAATGCAGCGATCAAAACAATGGTAATGACATGAGTAAACAAATGAATCATAAAGCAAAGACTTTTCATGAATAGTACTTTCAAGACAAGCATCAATAAGTCTTGCATAAGAGTTAACTCATAAAGCAATAATTCAAAGTAAAAGGTATTGAAGCAACATAAAGGAAGATTAAGTTTCAGCGGTTGCTTTCAACTTATAACATGTATATCTCATGGATAATTGTCAACATAGAGTAATATAACAAATGCAATATGCAAGTATGTAGGAATCAATGCACAGTTCACACAAGTGTTTGCTTCTTGAGGTGGAAAGAGATAGGTGAACTGACTCAACATAAAAGTAAAAGAAAGGCCCTTCGCAGAGGGAAGCATTGATTGCTATATTTGTGCTAGAGCTTTCATTTTGAAAAACATAAAGAGAGCATAAAAGTAAAGTTTTGAGAGGTGTTTGTTGTTGTCAACGAATGGTAGTGGGCACTCTAACCCCCTTGCCAGACAAACCTTCAAAGAGCGGCTCCCATGAATTATTTTTATTTTTGGGTGGCACTCCTTCCAACCTTTCTTTCACAAACCATGGCTAACCGAATCCTCGGGTGCCTTCCAACAATCACATACCATGGAGGAGTGTCTATTTAGTTTGATTAATTTGGGACTGGGAATCCCATTGCCAGCTCTTTTTGCAAAATTATTGGATAAGCGGATGAAGCCACTAGTCCATTGGTGAAAGTTGCCCAACAAGATTGAAAGATAAACACCACATACTTCCTCATGAGCTATAAAATATTGACACAAATCAGAGGTGATAAATTTTGAATTGTTTAAAGGTAGCACTCAAGCAATTTACTTTGGAATGGCGGAGAAATACCATGTAGTAGGTAGATATGGTGGACACAAATGGCATAGTGGTTGGCTCAAGGATTTTGGATGCATGAGAAGTATTCCCTCTCGATACAAGGTTTAGGCTAGCAAGGTTATTTGAAACAAACACAAGGATGAACTGGTGCAGCAAAACTCACATAAAAGACATATTGTAAACATTATAAGACTCTACACCGTCTTCCTTGTTGTTCAAACTCTTTACTAGAAATTATCTAGACCTTAGAGAGACCAATTATGCAAACCAAATTTTAGCAAGCTCTATGTATTTCTTCATTAATGGGTGCAAAGTATATGATGCAAGAGCGTAAACATGAGCACAACAATTGCCAAGTATCAAATTATTCAAGACATTTTATCAATTACTACATGTAGCATTTCCCGTTTCCAACCATATAACAATTAACGAAGCAGTTTCAACCTTCGCCATGAACATTAAAAGCTAAAAACACATGTGTTCATATGAACCAGCGGAGTGTGTCTCTCTCCCACACAAGCATTTATTCAAACAAAAACAAAAACAAAAACAAACAGAAGCTCCAAGTAAAGTACATAAGATGTGACCGAATAAAAATATAGTTTCAAGAGAAGAAACCTGATAAGTTGTTGATGAAGAAGGGGATGCCTTGGGCATCCCCAAGCTTAGACGCTTGAGTCTTCTTGAAATATGCAGGGATGAACCACCGGGGAATCCCCAAGCTTAGACTCTCCACTCTTCTTGATCATAGTATATCATCCTCCTCTCTTGACCCTTGAAAACTTCCTCCACACCAAACTTTAAGCAAACTCATTAGAGGGTTAGTACACAATCAAAAATTCACATGTTCAGAGGTAACACAATCATTCTTAACACTTCTGGACATTGCACAAAACTTCTGAAAGTTAATGGAACAAAGAAACTCATTCAACTTAACAAAAGCGGCAATGCAAAATAAAAGGCAGAATCTGTCAAAAATAGAACAGTCCGTAAAGACGAACCTGGAAGGGGCACTTAACTTGCTCAAACGGAAAAACTCAAAACTAATGAAAGTTGCGTACATATCTGAGGATCACACACGTAAATTTGCAGATTTTTTTGATTTCTTTACAGAGACTTCTGCGCGAATTCGTGACAGACAGCAATGCTGTTTCTGCGCAGCAATCCAAATCTAGCATCAACTTTACCATAGAGACTTTACTTGGCACAAAAACATGATAAGGAGAGGTTGCTACAGTAGTAAACAACTTCCAAAACACAACAAAACAGTAGCAAAATAAACACATGGGTTATCTCCCAAGAAGTTCTTTCTTTATAGCCATTAAGATGGGCTTAGCAGTTTTAATGATGTACTCGCAGGAAATAGTATTTGGAGCAAAAAGGAGCATCAAGAGGCAAATTCAAAACAAATTTAAGTCTAACATGCTTCCTATGCATAGGAATCTTGTAAATAAACAAGTTCATGAAGAGCAAAGTAACAAGCATAGGAAGATAAAACACGAGTAACTTCAAAATTCTCAACACAAAGAGGGGAAACTTATTATTATTAAGATGCATATAACCATATTTCCCTCTCTCATAATAATTTTCAGAGGCATCATGAACAAACTCAACAATATAAGTATCACATAAAGCATTCTTATTCACATGCATAAAAGTATCATTACTCTCCACATAAGCATAATCAATTTTATTAGATGTAATGGGAGCAAATTCAACAAAGTAGCTATCATTATTATTCTCATCATCAAATATAGGAGGCATATTGTAATCATAATTAAATTTATCCTCCATAACAGGCGGTACTAAAAGACCAATATCATTATAATAATCATAAATAGGAGGCAAAGTATCATCAAAGTAAATTTTCTCCTCAATGCTTTGGGGACTAAAAATATCATGCTCATCAAAGCCAGCTTCCCCAAGCTTAGAATTTTCCATATCATTAGCAACAATGGTGTTCAAAGCGTTCATACTAATATGTTCCATAGGTTTTTTAATTTTCGCATCAAACCATCCATGTCTTAAATCAGGAAATAGAATAAGAAGCTCATTGTTGTCCATTATGCCAAACTAGTGTAAACAAGAAACAAAAAGATGCAATTGCAGGATCTAAAGGAAATAGCTTCGAGCACACACACAACGGCAATAGAAAAGTACTTTACCTGGGACCGGAGTATGAGTGCCTTTTACCTTTCCTCCCCGGAACGGGGCCGTAAAATAGCTTGATGTCTACGGGTGCTTCTATTCTTGTAGACGAGTGTTGGGCCTCCAAGAGCGAGAGGTTTGTAGAACAAGCAGCAAGTTTCCCTTAAGTGGATCACCCAAGGTTTATCGAACTCGTGGAGGAAGAGGTCAAAGATATCCCTCTCATGCAACCCCGCAACCACAAAGCAAGAAGTCTCTTGTGTCCCCAACACACCTAATAGGTGCACTAGTTCAGCGAAGAGATAGTGAAATACAAGTGGTATGAATGAATATGAGCAGTAGTACGGCGCCGTAAAAGTGCTTGTCGGCGTGCGATTGATGGTAGTAATATTGCAGGAAGTAAACAAGCAAGAAAACAAGAAACAAGCAGCGATAGCGATATTTAGGAACAAGGCCTAGGGATCAAACTTTCACTAGTGGACACTCTCAACATTGATCACATAACAGAATAAATAGATAGATGCTAGACTCTACACCCTCTTGTTGGATGATGAACACCACTAACCGTGTAGGATTACACGAACCCTCAATGCCGGAGTTAACAAGCTCCACAATATTCAATGTTCATATTTAAATAACCTTAGAGTGCATAACAGATCAACATAACCAAACCAAGTACTAACATAGCATGCACACTCGTCACCTTCACACTACGAAAGGAGGAATAGATCACATCAATACTATCATAGCAATAGTTAACTTCATAATCTACAAGAGATCACAATCATAGCCTACGCCAAGTACTACACGACGCACACACCGTCACCATTACACCGTGCGGGAGGAACAAACTACTTTAATAACATCACTAGAGTAGCACACGGATAAATTGTGATACAAAACACATTGCAATCATAAAGGGATATAAATAAGCACTTCACTATGCCATTCATAACAGTGAATAAGTATTCCGTGAAATATAGCCTAAGAGACCCACACGGTGCACACACTCGTCACCTTTACACACGTGGGACAAGGAGTCTCCGGAGATCACATAAGTAAAATCCACTTGACTAGCATAATGACATCTAGATTACAAGCATCATCATATGAATCTCAATCATGTAAGGCAGCTCATGAGATTATTGTATTGAAGTACATAGGAGAGAGATGAACCACATAGCTACCGGTACAGCCCCGAGCCTCGATGGAGAACTACTCCCTCCTCATGGGAGACAGCAGCGGTGATGAAGATGGCGGTGGTGTTGATGAAGAAGCCTTCCGGGGGCACTTCCCCGTCCCGGCGGCGTGCCGGAACAGAGACTCCTGTCCCCCAGATCTTGGCTTCGCGATGGCGGCGGCTCTGGAAGGTTTTCTCTGGTTTCGTCGAACGTGATAGGGTTTTCGCGACGGAGGCTTTAAGTAGGCGGAAGGGCAAGGTCGGTGGAGTCACGAGGGACCCACACAACAGGGCGGCGCGGGCCCTAGCCTGGCCGCGCCGCCTTAGTGTGGCGCCACCTCGTGGCCCCACTTCGTATCTCCTCCGGTCTTCTGGAAGCTTCGTGTGAAAATAGGACCCTGGGCGTTGATTTCGTCCAATTCCAAGAATATTTCCTTACTAGGATTTCTGAAACCAAAAACAGCAGAAAACAGGAACTGACACTTCGGCATCTCGTCAATAGGTTAGTTCCGGACAACGCATAATAATGACATAAAGTATGCATAAAACATGTAGATATCATCAATAATGTGGCATGGAACATAAGAAATTATCGATACGTCGGAGACGTATCATAGAGTCATTTGTAACAAATTGGTGACTCTTCATAGCAGCAATATAAAGCCTTATAGGAGTTAATTTCACATCAGTAGGGTCAAGAGGAAGATTTAAATATGCCAAAATGCGTGATGCAACAATTCCTCCAAAAATAGGCCCATTGTTAGACAAACGGCGAGCAACAAGAGCACCAAGATGATAAGGTGTCTCTCCAGTAAGTGCAGCAACTAAGAAAGCAAGATGATAACTAGAGATATTGCTAGTGTTCTCCCTACCAATAATGCTAGTAGCAAGATAGTAAGCGAAATATTTAATGGCAGGAAGTTGAATGTTTCTTATCTTGCCACGCTGATTGGTGCGGCAATCATCGTTGGTGATTCCTCGATAGAGCTCCAGCAAAGCCTTGGGATTGTTCTCAATCTTCTTTGCTGTACCTACAGGGGCAATATCCAATGCAGCACAAAAATCCTTCAACTTCATAGTAATATGATCACCATAAATCCTGAATGCAACTGATGGTTGATAGTGCTTATTGTTGAACTGAAAGCTCTCAACAAAGATTTTAGTTAGCATGTAGTATTGACCCCTCTCATCTTCCATATAAGCGGTTAAGCCCACATTATTGATAAGGACCAGGAAATCATCAAGCAACCCTGCATTACTCAGAAAGTTATAGCATGGAAAAGATGAAGCATTAGGGACTCCATTATCCTCTTCAACTTCGAAGCTCGGTGCAATGACATCCTCATTATAGGATCGTCTAATCCGAGTGGATGACCTTGAGGGTCTCCCCGTGCTTGTCGTCTGTCCTTCAAACACTTCTCCAAAGTTATAGTTATCCATCTTCCTTTTCTGAAATTTTTCAACAAACATTATAAAATTTGACTTGGTGACATATAATTGAGGGAAACTACTATAGGATCTTGCTAGAGTACTAAACATGCATCAAAACTAATTTTTACCACTTAGAACAAGCATGCAAGCTCACTAAACATGTTACCTACAGCAGCAAAATATTCAAGATATACTCAACCAAACAAAATTCTACTTGGATAATCGGAGGAGTCACATACCGAAGAACAAATGTGCCAAATTTCAGACAGAAATCTGGGTTGAGCAAAGAGATCGAGAAATCTTGAGCTCTTGAGCAGAAACGCGAGTGAGAGAAAGTGAGTACGAGTTTTTTCGGGAGAGAGAGTGCAATGAGTGGAAAGGATGATGAAGTGGGGCAAGGAGGGCCCCACACAACAGGGTGGCGCGCCCCCCTTGCTGGCCGCGCCGGCTGGTGGGGTGCCACCCTGGGGTGCCCCACTGGTCATCCCCAGGTGCTCCCAGGTGCCTCTCCAAAAAATAAGACCAACAGTATAATTTTTGTGAATTTTTGAAAAATTTGAAAAACGCACATTTCTGGGTATTAAATTATTATTACTGGGCAGAAAAAGATTTTGAAATCTCTAAACAACTAAAGCATCTTGCAAAATAAGTAGTGCTACAGCGAGTAAAGCAAGTGGAGGAGGAAATAAATGTTGTTTAGCTCTTCTATGCATATAAAATATACTTGTTAACAAGGTTGATCAAGTCTTGCCACCAAATAAATCTTACATGTCATAAGAAGAATTAAACCTCAAATCAATCATGTTACCTTGTATTGTATTGATACGGATCCAATCACAAGAGTTTGATATTCTTCTTTAGGCTCATATATTGGACAATCAATATCTCCCACTTTGATAGATCTCAAATTAAAAATTGTATTAACTCCACATAGTTTATCGATCTTCTTGGGAAAATAAACAGTATGCTCCTTGTCATCGATATTGAAAGTAACTTTTCCTTTATTGCAATCAATAACAGCCCCTGCGGTGTTAAGAAAAGGTCTCCCAAGAATAATAGACATATTATCATCTTCGTGCATTTCCAACACAACAAAATCAGTTAATATTAAGCGAGTTCGAGTAACTTGAACAGGAACATCCTCACATATACCAACAGGAATAGCAGTAGATTTATCAGCCATTTGCAAAGATATATCAGCTTGGTATCAACTTATCTAAATAAAGTCTCTTATAAAGAGAAAAAGGCATAACACTAACACCCGCTCCCAAATCACATAGAGTAGTTCTAACATAATTATTCTTAATAGAACAAGGAATAGTCGGTATACTCGGGTCGCCAAGCTTCTTTGGAACCTTGCCATTGAAAGAGTAATTAGCAAGCATAGTGGAAATCTCCTCATTAGGAATTTTCCTTTTGTTAGTGACAATATCTTTCATATACTTTGAATAAGGAGGCAATTTAATAGCATCAGTCAAAGGGATTTGCAGGAATAATGGTTTCATCCAATTACAAAATTTATTATAGTGTTCTTCTTCCTTTGATTTTAGTTTCTTAGCAGGAAAAGGCATTTGCTTTTGAACCCAAGGTTCTCTTTCATTACCATGTTTCTCAGCAATAAAATCTTCTTTAGTATACTTTTTATTTTTAGCATGCTTTTCAGGTTCATCTTCAACCTCTTCTTTATCAGAAGCGTCATTCTTATCATTATCTTTATCATGTTCATTACCACTTTCGTTTCAGCATCGAAATAGAAATACTATTAGGATCATTAACAGGTTCAGAGGATTCTACAACATTTTTATGTTTCTTCTTCTTTTTCTTAGAAGGAGCACTAGTTTCGGCTCGTTGAGAATCTTGTTCAACTCTTTTGGGATGCCCCTCGAGATATAGAGGATCCTGAGTAGAGACACCACCTCTAGTTGTTACTTCATAAGCATGTTTTTCTTTAGAATTATTTTTTAACAAGTCATTTTGCACTTTAGTGAGTTGATCAATTTGAGTTTGAACCATATGAAAGTGTTTAACAAGCATCTTAACATCATTGGAGGTTCTCTCCACAATACCATGCAATTCACTAATAGCTCGAGAATTTTCCATTAAATGATTCTCTACTCTCATATTAAAATTTTCTTGCTTAACAATATAATTATCAAACTCATCTAAGCATTGAGCAGGAGGTTTCGAATACGGAATATCTTCCCTGGTAAAACGTTGAAGAGAGTGTACCTCAATCATGGATGAAGGGGGAGTTATCTTACATAAATCTTCTATAGGAGGTAAATTCTTCACGTCTTCGGATTTAATACCCTTCTCTTTAAGAGACTTCTTGGCTTCCCTCATATCTTCATCATTTAAATTAATCATACCCCTCTTCTTCAATATTGGTGTCGGGGTTGGTTCAGGTGTAGACCAATCATCATGATTCCGGCCTATTCTAGCCAATAATTCTTCAGACTTCTGTCCGGAGTTCTTTTCCCGAAAACACAACCCAGCACAACTATCCAAATATGCTCTAGACTCAATGGTTAGTCCACTATAAAATATATCAAGTAAATCATGCTTTTCCAAATCATGTCCAGGCCGAGCTCTGATAACAGAGCAAAATCTCGCCCAAGCTTCAGGCAATTTCTCTCCATCTTCTTGGTCAAAGCTATAAATTTTCTGCAAAGCAATATGTTGAGCACTAGCAGGAAAGTATTTCCGAAAGAAAACATCAAGCAAATCACTTGGACTATCAATAGAACCAGGAGGCAAACTATTATACCAAGTTTTAGCATCATCCTTTAATGAGAAAGGAAAAAAAATTAGCAACAAAATAAGTACGCTTCTTAACATCATCAGAAAACAAGCTACTCAGAGTAGATAGCTCAATCATGTGTTCAACAGCACTTTCTTTTTCAGTACCACAAAAGGGTGTTTTCTCAACAATAGCTATATGAGATAGATCTAGAGAAAAATCATAATCCTTATCCTTAATGTTTATAGGAGATGTGGCAAATTTAGGATCAGGAGACAGTTTATATCTAACAGTATGTTGTGCAAGCAACTTTTTAATTCTTGCATCAGTAGTAGCATTGCATTTATCAATAAAATCATCATCAAGTTCCACATAATCTTCATCAGGATCATCACTAGAGTATTCAACGGACTCGTGTGAATTAACAGTGTAGCAGCATTTTCATTAGGAGTTTCAGTATTTTCAATTTGTCTAGACCTAGCAATTGTAGCACCTAGAAAAGATCCTAACGAACCATCATTATCAAGCACAGCAGAAGCATCATCAAAATTATAAGAGGAATTTTCAGATTCAGCAGAAGTACCAGCATGTGAAGCTTGTGGTGGTGAAACAAGTTTATCTATCACAGATGGTGAATCAAGAGCAGCAGAGGTACTCAGAGTTGTACCTTTTCTTGTAGTGGATGGTAATATAGCGACTTTAGTATCGCGAGGTTTACCCATGATGGAGAATTTGCAGCGAACAATATCAATCCAAGTGAACTTCCAAATAAAGCTATGCTCCCCGGCAACGGCGCCGTGAAAATAGTCTTGATGACCCACAAGTATAGGGGATCGCAATGAGTCTTCGAGGGAAGTAAAACCCAATTTATTGATTCGACACAAGGGGAGACAAAGAATACTTGAAAGCCTTAACAGCGGAGTTGTCAATTCAGCTGCACTGGAAACAGTACTTGCTCGCAAGAGTTTATCGAGTAGTAACAGCTTTATAGCAGATGAGCGTGAGTGAAATAACAACAGCAGAGTAACAAAGACAGCAGTAGCGATTATAGTAAACGGCAGGATTAAAATACTGTAGGCACAGGGATGGATGACGGGCATTGCATGGATGAGAGAAACTCATGTAACAATCAAGATAGGGCATTTGCAGATAATAATAAAACGGTATCCAAGTACTAATCAATCAATAGGCATGTGTTCCATATTTAGTCGTACGTGCTCGCAATGAGAAACTTGCACAACATCTTTTGTCCTACCAGCCGGTGGCAGCCGGGCCTCTAGGGCATCTACTGGAAATTAAGGTACTCCTTTTAATAGAGCACCAGAGCAAAGCATTAACACTCCATGAACACATGTGATCCTCATATCACCGCCTTCCCCTTCGGTTGTCCCAATTTCGTCACTTTGGGGCCTCGGGTTCCGGACGGCAATACGTGTATACAACTTGCAGGTAAGATCATAAAACAATGAATATCATCATGAAACAATAACATGTTCAGATCTGAGATCATGGCACTCGGCCCTAGTGACAAGCATTAAGCATAACAAGTTGCAACAATATCATAAAAGTACCAATTACGGATACTAGGCACTATGCCCTAACAATCTTATGCTATTACATGACCAATCTCATCCAATCCCTACCATCCCCTTCAGCCTACAGCGGGAGAATTACTCACACATGGATGGGGGAAACATGGCTGGTCGATGGAGAGGCGTCGGTGGTGATGATGGCGATGATCTCCTCCAATTCCCCGTCCCGGCGAGGTGCCAGAACGGAGTTTCTGGTCCCGAGATGGAGTTTCGCGACGGTGGCGGTGTACTGGATGGTTTCTGGCGACTTCGACTTCCCGTCTCGCGTTTTTAGATCAAAACCCTTAAGTAGTCCAGAGGGGGGAGTCAGAGGCTGGCCGAGGGGGCCACACGCTAGGGCGGCGCGCCCCCCCTACAGGCCGCGCCGGCCTATTGTCGCGGGGGCCTCGGGCCTCCCCGAGCCTGCCCTTCTAGCTCCGTGATTCTTCCGGAAAAATAAGCCCTTCGACATAAATTTCGAGGATTTTCCCGAAAGTTGAATTTCTGCACAAAAACGAGACACCAGAGCAATTCTGCTGAAAACAGCGTTAGTCCGTGTTAGTTGTATCCAAAATACACAAATTAGAGGCAAAACAATAGCAAAAGTGTTCGGGAAAGTAGATACGTTTTGGACGTATCACACCCCACTAAGCTACCCGTGACGAAGTTCGGTCGTACTCCGATACGGACCCAGAGGTTTGTGTCAACGCTTAAGCTAAGTATGAACAACCTGCTGTCGCTAATTGTTCCACGAGATGAGTACAATACAGAATATAAACACCCGAAGGCAACATGAAGTAAAATCATGCATATCGTGCATATGAGCAAATAAAATCAAGGTTGTGGCTCCCAATAAACAGACTCGATAAAAGGTAGTGGGTGATGGGGGTCCCACTCCCCCACGAACGGGTAGAGCGCTCAATCTCAGAACAGATAACAAGATCTCGGGTCCTAGGTGACAAGGTTCTAACTTGTCAATGCCTACAGATTGTAGACTAGGGTTTCACTGAAAGTAGAGGGCAAGTAGATCTCGAAGGTTTCAGCCGAAAAAGTGCTCGACTGCTAAAAACTAGGGTTTATGTTGACAATGATTCGATCCTTTCTTTCTCCCTCGGCTCCCCCTTATATAGGAGGTGGAGCCGAGGCTTTCGTATCATACAAGTTACAAAATAACGAGAGACTCTTTGAGTCCGTCCCGTACAATTACAAATCTCTTTATTCCTAATCTATCTCCATCTTCCATATCGACGCTTTATTGGGCTTCCGGACTTTGTAATCTTCGGGTCATGGGCCTTCAGTTATCTCCGGGTACCTTCTTCGGCAGGCCCATTCGGGATGCCTATGTCAGTAGCCCCCGAGATTTTGCTTGAATCGTAGAGTCGAGTAAAATCTCCGTCGTACAATTAATCCATAAATTCTTTGGATCTGCATAACAATTTATTCGGGACATACATATTTTGTACAGGGATAATGGTAAATGGGGTTGGTTCATCTGACGGATCAGGTACCAGTTAACTGCTCTCGTGGCAAACCCGCAAAAACCTACTTCAAGGTCAAGTCCCTGGACATGACCCCCGGATACTGGCGTAATTCGACATGTGCCGCTTCATGACTTAATCATGAGCCGAATTCCAGTCATATTTATAAGATCCATAGCACGTCCACTAGGATTTTTTCTTTGCATCTGTTGATACGGATAAAGTAGCAGAGCGCATTCGGGTGCGGTACCACGCCACACAGGACAGATCCTGGGGACTTACCTTCGTAAAGTATTACGACATCCAGAGTTTTTACCGCGGTGGACACGCTCTGGGAATATATTGTCGAGTACCTTTATCGGGGTTGGAATTGCCAATTTTCCCGAGTCACTTAATGATAATATCTTGTTCTCCCGATGGGAGTACATGACGAGTTATATGTAACTCGAAGATGTACGACGATAATTGTTCGCCTTATATTTTATCTTGTCATTCTCTTCCTTCGCATATTTTATCGGGTGCGCGACCAGCGTTCCCGATGGGAGTAGCCCCCGAGGCTACATCCGAGTGTTTACACTTGGATGTAGGCTCAACTTGCATTGTTCCTTCACTCTGTATTTTGAAATCAGACCTGCTGCTCACTTTCTTTATTTCATCGGGTGCGCGACCAGCGCCCCCGATGGGAGTAGCCCCCGAGGCTACAGTCGAGTATTTATACTTGGCTGTAGGCTCAACTTTTGTTACTTTTGAACAATTCTATGTTTTTGTCCTCCTTATTATCCTTTTATCAGAAGTATATATGGACAATACTTCTGATAAGAGTAGCCCCCGAGCATATGAACAAATGCTTGTATTTGATTATAGGCTCCAGAAATTTGTTTGTTGGAATACTCGAAACTTCCCTGTCGCTATCTTTAATGAAGCCACTCGAAGTTTTCTTCTTACGACGTCATTACTGACGATGGCCACTATCACCTCCTTGGGAAACCACGGTTCATGTCACCTGACTGAGACGTGGGTCCAAAGTTCTGCGCCATCGACACGTTGCGCAAGTGGGGGACACACGTCCTCCGTAAATTCCAACATGCGCGCAGTAACTCCCGTCCCGTAACTCCAGGCTGAAAAGACCATTCTACCCCATTGGACACGCGTAAGGCTAAAAATGCCCCTCCTCTTCATTGAACGGCGCAGCGGATCAGCTCCTTGCTCTAAATTTACCTCATCGTCCTCCGTTATCCCCTTCGTTGCGCCGCACATCTTCTCCCTTTCTCTTTCCGCCATTGCCGCTACTCCGAGCTCCTCGCGCAGTTGCTGCTCTTGCTGCTACCTCTTCCTCTTGCTACCCATGACTCGCACCAAGCGCTGCACATCCCGCGCTCCTGACGCCGGCGCATCCATGGAGCAAGCCAAGATCTCCAAGTGGGAGCGCTCGAAAACCACTCCCCAGGACCAGACGATGCTGAAGAAGCTCGGCCTCTTCAACAAGGAGGCCGTGATCTTTCCTGGTGATGAGAGCACTCCGCGCCCTCCCATCACCCTCCCATCAACTTCCGGGTAACATTTGTTGATTTTCTCTTCCGTGGCATTTTTGTTCCTCTCCATGAATTCCTCTGCGGTTTGCTTTTCATCTACGGGATTCAGCTTCACCAACTGACCCCCAACTCCATTTTGCACATTTCCATCTTTATCACTCTCTGTGAATGTTTCCTTGGCATCCACCCTCATTGGGGCCTTTGGAAACATATCTTTTACCTCCGGCGCAACAACTTGAAAAACGTCGCCTACAACGTAGGTGATGTTGTCATATGGGCGAAGATGTCAAATTCGCCGACTCTGTCCAAGGCTGGCGCAAGAAGTGACTCTACATTGAGGACAAATCTTTTGTCGGCCAGGAATACGGCATTGCTCCTTTCAACGCTGACGAAGAAATTCAGAGGCGTCGATCTTGGGATGCTGAAGCAACTGCTGAAGAAAAGGCGGCCACAGAAGCCATGATCACTCGCATCCACGAGCTCCAAAATACTAATGGAGCCGAATTATCTGGTGTCCAGATCATTGCACATTTTCTACGCATTCGCATTTAGCCTCTTCAGGCCCGAAAAAATCCCATGTGGATGTATTCGGGTCCCGAAGATTCTGACAGAGTCTCCGTCGAGCTTCCTCTGAAGGTCTTGGAAAAACTTGTCCGCCGTTTTACTTGAGCAAAAATAACGAAGTTCCTACAGCTGGGCTTACGAGCGCAGCCGAGACAGTCGTTGTCGATGCTGGGGTGGACGCTGATGTCGCCATTGGGAATGATGGGGTGGATGTCGTGCTCGTGTCACCGCTTGTGCATATTGTCGAGCACTTGGTCGGCTTCACAGAGTGTGTGTCCTTCTCGGCCGCTGCAGTCGTGGCCGTTGACTCGAGGATGTTGTCGGTGGGCATGGCCCTGCTCGGAGCACAACCAGACATGCCGGGGGTTGGTAATGCGGAGCCGCTGACGAGGAGTTCGTAGAGACGACGAGCCTCACGAGTGAAGTCGTTGGTGGTACCACGTTCGAAGCTGCAGATGAAGTTGCTCACAGCAGGTGTCGTGGGGGTGGTTGTGGCCGAGCTCGTCGCTGACGAAGCCGACGCCGCTGCTGCAGAGCCGCCGACGAGGTCGTCCTTGGTGACGTTGAGCGGATCAGAAGTTGCAGGAGTGGTGGTGGAGACAGGTGAGGCAGAAACCGCGGCGGGGGTCGCAGTGGCTGGCTCACCGGAGGCGGTGCCGCTCGGGGCGCGCAGGGGCGCAGTCGAGCGCGATGTCGATGTCGAGCCGGAAGCAGCTGCTGGGGCTGTGGTGGGTACGGTCGAAGCACAGGTCGAGGCGCCGTGGAGCGCGTCGTTGAAGGAGTCCTCGCCGCTGCTGCGGAGGCGCGAGCGCAAGCGCTGTAGGCGGCGAACCTGGCCTCGTAGATCTCCTCCGTCTCGGATATGAGTATGTCGTAGAGGAGCTTGGACTCTGCTGAGAGAGATTCCATGGCTATTTGGTGCTGTGGAAAAATTTAGGACGAAAATTTGAGGAGGGATCGATTGGCTCTAATACCAATTGTAAGAACCCTCTAGTAATCCTGCTCAAGATCTACTAATTCGAGTTGCGGGACATTGAATTTCACAGGGGGAAGCAGGGGATCTAAGAGGAAGAAGAAGAACTAGCAACACAGCACACACGCTACACGCGTCCAGCAAGCCTCGGCCGAAGCCGCCTAGCATCGTGGGCACTCTGTTGGTACATATATGGTCCTCTTTTTTTTGAGGGAGTACACTTTTTTTTTTTTGAGAATTTTTTGAGGGAGTACATATATGGTCCTGTGTCTCCTCCTGATGTTCGTCCCAAGCAGGCCAAGGCCCAGTGTTACAGCCCATTAACCAGCTCGTGTATAGAGGTCATTGACAGGGATGGGTACGGACCAAGCTGACGGCGTCACGAGCGGCGAGGGTGACAATATCAGCGCAGGAGACGGTGGCCATGCAGGAAGCCTCGGCCTATAGTCCTACAACAAATGAACAGAACAAGCATATGAGCAAGCAAAGAATGAACAATCAGATAGTAGTCATAAAAAAATGGTCATGCACGCAAAAAACCCTACCTCTAATGAACAATAAATCTAGTTCATAGGCCTAGCCCAGATGGCTACCAGGGTGATGATACCTAGGAAGCCCCCCCGCTCGAGTTCGAGTCCCAGTACTCACTCGCGGGTGCGTACGCACCGTGGCACTTCTGTGCGCTCCTATAAGCTTAATACAATGCCGCCAAGGGCTAGTCCTGGGGGTCTCATTTTTTATTTTTTTTTATAATCTGCAACCAATTTGCAGTGAATCTGCCGTGCACGAGCAGCAACTACAATATTAAAGTTCCGCATTACCGATTCCCTAAAAACCATAGCCTCATAGTCCAAAACATCGATGTATCGCAAGAAATATAAAAATCTAACCCTATTACATCTACTCTGCAAGTCATCAAAATCTCTAGCACTATGCGTGTTCGTTGAGATCCACACAAAAATCAGCATCGGAGAAGATAGTAGTTGTGCTTACCGCTATTGGAGACGGCCAGTCATGGCTGAGGCTGTAGTGCAGGCGACGAAGCCCTCACTCTTCCTCAGCTGTGGTGGATGTCGTCTTGCGCTTCGAGTACCCTCCCACTCTTCCTCTCCGGGGCGGAGCAGTGAATTTGTGGGCGGTAGCACGTCTGCCGATGTGATGTGACATGAGGACGTTGAAACTAAAAAGGGGGAGAGTGGGCAGTTTGGCGATTTATGGCACGTGTTCAATGAGAAGCGGCATCACCAGCTCTTTCCTAGACGTGCAACCGTGGGGGACAACGAGGCAAGCTCCAGAGGAACGGTCGATTCGGCAGTAGCTAACGGGCCATACCCATAGCTACTTTAATACTCGTGATGGACACAATGCAGAGGAAGCCCGGGCAACCAATCATCCCATTTTCGTTTCCCTAGGGTCTAGAGGGCCTGCGATCTACCAAACGCGCCCTTTATGTTTCATGCCATGTTTACCTGCCCTTGATCATTGGCTTGGAACAGAACACCGCAACTGCTTATTCGATCAGCAGCGAGCGAGTCCCTAGTACGACCAACGCTAACGATGCGTTAACTAGCAAGTGAATGGGACGCTCTGCTAAGGATGTACAAGTGCCAACATGTGATGATGACGCAAGCAACAACAAGCATCTTACAGAACTAACCCGATATATCCTGAAGTCAGTAGTGTCAAATGATCAACTACCATTGTGTGCATATACTTATTAGACAATCCACCCCGTTAAGAACTATACTATTCCATCAATGACCACGACATAGCCCATGTTTTGTCTCGGGACCAAGCTCATACCATAATATAAACTAGACATATCCGTCTTGTTTATTTTGATCATCGGTGCAGTCCAACAAGCACATAAACAAAAACATGTGAACACTAGAGCGGCGACCACAATGCCAAACACTTCACGCCGCGATGGCCAAACCGGCACAAAGGACAATTTAAAGTCACAATGTCATATCAACAGACAATTGCTGGTGTGTTGGCCATGCATTGATGGGTGAAACAGGGCTGAAGGAGGTTTACTATCCAACAAACCACATACCCAGCGCTACAACTCATACATAAGGACACTCGCCAAGAATATAAGAAAGGAATATCAAAAGTTCACAACCAAGGGCCAAAAGGCTCAGTACACTATTAAGCACAACTGATCGTGTTTTAGTCATCGGCGCATGGTCGACCATCGGTGTAGTGTTGGCATTCGTATAGGTGGAGGAAATCCCCCAAAAGGTTTCGGTGTGACGATGTGCCACTTGAATTTCTGTGGTGATCATTTGCTGGGTGTTTGCCTTCATTCGAAAATGGACATCGAGCCCCAAGAACCGGGTCAATCCAAACATTTGGAATTAACATAAATATATTAGTACTGAACTTTCATACTTATATATATATGCATTACTTTAAGCACATTTATACTACCATCTGACGAGTATAATTATCTATCGATTAGTTATCAAATTTAAACACATTTGAATGTTGTTAATATTCATTATATTGCTCTTCGTTATAAGGTTGTAATGTATATCACTAAAAAAATGGCGTTATGACGAACTTAAACTTAAAGTTCTTATAAAAGACTCTCCTTGAATTGTTTTTTGATAATTGCATAACTAATGTTTTTAATATGTATATATTGGTGTGTGTATGTATGAGCTCATGTCTGTTTTAATGTCTTAATAGTGTGGCAATGATCTCTAAAGCCTATTGTCTAATAAATATCTTAATAGTCATTTCTCGTGTATGATTAGTTAAGCACATATATATAAAATTTCAGAGTACAAATTGAACCATCGGTAAATGTAAATGTGGCTTGCAAATTGGTTTCAGTAATAAATTGGCAATATGTATGCGACGTACATGGAATTGAAGTAGTATCAATCATAACAATCATCGGCGAATCTCATTTACATTTGATTCGATAATCTCATATGCCTTTGGTATCATATGGTGTATGCAACAACTCATATCAATTTCTCAAGTAAAATACCATGCCCAAAATTAAACATGAAACTCTTGGTAACATAGATTTGAGTACAATATGTAGAACATAAACATGAGGTATCCTAACTAAACCTTGTCGTCCCTGATCGGATTAGTTTTTTCCTAATACACTGCAGTATATTGTTCCATTGTGTGTACTTACTCCCGCAAATTGAGAAATTGTATCAAAAATCAATACTTGTTTTGGACATAATGGATAATAGTTCAATGGTACTACTATACTATAATTACAAGTTTTTAAAGGGGTTGGCATTTTTAATAACCGTTCATCCACCCTCATCTAACGGTGATAAATAGACGGAACCAAACTAACGGAACCAGAAATGTAGGACCGGAACCAAAATAAGTGGAACCGTAATTTTTAATATATTTAACAAACATTATAAAAAAAACAAGCGTTCTTTCGAGTGGTCAAAACATTAGATAAGACTGCACGAATCTTAAAGCAGTAATTGACACAAATGCACAATCTTAAAGCAACAAGCAAATTAAGCATGTCTCTCCGGTCTCTCACCATTCATCCTCTCTGGCTCTCAGATCGAGGTGGTCTCTCACAAGCGATTCTCATGTTGCTGTCGGGGTGAGCGGTAGGATGGCAGGGGCCAAGTAGGTGTGAGCTAGTCGCGTTGGTGTTGTTTGTTGTTGCTGTGCATCATGTGTTGTTCGCGGCTGAGCGTGGACGGGAACTGATGCGGCGGCGCGCGGCCCAAGAGCGGATCCGGCCTAACGGTGGTGTGGCCAGCATGGGAGGCGACGGAGGGCACCTGGCTGGCGAGGGTAGGAGCCGCGGCGGCGGCGGCGTTCGATTCGAACCTTGATCTCGTTGGGTACGGGGTTGTTCGGCGGCGGGGGTCTGGGTAGCTATTGGCCGCCGGAGCTAGGCGAGGAAAGAGAGGGCGGCGGCGGCGCAACTTCTCATCTCCGGTAAGGTTGTCCTCCTCCTCTAGCTCTTTCCTCTTTTCTTGATTCCAATTCCCAAATTAGTCATTGCTCTGACAAGTTTTTTTCAGTGTGCACTTTGTCAATTTAGTTAGGCATTGAGGAGCTGCTAAAAAAACATTTGCCATCCATTTGTTTGCATCAAGTGATGGCACCAGAAAGCTTGAAATCGTGGTCTGTGAGATACTACTTCTCAAACTGCAAACAAACGGAATAATTCACCACTCGCCATTGGCATGCTAAGAGCATCTCCAGTCGCGTCCCCCAAACCGTCCCCCAAAGGGATTTGGGGCGCGCCGGACCAAAAATGCGTTCCAGCCGCGTCTTCCAAAGCCCTTTTTTGTCCGGCGCGCCCCTATACGGTGTCCGGCGCCCCGAGCCCGTCCCCGTCCCACAGGGGACGCACCGGGGACGCCGGACACAACGAAAAGCGAGGCGGGGAGTGGCGGGGCCGACTCCGCCGGCGGCACAATTAATTTAAACCTAACCGTCGCCTACCTCGCGACGGAAGTTATTGGCGCGCAGCCGACGGTGCAGTTCCCCGCAGAGGGCGCGGCGACGCGTCCCGTCGCGCCTAGCTCCGCGTGCCGGCGTTAATGAGCGCCACCGCTCCTCCGCCTCCCTCCGGCCTATAAAAAGGGGCGCCTCTCATCGTCCCTCTCACACACAAACCCTAGCGCCTCTCTCCCAAACCCTAGCCGCCACCATCTCTCAACAAGACTCGACGCTATGTCTGGTAGAGACGGAGGCCGACCTCGCGGCCGTGGTCGTGGTCGTGGTCGTGGCCGCGGCATAGCTGAACGCTCGCCGTCGCCTCCCACGCCGTCGTCTTCATCGTCGGAGATGGACGTGGAGCCGGACGTCCTGTTCGAGTTCGTCCACGTCCTCGAGGGCGACCCGCGCGGCATCCGGAGGCTGCCGGACTCCTTCGCCGAGTACGTCGGCGGCGTACGCCCGCGCAAGATGCATCTGCGGGAGCATTCGTGCGGCTACCGCCGGTGGATCGTCGACGCGATCTACGACGCGCGCGGCAAGATGTACCTCAACATCGGCCGGGAGAAGTTCGCGCGCCACCACAGCCTCGAAGCCGGCTTCATCCTCGTGTTCTCCTACTTCGGCAACGAGGGACATGAGCGTCAAGGTCTTCGACGAGAGGCGCTGCCTCCGGGACTACCACGGCGACGGGGACTCCCACGACGACGGCACCGACGAGGAGGACGACCGAGTGTTGTTTCTTCGCAGCCGAATACGTGCACGGAGGTTTCGCGCTCGTTCGCCTCATCGGTAGAACCAACAAGGGCACCATCCTCCCGCTGGATTTTCCAGTTTAGGTGACTGGGTGTGCCCTCGAGTGTTCTTTCTTAGCAGCGAACACAGGAAACCTTCGATTCACGGCCTAGTTATGTTTAGTTTTTTTGCAATATTTTATATTTGTGTCCACCATGGTTCAAACTATGTATTAGTTTGTGGAAACCCATGTTCCAAACTATGTCTTCGTGTAAACCACGTTCCCAATTATGTATTAGTTTGTGGAAATTGAAATAAAAATGCCAAGAAAAATTATTTTAAATGTTTGGGGGCGGCGTTTGGGGAACGCGGCTGGGGAGCGACGTCCCCCAAACGCGGCACGAACAAAACACGTCCCCCAAACGCTCAATCCGGCGCGGTTTGGGGGACGCTTTGAGGGACGCGACTGGAGATGCTCTAATGATTTTACAGGATGTTGGCTAGGCTGGTTTTTTCTGTCGGCCACTGAAACTGCCGCTGCATATAACATACCCAAACCTGAATAGCTCCTTTGGTTGTACCGAACAGTTCGCCGCTCACTGTGTTTATTTCCCCCATGTCCGGAGTTTGTCTTGCCATCACAAATTATATGAATCTCTGAATTTGTACTGCACACTAATGATGTAGTACTGCATTTTCCATGTAGCAAGATCATACAGATCGCTAAGCTTGCACTTTTAATAAGGCGGATGTACCTTTTGGTAGCTTCATACTACTCCAGAATAGTTCAACACTAATTCAGATAGCTGTTTAGTTTTTTTGATTCCACAGAGGCACTGATTTGTCGTGAGTCTAGTTAATTTGGAATTGTAGACATCGATTATATGCCTGCTAGTTCTCAACTTTTTAAATAGGCGTAGGCCATTCTGGGCATGCGCCACCCTGATTTTTGTTGCTGCATCCATTGCCACATTTGTCACCGGCCAAGCAGTACAGGCAAGTATGGTTCCTTGAATTGTTTCTGGCAACTTATATACCGTACCTTGCATTGTAAACGCTTATTTTTATATAATCTTAATACCTTTCTATGCTTTTGGGCAGGATACGTTCGAACCATACGACGTTTTGTGGAATGGTATTGTTGGCACTTTGGCTACCTTGATGTTGGCCAAAAGGGCTTGGATGAAGATAGGTTGTCGCCGTGAACGAATACGCATGTGTCTTTGCTCGAGTCAGAACAAAATGTCTGCTTTGTGATATTTGCTCTTGTATTATTCATGTTTTCTGGTGATTTGGAAGTGCTGGTATGCATGTATAAGATGCCTAGTTTGTAACACGACCAAGTACTAAAGCAAAGAAAATCAGGCTTCTTCTATGAGTAAAACCATCAGGTTTCATTGACGAGTAGATCCGTCTGGCTTCTTGCATGACAAAAATTCCTTTGCCAGACGGGATTTGAACAAGAGCAAGCATAACACAGCTAGCTACTACTCTGACGAGATTGCATCCTCATCAAGACTCACTGTCCCAGATTTTGCACCTTACAAGGTAGCCTTTGAGGATATGCTATTTCTCTGATCTTTCTAATCCTCTTACATGGCTTGGTCCAGAATGCTTCTATCTAAAAGAAGCTCATGTAACATGATATTTCCACGATGTTGGGAACTGATATTCGTTCTGACGACCTGAAAGTTCAGTTATCACATAGTATTATAAGTCCCTTTCATTTGGCTTGTTCTCAAACCTGGATGATCTGTTCGTGTTTTAGTTGCTGAAACCAAATGTCACAAGTAGGAGAACAACACTGCAAATGCCAAGTTATATTCACACACTGTACATTAATTTCATTTGTACAACATCAAGACCCACCTTTTTTTTTATACAAACATACTTTCTATTCATTTATCACAAAAGTTACATCTCTGATAAGCATAGGAATGATAGAAGTAGGGGGGTCATTGAGCCAAACATTCTGCTCGTGTCCTCTAGCAAGTCTAGCTAGTTCATGTGCTACTGTATTTGATTCACGGGGATTATGTTCAAACTGGATCTTCACAAACTCTGTTGCCATATGATAGCAATCATCTAGAATAGCTGCAGCAGCTCCGTTTGAGAAGACGGGCCTCCGTCTGTCATTGCTTTGACCACGTCCATATTATCAGAGCAGCAAATAATTCTGTTGCACCCCATAGTTTGGGCAAGGATCAGACCTTTCTTCAAAGCATGGACTTCTGCCGACATCACATCATAAACAAAGTCTAATCTGCTGTTACTAGCGGCGACAAAGTTACCTTTGCAGTCCCGAAGAATAGCTCCCGTCGAGCCCCTTAGGCCATCTGCATCAAAAGAGGCATCAACGTTTAACTTGACAAAACCTGTCGTTGGTTTTACCCAGCCCCTGTTCACCCGCTTCGGTCTTGGTGAATGCGCCGCTGTGAAGTTTGCATATAGGGCTCCGATGGCTAATGCCGTATCTGCTGGCCTCTTAACTTGCTCGCCATGCGTGATCTGCCGCCGTTCCCACCATAAGTACCAGCATGTGATCGCCACAAGTTCAGGTATCAATGGCCGGCCTAAGTTTGTCTGCGTCGAACTCCGATGAAATAGAAGATATTCCAGGACCGCTTGGCCCGATCGGTCGACCGCTGATGCTTCAGTGATCAAATCCTCCAACCCAAGATTTCCCCAGACCTGGCTCACCCGATCACATTGGAAGAGCATGTGCTTCACATCCTCCACTCCGATCTCACAGAGAGGGCATTGGGCACTAACTTTGACGTGTCTGTTAGCCAATACCGCTCTACAAGGGATGGTTTCTTGCATCACTCGCCATAGATAGATCTTTACTTTTGATGGTGCTCTTAAACCCCATATTTTCTCCCAAATAGGGTGTGATTTTATGCTTCCACTCCTTTCTCCATCTTGTACTCTAGATCGATTATGACTTTCCCATTCAGCAATGTATGCCGATTTGCCAGAGAAAGATCCTGTCTTGGTCAGGCTCCAGCCGACAAAGTCATCCATCTCATGCGTTGGTAGGGGAATGACGAGAATTCTCTGGACGTCAATGCCCAGGAAGCTCTGCCTGATAATATCCTCATCCCACTGATTAGTAATTGGATCAATGAGATCTTGTACCTTTGTAAGAATGTTGTGTCCCCTTCTTGTAAAAACCCTCCGATAATTACCCGGGATCCATTCATCTTCCCAGATATTGATCTGGTCTCCCTTTCCTACTCTCCATATGTGCCCTTTTTTGAAAGTTTGGAGTCCCGCCCATATGCTCTGCCAGGTGAAAGAGCTCCCTTTTTTCATTGTTGCATTGAGCAAATCCCCAGATGGAAAATATTTGGCCCGTAATACCCTGGCACACAGAGATTCTGGTTCTTCTAACAGCCTCCATACTTGCTTTGCCAACAGAGCCATATTGAAGCATTGGATATCACGGAATCCCATGCCTCCTTGTGCCTTTGGAACACATAATTTCCACCAGGCTAGCCAGTGCATCCTCTTGCGATCAGCCCCATCTCCCCACCAGAAATTTGATATCGCCGTAGTGATTCCTTTACAGATTTGTTTTGGAATCTTGAAAACCGACATCGCATATGATGGTATAGCTTGAGCAATTGCTTTGAGAAGCACCTCCTTTCCACCCGAAGATAAAATCTTCTCCTTCCACCCGTTTATTCTCTTGCACACGCGGTCTACCAAGAATTGAAACGAGTCTGTGCGATCCGCTCCAACCATCGCCGGTAGACCGAGGTATTTATCAGTTAAGGCTTCAGTCATAATATCCAATTTCACACATATAGATTCCCTCGCAGCCACCTCCGTGTTTGGGCTGAAAAATATTGTAGACTTTGCAGTACTAACCAGCTGTCCCGAGGCCCTGCAATAGGTATTAAGAATCCTTTTCAAACATTCTGCATTGCCTTCGTCCGCTTGCATCAAAATCAGCGAATCGTCAGCAAACAAGAGATTAGATATTGCCGGCGCATCCCGGCAAACCTTGACTCCGATTAGCTCCTCCTCTTCTTCCGCTTTCGCCAGCATGCTAGTAAGTCCTTCCGAACATAGCAGGAAGAGGTAGGGCGATAAGGGATCGCCCTGGCGCAAGCCACGGGTAGGGGTGAACATATCACTCTTATCTGAGTTCACCCTTACCCTATAGCGTACAGTGTTGACACACGTCATGATCATCTTGACCCATCGTTGGTTAAAACCCAACTTCAGCATAATCTTCTCGAGGAAACCCCACTCGACGCGATCGTATGCTTTGTGCATGTCCAATTTTACTGCGCAAAAGCCTTTCTTACCTTGTCTCCTCTTCTTTATTGCATGGAAACATTCGTAAGCCACTAGAATATTATCTGTGATCAGTCGTCCCGGCACAAATGCACTTTGAGTTGGGCTGATAATCTCAGGCAAAAGGCCTTTAATCTAGCTGCATACATCTTGGATATAACCTTATATACCACATTACATAAGCTGATCGGGCGCAGCTGTGTAACCTTCTCTGGCACCTTGATCTTTGGAATTAAGACTATCGTGGTGTCATTTCAACCATCAGGTATGCTTACTGAATTTACTGCCGCAAGAACTTCATGTACTAGGTCATCACCTATAAGATGCCAAAACCTCTTATAAAAAATCGCGTGTAGCCCATCGAGTCCGGAGCTTTCAGATCCCCTATGTCAAAAAGGGCTTTCTTTACTTCTTCAGCACTAAACGGTGCCAAAAGAACATCATTCATGGCCTCTGTAACCCTTGGTTGTACTGTATCCAGTACCTCTTGCACTTGTTCAGTATCCTCTGATGAGAAGAGGTGAGAAAAATATTCCACAACATGTTGCTTCAAATGCTCACCTTCTTTCCATACACCTGTATCATCAAGCAAGCGTCTCAATTGATTACGTTTCTTTCTTGCCGTGGCTGCATTATGGAAGAACGACGTATTACGATCGCCGTGCATCAACCAATTCGCTCTGCCACGCTGTAACCAGTGAATTTCCTCCTGTTCCATCAGATTTTCTATAAGGACATGTATTTCTTTTTGCCGCCCAGTAGATTCTGTGGACAAAGGTCCCCTCCTCAATTGTTCGAGCTCCTTCTTCAGATTTTCGATGCGTTTCTGCGGCCCTTTCAATTCTATTCGGTCCCATTCATGGAGACTCATATGAACAGCTTTTGTTCGAGCAGCCAGGGATGGTGCTATACCGCGTAATTTCTGTTGTTTCCCATGCTTGTCTTTACAACCTCATTGGTCGACTCTTCAGATAGCCACCGAGCCTCAAATTTCCTGCTCCCCCTTTGGCTAAACATGCTTGCATCAAAATGTTCCGTATTAACTAGCACCGGTCTATGATCAGAGCGGAAGTGTGGCTCATTACTGACCGATGCGAGCGGGAACAGATTATTCCAGGCCGAGTTACAAACCGCCCGGTCCAATCTTTCTCTAACCTCAGCTCTTCCCCAGGTAAATTTATCACCCGTGTATCCCATGTCATGTAGCTCACATTGCGATAGGCAGGTGCTGAATTCTTGCATCATGCGGGCGGGTCTGGGATTGCCTCCTTCTTTCTCATCCGAGTATAGGATTTCATTGAAGTCTCCTATGACTATCCAGGGCAGCGAGGATCTACTGCTCAGATCGCGTAAGCAGCTCCAGGATAAGTGTCTGTCCTCCCACGCAGGTTCACCATAAAACCCCGTGAATCTCCACACAGTGGCATCCAAAGTTTCAAAGACTATATCAATACAATTAGTCGAGAGATACTCGGAAACCATTTTATTTTCTTCATTCCAGAATAAAACAAGACCTCTGGAACGACCATCACTCTCAACAGAAGACAGAAAATCATAACCTAATCTACGACGGAGACTCCGCCCCTTCTTTATTCAAATGCGATTCAGATAAAAATAAAATGTCTGGCCTAAGGTGCTCTCGTAAATCCGAGAGCGAGCGAACTGCCGTGGGTGAATTCGCCGCACGGCAGTTCCATCCGCAGAGTTTCATTGCTCCCGGCAGTACCCCTCGAGAGGGCCTGCCGATCTATCTTCAGTAGTGTCATCATCCCCATCAGGTGTTGTTTTAGCTCTCTTTTTATCCTGAATCTTCACAGGCGATTCCAGAGTGCTTGGCAGGGCCCTATCTGCCATCTCCACATCATTTTTCTTGCTCCCTATATCATGAACGACCAGAGCTCCTTTGTTTTTCTCATGCTCCAAAGTGCCATCCAGATCAAGGCGCTTACGAGCTGTTTTACTTGGATCATCCCCACTTGGTGATAGATCACCATGCTCATCATCCGGCTTGTTAAATTCGCAACCGCGTCCAAAACCCCTTCCCGCGCCAGAACCTCTGCTACCACGCGGTGCTGAACCAGTCAATCTTCCTCTACCTCGGCCACGACGTACAGTGTCCGCAATCATCCAGTCACCAAATTTGTGATCTTCCTCCTTATGAAAACCCGTGCCACACTCCAGGAACTCATGGCCCAATATACCACAGATTTCACAGAACTTTGGAACTTTTTCATACTTGACAAGGTAGACTTCCCTCGCTCCTCTGCGGATGGTTGATGTGAAACGCGCCAGAGGTTTGTTTACGTCCAACTCAACTCGGACCCGGAATAAGTTGCCACCAGATGCACCAGCAGTGTCGATCTTGATGAAGTTGCCAACCCGACCAGCTAGGTTTTCTAGGATCTCCTTCTTCTTCAGGTAGACTTCAGGTATGTCATGAATCTGGATCCAGATCGGGAGTTTATCAAGTATCAGGGTTGATGGTTTAGAATATCCATCGTAACCCTGGATCACTATACCCCAATTCCTGAACAGCCATGGACCCTCCTCCACGACTTTCTTCCAATCTCCAAGGCAGTTCAACTGCAATATGAAGGTGTTGTCGCCGACATCCCGGAACTCCACCTTCTTTGCCAGGCCCCACGCAAATCGCATGGTGTCTTCAAACGCTGCCGCACTGAAATTCTTGTCCGTGAGGACGCGTGCCACAGCAAGGAGTTCAGGTTCCTCATCGATGGAGACCTCCTCCTCAATGATCAGATCGTCAAATTCCTCTTCGCCAATCTGTAGATCGCGCAGGAGAGACGCCACATCCATGGCCTTCCCTCCTCTAGAACCGCTAGGGTTTGAGCCTCCGCTTGACGCCATCGACAGGATGAGGGGAGAGCGTGCGGGTGATCGCCGGCTTAAAGGCCAGCAATCAGATTTCCGATCGGGATCGGATAGGGAACTCGCGTCGGGACCAGAGTCGCCGCCGAGTAGGGGAAACCCTAGCTAGGGTAAAATTTTGTACTGTGCCAAGTTCCCGCCTGGGTTCGAGTTAGTGGGGGAGAAGATACATCAAGACCCACCTTACATAGGGGAAGACAAAAAATTAAGAAAAAATGAAGAAAGCAATAAGCATCACTATCCACAGCTACTTGAGTTGAGATCGTGAGTGTCATCTAGCTTAATGAAACAACATCTACTGAGTGAATCCACCTTGTACCAGATGATAAGCCGCCAAGTCGTAGGAATCAACACGATGCGCCATAGCAGCGTAATGCTGCGGGCTGACATGACCATCGAATCCAAACTGGCTCTGCAATAACAGCAACAAGCAGGTCAAACTACTAGCATGAATAGTACGGTTTCAGGTGGGAGCTGAGCCAAACCTGATGATGGGGCATCCGAGCACCGGCCGTCACGACCGCCAGCTGCTGCTGGAATCTGGAAGACGAGTCCCTGGTTCCCACCATCGCTGGCCTGTATAAGAGGAAAATCTTCATTGCAATATATCTAAAGTACAATACATGCATAGTCATAAGCATATTAGTCTAAGATGTAGGATCCAACAATTGAAATCTGTGTGAGCAAGAACACGCTCCAGCAAATTTATTTCTTTTATGACGCATCAAATTTATTTTTTTGTAGGAGTACTTGCCATTGCTAATGTCAATTTTTTTTTTTGACAAAATGATTGTAGTCCGGTTCTCTTCTGCATATCTATTACTCCTCCAATTATCAAACTAGGATGAATTACAGTTGATACTATCTGATGCATCATGGCTTTCCTTTTGACAGGGAATGGAATAGAAGGTACCGTATCAGGTCACAAATCATGATCTGCAATTTTGGAAGATTACATTTGCCATACATCTGAACTGCAGATCCACTGTATGTCTGGCCTTCACAGCTGACCCATTTCATGCGAGTGCCGGTATATTTACTGCCCAAGGCCATTGTAGTGTGCATACTGCAGCAAATAACATATTTTCGCTGGTATGCAGGTTAATGATATATCTGAAACTGAATGCGATATTTCAGAGCAGTATGATTTCGGAACACCATAAGCTAGCAGGTGCATACAGTGATACAGATGCATTTGTGATTTGCTATGTAGAAATACAGCTCTATTATACTTCTTTTGACAGGGGTACACCTTGATTAGGCACTAGGACATAGAAATTTGAAACACTCAATTTGACTCATCCATGTTGCAGACACGAGACTGGCGGACGTACAAAACACTGAATTTGACTCTAACAAAGTTCACACAGTAGACTGACCTTCAGTGTTTAGGCGATGGTGTCCAATCCCGCAGGCGAGCATGGCGGTGGCCGCCCACTCCGATCCCACTGTTGAGGCTGGAGGTCTGATCCCGCTGTCGAGGAGAGCGGGGGCGTTACACCAGACTGGGCCACGGAGGAGAGAAATTCGGGTTGGGATCTTGCAGATGAAGAACCATCTCGAGGCGATCGAAGGAGGCGAGGTGGACGAGGAGGCAGAGACGCGTCCGCCGTGATCTCGGGCGGCGCTCGTCAGGTAGGGGGTAGGGGTAGGGGCTGGATGCTCCGGCGATCCCAGCGACACTCCGGCCGATCCCCCAGCGACGGAGGGGACGGGTCAGTGATTCTGTCGGCGATCCCCATGATGGAGGGGAGGGGGCTGCGACAGAGAGGACGGGGCCGTGACTCTCCACTTGATCCCTGCGATGGAGGGAGGGGCGGTAGCTGCGACGGGGAGGACGGGACTGTGACCTCCAGCGATCCCCGCGACGTGGGGAGGCCGGCGGCGCCAGCGTCGGGCGCTGGTGTAAGAGCATCTCTAGCAGAGCCCGTAAAAGTGCAAACCGAAAAACTCGAGTTCAGTTTTCCGAAAACGTGTTTACGGATCGCAAAACTATTGACACAGAACAGACCCCGTAGACTAAAATTGAAAAATAGAAAGTCATCATCTTCTTCACAGGAACTGTCCGCATCGCTGCCTAGGTACGACTCCCCGCGCGGCCGCCGCCCGCGCACCTGGCTGCAACCGCGAGATTGGGGGTCAGACGAGGACTGTCGCGTACAAGAAAGAGCCGAGCCCGAGAAGCTGAAGGTTCGAGCGGCGCAGCCGGATTTATGCGGCCGGAGGCAGCTGAGATTGATCCGGCCAGATGCGGCCGTGATGCTGCTAGCTAGCTGCCCGCGTATGTCGGCCGCCGCGCGCTTGGCTAGCTGCTCACGCTATTGCTTGGCTAGCTACTCACGCTCATAGCTGCTATTGCTTGGCTAGCCGCGCGCACATGTCGGCCGCCGCGCTCCTGCCGGCCACTGCGTCGCGCCATGACCTGCCATGTCCGCCCGCCGCACGCTCCGCCTGCAGCTGTGAGCTTGGTCGTGGTTGTATAATTTTAGCGAAGTCGTTAGAAATCGGCGGCTGGAGGTGGTTGTACGGACGGCGGCGCTGGCGGCGCGGTGAGAAATCCGTTCAGTTTTGGGCATGTAAACCGCTCTTCGGTCTGTATTAATAGAGGGACGTTGCTACGTAGATCAAGTGTGAAATTTTTCGGGCCCCTGAAAAAGTTTTTCGGGCCGGACAACGAGTTCAGTCTCTATTCTGCGCCACTTTTGACCCGAATCCGTAAATCGGCTGAAAAATTACGGTTTCGACGTGATTTACGAGCTCTGTTAGAGATGCTCTAAAGAAGGCCTGGACGAGTCGTGTATAGAGGAGTCTATTCTGATTTGGTTGATGAGCTTTTGTTTTTTCTTTGATTCTGATTTGATAAGTTAATTTCTAAAATGTCCATTTAGAATTGTTGTAGCATTATAGAAGTTACATAAAATTTATCATCGATTTAATCAAGTGTCACGAAAAAATAGATTAGACGGAACCTAGAGTTGATTAGACGGAACCTAAGTTCAATGGTACTACTATACTATAATAGGTGGGGTCTTTTCCTCTGGTGTTGGGTGGTTTCCCTGTCAGCCTGGCCTATGGACGGACCATTTGTTCATCGACTGAGAACCAAAGCTCGGACCAATCCTCGGATGCATCGACGCCCCGGTGGAGAATTGACCCGTGTGGTCGTTGCTTTTCTTGAACCCGCTTCCAGATCCACCTGCCGACCTCTCTCCCCCTCGCCGCCGGCGGCCAAGGTGGCCGGCGACGGGTGGGAGGGGGGTCTGGCCCCTAGTAGATGCAGATGTCTTCTGCCTTTTCTTCTCCCTGGTGAATAAACAA
Source organism: Lolium rigidum (assembly GCF_022539505.1). Lineage (NCBI taxonomy): Eukaryota > Viridiplantae > Streptophyta > Magnoliopsida > Poales > Poaceae > Lolium > Lolium rigidum. Next base: position 350,479,330 of record NC_061513.1, on the reverse strand, counting down.
GAGGCGGCCGGATCTAGATTCAACTTGATGCTTCTCTCAATCCTTCTTTTCCAAGGCCATGGCTATGGATTAGAAGTTGGGAGATGGATTAGAGGTGAATCCCATGTCGGCATCCCTTGGCCAAATCCATGGCGAGGGTTTGCTTCGGCTACCATCGCTCCCACATCCTTGTATCTCTTTCTCTTCTTCCCTGGGAGGATGGTGTTGGATCCCACGGGCTGGATCCAGTACTGGTTGTTGGGGCTTCTCCTTGTCAAGGCGCTCCGGTGGTCGGAGCCAGAGACGATCGGGAGGGGTGCTACCAGAACCTCCATGAATAAAGCCCTTTTCTTCCGCAAACTTGCTGATGCTGCTGCTGGCTTTAGTACGAAGCCTATTCACTCTGCTCATGGTGATTTGGAGTTTGATGGGTCTAGTGCTACTAGCGGCGGTGTGGTGAGTCAGCGGCAGGGGAGCTACAAAGCTACTCCTGGGAGTTCATCCACGGCAGTGAGGCTTTTGTTGTCGCCTCTTACGGTCGAAAGGCGACCACTCCCACCTCTGTCGTCAGCTACGATTTCTTCCGGCCGGCGACTACAGGCGATGAACAACCTCCAGGCTATACTGCCAAGAAGGAGGCCCTTCTGCTCCAGCATTGCGTGCTCCCGCCATATCGTCCCAAGTGGTAACGTCCCCGATGACGCTATGGTAGGCTGTGCTGTGAAGCTCCGTCGAGGTGGAGGAGGAGCTGGACCCGATTGTGTTTTCAAGTTTAGATCTAGGGTTCCTTGTGCAAAAAGTGAGAACCTGGTTGTAATTTTCCTTTTTCATGTGGTTCCTGTTGTGAATTGTAACTCCACCGACGAGAATGAATGAATGCTCTCGGTCCTTCGGGACCATCCCCTGTTCAAAAAAGAAAAAAAAATCCTCGGATGCGATCGCGCTGCTACTTTACCACATCGGCCCCGATGCATACACTTATGCCACCATAGACTGAACCGCCATCATCTTCTTCTAAGATTTCCTCCAGTGGGTTGCAATCGCGTTCGGGTTCTTCAGATAGCATAACCAAAGGGTGGGGCAGATAGGCCACTGACCAGCGCCCCCAAGCAGGCGGACGGCTCCCAATCTATGTTGTACATAAGTATATTAATAATATGTATTTAACTAGTAAATGTAACAACCAACGCTAGAAATTATTTAATATAGTTGTAAGCTTGTTCTGAAGTACAGATGCATTCGTTTAAAAGCAACACATGCCTATATTTGTATGAGCCAGTTTGCAAATAAGTACATCCATTATTTCAACAACAAAAACGGTTTCCAATCATTTTAAACTTCTACAATGATCTTCCCCGATATATTCTACGAACACAGCATGTCTATCGCATTCAGATTTCTTAAAAATAGTATCCTGGCCGAAAAGTAATATTGGATCCTGGGCACCAGTGCTCTTGCCAGATTAAAAAATTCCAAAATTATATTTATATGTTTTAAAAAATTATGTAACAAAATTCTAAAAGTATCTAATGATGTACCCCACTAACCTACAAAATCTCAATTTTAAATGTTTTGTTTTTTGACCTATACAAAAATAACAAAATCTGTTTTCTTTTTGTAGATTTGAATCACTATGCTCAGATCTATGCATTTGTTATTTTTGTGCAGCCTAAAATACACATTATTTTCAGTTGAAAATTTACACGATTGTGGGATACAATACCGGCTACATCATGATTTATTTTCAGATTTTTATGAAGCTTAGAAATATGATTTTTAATTTATTTTTCAAAGTGAGATCACTGGTGCTCATGTGCACCAAATCTCTGTCCTATCCTGACGCACTATTATGAACTAAGCAAAACAAGAATTACTTCACACAAAGTATCTTCAATAAGTGTTTCGTGTTATGTCATGTACTCTACATTGGATATTATTGTGGTGATTAAAAATCTAAAACACAAAATAAAAGCTTCAGGTAAAAGATGGCAAACGTCGTTTAAGCCAAATGTTTTAGATGGAATGCTCTAGACAAGGCTAACTTTACTAAATTAGTAAATCCAAAACGGAACTCATTTTTCACTTACAGATAGCCAGGAACACAAAAGAAACAAGTTAGAGCATCTCTAACAGAGCCCGTAAATCCCGCCGGAACCGAACTTTTCCGGCGGATTTACGGGTTCGGGCCGAAACTGGCGCCGATCAGTGACTGAATCGGTGGGCCGGCCCGAATAGAAAGTTCGGGGGCCCGAGAAATCCCCCGCACGACCCCTATTAAAAGGGATCGCCCTGCTGCTACTATTTTACCGGCCCCGCTGCTACTGTTTTACCTGCCCTGCTGCTACTGTCTTACCTGCTCCTGCTGTTTTGACTGCTGATGATGTTGATGTTTCTTCACGTTTTGGTGTTGTGGTTAGGAAGGAAGATGTGTACCACGACTACCTTCATATTGTGACAGGTTCGCCCTTCGATGCATCTACCATCAAGTGGAGGTTGGCTAGCTCCGCGACATCGGCGGAATTTCAGCTTTGGGAGTCACACATTGACGGTGGTTTTGAGAGATGCAAGGCGTTTGATAGTACGATTGGTGGCCAAACTGAATTAATTATTGCATACCGGCGTGTTGATGATGTTCTGGCTCGTTGGTACCATGATGTTCTGATAGTCCAGGGTATTGTTGGTGTAAGTTCTAGTTGGGCAGATTTCAAGCAATTTCTGCGTGCTAGATTTGTGGTCAAGTCCACAGAGTTGGACAAGGAGGGTGTGTGCTCTAACACTACCGTGGAGGAGATTGTTCCAGTACAGGCAGTCACTGAGGAGAAGGAACCTGGCTTTGATACCATGGAAAAAGCTTGCAAGTTGATGATCGATGGTGGTAGTTGTACTTATGGCATAAGCAAGGCGATGGTGGCAGCATTGGGGTTGTCTACATGGCGTCTTCCTGAACCTAAGTGTCTTGATTGGTTGAATAACTGGGGTATGTTGAAGATTACTCACAAGGTGCATATGTCATTTACAATTGATGATTACGTTGATGAGATAGAGTGCGATGTGTTTCCATTGGAGGTGTGTGGATTGCTACTTGGGCGTCCATGGCAGTATGATCGTAATGTGACACATGCTCGGAGAGTAAATACATATTCTTTTATGCATGGTGGCAAACATCGGACTTTGAAGCCTATGGGTGATGATCATATTAAGTCCGATGTGGAGTTGGTGGTACACAAGGAGAGGTTGCACAAGCCTAAAGTGCAGCATGAGGTGCATGATGTTCCAAGCATCGATGTTGGTGATGTTTCAGCCGTGCCTGTAGATGACAAGCCAGTTCTTGTTGGTGACAAGCCGGACGAAGCTAATCCTATTGTTGATGAGGATGTTGCAGCATGTGTTACAGTTCCAGTTTGTGTTGATGCCAGTATACAGACTGATGATGTTTGTGTTGATAGTGTTTCAGTGCATATGGCGCAGATGCGCGTGGGAGGAGTGGGAGGCGACCGCGTCAGAGGAGATAGTGGGCAGCGGCACTACTGTGCTAGGAGTACTACAGTTCAGTTTTTCGTGACACCGCGGATGCATAGAGGCAATGATGGTCGTGTTCGAAAACTTTGTGGCCTAGGCATTACTCGTTTGCAGGGTGGCAGAAAGAAAGTTCATATTCAGCAACACAGGGTTCCATCAAGACCTCAGAAGAAGAAGGTATTGGCACCGAAGTCCAAGCTCATGTGGAGAAGAAAGGAGGCGCCAAATGCTGTATCAAGTCAAGCACGCCGAGAGGGAGGATGTGGTGTGGTAGGCAGGCAAGACTTGAAGACGGCGCAGACGTGTGATGTTCATATCACGTCACCTTTTTCCAGAAGACCCTCACGCTTGGGGGACAACTCTTCTTGAAGGGGGAGGATGATACGGGCATGAAGGCCAAGGTAAAGCCCAATTTCAGGACTCCACCTAGCTAGTTATCTTAGTTATCGTATTTTATATCTATGGTCATATGTGGACCAATTAGGTATTTTATTGAGTTGAGTCAGTTTGGTTTGGGCCTGTCCAAACCAAGGTAGAACTAGTTTGAGTTAAGTTTAGACGCTATCGCGTGTGTGCTTGGTGAAACATCCCTCCGGGGACGGCGCCACCGTTTATCTATTATAATTGTTGCGGAAGTTCTTGTGTTCATCAAGGATTGTCGTGCTTTGGTCTTGAGGCGTGGTGATCTCCATCACGTTGCTTGCTAGATTTATCCCCTACTTAAGGTTGCGTTCCGCGCGTAATTGGAGGTATCTATCTACCCGGGTTCTAGCTGTTAAAGATCGGGCAACACCTAGGAGGATCGGATGGGATCCTCGTATCATCTTCCCCCTCTTCCCCCTCGGCCCCGGTGATGGAGCTTTCGCGCAGGATTTGTTCGGTTTAGCTCCCGCCGCCACCTGGGCGAGGACCGCCGTGAGAACAGCGCTGCCCGCGGCACCTGATTGCGGACCAGGTGTGTACCGGAGCGCCTCCGCTTCTTCATGTTCATCGCCGCAACCAAGTTCGCAACCTGGGCAGGGGTCGCAGCGCTCCACTCGCCCCGGGAGAGACGGGCACCACGGGAGAGGGTTGCGAAAGCTGCGACGTGCCGTCGGCGGCCGACGAGGTCGAACTGAGGCTCATCTCGCCTAGATCTGGCGGCGGCGTTGGAGGAGATGGTGGGGGCGCGGAGAACGGAGGTGGCGGCGACGGTTGCGCGTGAATGGGAGGAGCTGAAATATTCGTCGTGCGTAAAGGATGGGGGAAGTAGGGTTCGCGTTCATTTCAGCAACCCCTACAACTACGGGTCAACTTGGGTTTTCGGTCGCGATCCAAAAAAAAATCCGGGCCGAACATGTTTACAGTTATTGATGGACGCCATTTTCCAAACTAAACAAGTAAACAAACGGTTATTATTTACTTTTACCATTTTTACGGGCTTCTCGCGCCGATCCAAACGGGAAAAAATTCGAGTGCAGGACCAACATTTCTAATTCTGCTTCTCTGCGAGAAGAATCTTAGCATTTAGAAAAAAAAAATTCTAGTATTTACCAAAACACACCACTCGATTGTGTCTTTGCCAGACTATATTCCCCAGCATTTACGCTTTCTGCGAGACGTACATCAAGAATTCATCATTTGATACCCGCAAAAAAAAAAAAAACCATCATTTGATGATCGACAGATTCGACTCATGAGTTCACTCGCCGGCAGTTGAGCCGGACCTCGCCGCTCTTCCCGGTGAGCGCCAGCCTGCCCAGCCTCACCATAGCAGCGGCGAAGTCCGCCGCGAAGAGCGAAGCGTTGGCGGCGTAGGCGCGCACGAGCGCGTCCGTGGCGCCGTCGCCGGCGCCGCTCCCGTAGAGCTCCTGGTCGGACCGAAGGAGCACGCGGCGGGCGACGAGGTCCTGGAAGTATCCGTTGTCGAACGCGGCGGGTGCGTGCAGCTCGAGCGGCGCGAGGTTGCCGTCGCCGCCGGCGGAGGGGCAGGCCTTGCCCCGCACCTGCGTGGCAAATGCGCCGTCCACAGCGCTGGCGCCGGTGTCGTTGTAGATGTGGGTGCGGAAGGTGGCGCACCGCGCCCAGCCCACCGTGTGCGCGCCGGAGAGCGCGGTCAGGTCGCGCGCGTCGAGCCCCTTGGCGCTGAACCTGGCGAGGAGGTCGGCCAGGGTCGCGTCCGGCGGTGGCAGGTTAGCGTTCGCTGCGTTCAGGTTCGCCGACAGACCGTCCCGCCGGCCCAGCTGCAACGTCCAGCTCGGGCCTCCCAGCTGCACGCGCGCGACGCGACCACCGTTAGCAATGCCAGCAAGTCAGCAAATGAGCATACGACACGAGAGACGGAGAGAGATAGTGAGATGGGTACGGACCAGGCTGACGGCGTCGCGAGCGGCGAGGGCGACGATGTCGGCGCATGAGACGGTGGCCTTGCAGGAATCCTCGACCTGCGCCTTGATGGCGTCGATGACCTCGTAGCCGCGCAGCGAGCCTGCGTTGGGCCCCGCATTCTTCTCGCCCGTGAAGCTGGCCGTGTCGTCCAGCAAGATGGAGGCGTCGCACCCCTGCGCATGCACGCACGTATCAGCTCACAGTGCTACCGAGCACAGGACGTGCATTGCATTGGTGCCCGAACAAACCAAAACGTACATTGACGAAGCAGTCGTGGAAGAAGAGGCGGAGGACGGACGCGCCCATGCGTGCCTCCTTCTGCACGGCCTGCGCCATGCCCCGACGCACGATGGACGGCAGCGCAGGGCACGTCGCGTCGTAGAACGTCGGCGACAGCTGCCCTTCGACGACACGACGACGACGACAGCGGCCGCCGCCGCCGTCATAGCAACCGCGAGGAGCAACGCCCTGGTCATCCCCGTCGCTTAAGCGAAGGAGAGAGATCCTCCAGACTCCCCTGCTGCAGAGAGAGTGAAGTGTTAAATACTCGAGCTAGCGAGGCGGTGCTCTGCTCCAGTATTGCTAAACCGAGGCAATGGCTGCGTTGTGTACTGCTAGATCCGGGGCACGATGAATGGATCAGAGAAAGTCACAGCTGATGGCCGTGATAGGTAGGATGCGATCTTGCCACTGTTCTTCGCAAAGTGACAAGTGACAAGTAGCGAGATTGTCCCGGTGGTGGCCACCGGGGAGACGTGCGCCTGCCGTCTGCGGACATGGACGCTAGCTCCACCCGATACCGCACGGCGGCCGGGATACGGGATGGCGCGGCCCGGGCTCTGGCTATGCATGCATGGAGTCGCCCAGGGCCAGGGACACACGCCAATGGCCGGCCACCGGAGGAGTGTCGCGTGTTAACTGTTAGAACTCACAAGGTTGAGAGTAAAACTTGTGTTCTATACTCCCTTCGTCTATAAATAGATGTCTTATATTTGTCTAAATTTGAATGTATCTATACACTAAATAGTGTCTATATACATCTAAAATTTGATAAATCTAAGACATCCTTTTATGGGCAGAGGTAGTACAAGGATTTGAGACACCTACGTAGAGACGCGTGTTTACGAAGAGATGGCAGTTGCTATATTAGAAGACGCCCGTACAGACGCTCGCGTCCATACAACGCTTTGGACAGAATACAAACAATGCCTAATCTAATGAGGGTTTCTAAATGTCTGTTGGCTAAGCGACCCTTCGGGAGAGTCGGTTGTAATTCTAACACCCCCCCCCCCCCTTGAACAAAGCTGCTTCTCATATGTCTTGTATTCCTTGTATAATTTTGAGAATATTGGTCTTGATCACAAGCGTATATTATCTTGAATAACTCCCCCAAAAACCCTGTGGGAAAAATATAAAGAGAATAGTATTTTATATGTTGTGAAAACGCATTTAAAACCCGGTGGGAAAAGTAAGGAGAAAATGATTCAACACATAATGATTATTGTCTCTTTGATAACTTATATGAGAAAACCTTGAAAGGATAAAACTCATTGGTAAGTTTAGAGAATAATTAATATGTCTTGTATACATCCATTAAAAACCCCGGTAGGGAAAATATGATATATGACATATATTCTTGTGTTGATATTACCTCATTATAAACCTTGATGAGAACCTGTAAAGTAAACTCACTAAGGGAAAAAGAGTATAATATGATGCTTTGAATAGGAGTAGTTCAGGAAGATACCCCCCCTGATTCTTGTAAATCTCGAAGCCGTCGCATACCAATTTCATGAATATATTTCTGGAATCTTGAAGTTGGTAGAGACTTCTAAATAGATCAGAGAAATTGTCACATGATTTGACTTGCAAGATGTTGATTTCCCCACTCTTCCGGAGTTCATGGGGATAAAACAACTTAGGGGAAATATGCTTGATGATATTGCTCTTGATGTATCATGTTTGCATCTGTGCAACACAAGCTGCATTATGTTCGTAGATAATAGTAGGTGATTCGACAGAATCAACTCCACATGACTGTTGTATGTGGTTTATCATTCTGCGAAGCCACACGCATTCACGTGTTGCCTCATATAATGCAATTATTTCAGAATGATTGGTAGACGTTGCAACCAGAGTCTGTTTTGAAGACTTCCATGATATGGCCATTCCACCATGTAGGAACACAAAGCCGGACTGCGATCTGGCGTTATGGGAATCAGATAAATAGCCAGCATCAGCATATCCAGTCATACTAGAGTCCAGGTTTCTCTGGAACTGAAAGAATAGGCCAAGATCATTTGTGCCTTGGAGATATCGAAAGACATTCTTGACTCCCACCCAATGGTGTTTAGTGGGAGCTGCGCTGTGTCTAGCAAGTAGATTCACTGCAAATGTGAGGTCAGGTCTCGTACAATTTGCAAGATACATCAGCGCTCCAATGGCACTGAGATATGGAACCTCGGGTCCCAATATTTGTTCTCCATCATCCCTCGGCCTGAACGGATATTTCTCTACGTCTAGAGATCGAACCACCATGGGAGTTTTAGATGGGTAGGATTTGTCCATATTGAATTTCTCCAATATTTTCTGGATATAGGTAGTTTGGTGTACTATTATTCCCGAGGGAAGGTGCTCGAGTTGGAGACCCAAGAAAATTTTTGGTTTGACCCAAATCCTTGATCTCAAATTCTATCTTTAGATGATTGCGTGCTTCATCAATATCTTGTGCATTGCCAATTATGTTTAGATCATCGACGTACACGGAAATGATGCAAAATCCTGAAGAGGACTTCTTGATGAAGACACATGGGTAGTCATCACTGTTGGAGTAACCCTTGCAAAGAAGGAACTCACTAAGTCGGTTGTACCACATCTGTCCCGACTGTTTCAAGCCGTATAGAGACTTGTTCAGTTTTACACAGTACATGTTGCATTTAACGCTTGCATTCGGGAAAGAGGCTCCATCAGGAACCATCATGTATATGTCCGAATCTAGTGACCCGTAAAGATATGCGGTCACGACGTCCATCAACTGCATAGATAGACGATTTTGCACTGCCGGAAAGTGATACCAGTCATAATTGAAGAATATGTCTCATTGAAATCAATGGCGGGTCTCTGCGTGAAACCCTGTGCTACGAGCCTTGCTTTGTATCTAACCACCTCAATGTTCTCATTCTGCTTGCGGAGGAAAACCCATTTGAATCCCACAGGGAAAACACTAGGAGGTGTAGGTATTGCTCCTGTGAATACCTTCCTTTTATTAAGCGAGGGTAATTGTTCTTGTATTGCATCCTTCCATTGAGGCCAGTCGGAGCGTTTTTCACACTTAACGATAGTCTTTGGATCATGATCATTAAAAGGTATTTGCAATTGTAGCAGAAAAATAAGTGTCAACAATCATAGACTTACGGTTGAATGATTCCCCAGAATTGATATAGTTGATGGATATCTCGTGCACCGTTGATAACTCTTCGTGATTTCCCAATACGCGTGAGTCTAGGTGAAAGTTCAGAGATGGTAAACCTAGAGGGGGTGAATAGGTTTCTACAAATTTTAATTCTTTCTTTGCAATATTAGGCTTTGCGGAATATAAAGGTGAGCCTAATGCAAACTAGGTGAGGCAACCTATATGATGATACATATAACTCAAGCACGAATTGAAGGCTCTCACAGGCAATTATATCACAAGTTTGGAGTTCAGTTAGAGATAACCGATTGACATGGGCATACCCTTTGGGTAACCATTATTAGTATACCTGGCTCGGCCCAATATGAAGAAGACCAAATATGGAGAAGGCCCAACAAGGCAACCCGAAGAAGTAGTCGACTAGGACTCTTGTAAAACCCTAGGCTGGTTGCATATATAAAGCTAGCCAGGGCACCCGAAATAAGGGGGAGAACAGATAGACAGAATATAGACAACATAGCTCCGTTACGGCGGCACCCTGTAAACACATCTATGCTCATATACTGGATTGCTAGCAGCACGTAGGGATCCTCCACCGAGGGGACCCGAAGCTGGGTACGTCGTGTGCCTAATCTCGACCCCGGAATCTCCATCGTTGCTCTTCCCGAAAACCCTAGTCTACAATACGTAGGCATTGCCGAGGTGTTCCCTCGTCAATTGGCGCCGTCTGTGGGAATCGCGACGACTGGATTTTTGTTATCCGGGCGGGATCCGTCAAGTTCATCATCAACAATCCTCAGAATTTCGAGTTCATCGGCAGCTTCATCAACGAGATCGGAAAATCCGAAATTTTGGATCTAATCTGGTAAACTAACGCGCGTGTGAAGTGCGTCATTGGCGGGAGCAAAGACGTGCATCTGCGAACAGCCATCAACGTGTGAGCACAAGATTTCTCGACGAACAAGATCGTGGATGCGTTGATCCGATTGCAATATTCCGTTCGCCTGCATACGCGGTCAACTCCATCACCAACTTCGTGGCGGCAGCTAACTCAAGGAAATCGGCGAAGGCCGCGCGGCCGTGCCAAAATCAGCTTACGCGCTGGCTCCTTCCACCCTTGGTGCCACCTGTGCAGATGCATCTCCAAGAAATAACCAGAAGCTAGCAGCTGGATCAACTCCAAAGTGAAGATAGTCCGCTCGTTCGTGTGCCGCAGCCGAATAACCAGGTCCCATCGTTCTAATCTTTGTTTGTTATATTTTATTGCATAGGCTAACTGAACTATTTAATTGCACGAGCTAGTTACATCTAATCCACCATGGAGACTACCTCCTTTAACCGTACAAACATACACATGTCTTCTTTTTCTTAGATTATTTAATCAGACATGGATGCTAATCTCTGGCCGTATTTGATCTGTGCATAATAAATTGACAAAAATCATGTCACGGTCGACGGTCTGCACGACGGCACTCAACGGGGTCTACGCGTCTTCTACGACCCGCTGGCAGGACTCGCCCAAAGCGGACTCGCCATAGTGCGATCGCCCGTTGCCTACTCGCCGGGCTCGAGGACTGTATTTCGTTATCTGAGCGGGATCCATCGCCATCAATAATTCTAAAAATTCCGAGTTCATGAGCAACATCAACAACACGATCAGGAGATTGGAAAATTCGGATTCAATCCGATGAGCTACGGGGGGCTAGGAGCAATGCCGGACAGCTACTCCCGCACGTTCCGTCGCGGCCGCCAGCTGCGCAACGACCACTGCAGTACACGGAGTTTAATCATCATAAGCTATTATCGAGATTCAAGGAGAGCACAACCTTTGGTGCCATCGACTGGAGGAGCAACCAAATAGTAGAAGATCAAATTAGGCACGGCAGCCAGGCCGCATTGACGCAGCATAGCCCAATCCAGAGGAGTCCTAGTGCAAAAAAAAAAAAATTATCGGGTGCACATGTATCAGTCTATTTGACAATGCCTACTTTCACGCAACAGAGATTCCAGGTGATATCAATTTCAATTTTTAATTTTTTGCTCGTTAATTGTTTGAAGAAATACTCTCGCATGTGCTATACTCTGTGTTTGCAGTCTTATTTGCAAAATAGCGAAAATTCTGTTCGTCGATGACCGTCAGCCGATGTGCTTAAAATTATCTCCGCCGCACACTCAACATACTCGGGTGCTCACCCGTCGCGGATCCGCCAGTTCGAGTGCGTCCTCTTCATCGACTCTGTCAGCCACATCTACTACTTCCGGCTAAGTGCCGCGTAACTACCGACTGCGTTCGAGGCATGACTTGCGGTCACATCGGCTTCACCGCACCTGATAAAAAGCTAAGTTTTTCCTCTTCCTCCAAGATTTATTTATTTATTTACTTTTGCCACACCCGAATATTCGTGGGCTGTGCCATTGCAATATTACAGCAAATACATCCGACACTCGGGGATGCACCATTACATCGTTAGTGCAAAATATACTCGGTTACTCGGTGAATTATTTTCTTCGGCTTAGTGGATTTATCTTCTTCGGCTCTGGATATATCTTCTCCGTCTTAGTGGATTTACTTTCTTCGGATCGGTGGATTTATCTTCTTCGGCATACTAGATTTATTTTCTTCGGGTTATCATTGGTTTCCTCTTATACAAATATTACCCGAGGCGTCAATGGATACATCTTCTTTGGTTATTACTGGGATTCTTTTCTTCGGGTCAATGGATTCATCCTCTATGATATCAATGGATTCATCTTCTACGGCTATTACTTGGATTTATTTTCTTCGAGACAATGGATTCATCCTCTATGATATCGGCGGATTCATCTTTAATATATGCTCTATATTTAATGGCGTAATCTTCAATATGGATTCATCTCAAATACTTCATCTTGGATTCATCTTCATGGGCTCATATTATATTATGGACAATGGCTTCATCCTAAATGGCTTTACCCTATATGGCGCCGCGACTCTATCAACTTCTTTCGATATCATAGAAAACACTCGGGGGCTTGACCATGACTTCACCCCGAGTAGCAACTGTGACATGGCGTCTAAGCAACAATTATGACATCACCTCAGCAGTGCTCGGGGGCTTGGCTATTTCTTCATCAAAACAATTTGGCGGCATTTATTTTCGTTAATTTGGTGATTTTTTACTTCGGCTTGATTTTTTCGCTGCACTCGAAGACTTCACCGCATCGACTCCGTCAAGCTCAATAAGCTAAGTGTTCCTTTGTGTTACATAAAGTTGATTATCATTTACTTTCGCCGCACCCGACACTTGGGGGCTGCGCGGCATATATTCACTTTACATATCATCGAATCTGAGCATCTGACACCGCATGCGAAAAAGAGAGTCAAGGAAAAGATAGAAAAAGTTTGTTTATTTTGTGCAGGGGAAAGTAAATTTCAAAGTATATAAGAGAGAACCCGACAAAATTGTCTACAGGGAGAACTCGACGAAATTGTCTTCAAGAAAGAACAGGACCCAAAGAATTATCTTCAGGGAGGTCCCGAAGAATTATCTTCAGGGAGGTCCCGAAGAATTATCCTCAAAGAGGACCCGAAGAATTATCCTCAAAGAGGACCCGAAGAATTGTCCTCAAGGAGGACCCGAAGAAATTTTTCCTGAGAGAGGAACTCGACGAAATTTTCATCAAGGAGAAACCAAAAAAAAAGGAGGAGAAAAAAAAGAGGATGGACAAATCTTCGGGTCCATTGACTCGTCATATTGTTCCGAGCAAGAGCATCGGTGATGTATCCAACAATATAGAAGAACCAATATATTCGGCTGTCTCATCAAGCCCGAGAGAAAAATAGAAGAACCCGCAAAATGGGTCATTGCATCAGCCGAACAAGGCACTCGACAATATATTCTCAGAACGCCAAAGTTGCGATCAATTTCTCGAATGCCGCAAATTTGCGAAGGTAAGACCCCAGATCCGTTCTGCCGGGCGTGGCATCGCCGAAGACTGCGCTCTGCTACTTCTATCCGTATCAACGGATACGAAGAAAAATCCTAACGGACGCGTTAGGTACCCGATAAATTTTACCGGGACTCGACGAATGGTAAGACCTTAAGCGGCACCTGTCGAAGTTCGCACCGATATCCCGAGATCATGTCCAGGGACGTGATCTTGAAGTAGGTTTTTGCGGATTGCCACTAGCGCAGTTAACTAGTACCTGATCCGTCAGATGAACTAGCCCCAATTACCATTATCCCTGTACAATATAGATATGGATGTCAAATAAAAATAGCAACGGTCTGGAGTCGATAGAAAAAGGGCATCCGCCAAGTTGTTTATCGAGTAGTACAACTTGAGCCTATGCCTAGGTGCAAGCACCTGCTCATAGGCTCGGGGGCTACTCTTATCGAGAGTATTGTTCACCCTCCCGATAAGAAAGAGGAAAAATTGTGGAGTCAATTACAAGCAAGTTGAGCCTGCACCCAAGTGCAAACACTTGGCTGTAGCCTCGGGGGCTACTCCCATCGGGAGCGCTGGTCGCGCGCCCGATAGAAAAATAACTTCGACATCATCTATGACAATCAAGGTTTGTAGACTCAACTCGATTCTACGACTCGAGTGGAGCCTACTCCCATCGGGAGCACATGGATTTCATCAAATCCTCCAGAAATATAGTTAAGTTCTTCATCGAGTAGTACAACTTGAGTCTATGCCCAAGTGCAAGCACTTGCCTATAGACTCGGGGGCTACTCCCATCGGGAGCGCTGCCGCGCACCCGATAATTTCAAGAATCGTCGACATCATCTACGCTACACATGATCTGCGACATGGACCTCGCCTTGTATTTTCTTCGACTCCGGAGATGGTTATGCTTGGAGTTTCTACGCAAGTCTTCGACTTCCCTATAAACTCGGGGGCTACTGACATGGGCATACCCTTTGGGTAACCATTATTAGTATACCCGGCTCGGCCCAATATGAAGAAGACCAAATATGGAGAAGGCCCAACAAGGCAACCCGAAGAAGTAGTCGACTAGGACTCTTGTAAAACCCTAGGCTGGTTGCATATATAAAGCTAGCCAGGGCACCCGAAATAAGGGGGAGAACAGATAGACAGAATATAGACAACATAGCTCCGTTACGGCGGCACCCTGTAAACACATCTATGCTCATATACTTGGATTGCTAGCAGCACGTAGGGATCCTCCACCGAGGGGACCCGAAGCTGGGTACGTCGTGTGCCTAATCTCGACCCCGGAATCTCCATCGTTGCTCTTCCCGAAAACCCTAGTCTACAATACGTAGGCATTGCCGAGGTGTTCCCTCGTCACCGATAGCACGCGGAGACAAGGGTTTATTCTCGTGTTCCCTTCCTTTGCAAGAAGGTATGTCACGTTTGGAGGGGTGGAGGTCCCACGAAGGATTCCCCAACGCCACGAAGGCTCACCCTATTCTCCGGAGCCTATCCCACGAAGGAATAGCTCACTCACTTGTGGTAGACTTTGAGGTAGCCTCTAAACCTTCACAATCTTGTCAGGAGCAAATCCACAGCCTGGATGCTTCCGGACCTGTTTTGCCCACCTAGGGTTTCCAAAGAACCCTAGAGAGCAAGTATCTTGATGAATACAAGGGGAACAAGATTTGGCTTGGTAGAACGGTAGATCGGGGCCTCCTCTATCTTTTTCCCTGAGGGATTTGAGTTTGGGTGGAGGAGGAGGGAGATCTGAGGCTTTTGGTGTTTCTAACAATGGAGTATGAGAGAGAGAGAGAGCTCAAGAACAGCTTGTAGTGTAGTGCCTAACTGTTCAGAGGTAGGAGAAGGGGTATTAATAGTGTCACTTGAATTCTGGCCGTTGTGACTTGTCCACCTCAGCAATTCTTCGAAGAACCCGGTCAACCGGGTTTGGGATCGGGACGTCCGGCACAGGGGTCGGTCAGACCGGGCCAGGGATCGGGCCTTCCGGTCCAAACTAGAGCTGGGACCGGGCCTTGTCCGGGGCAGGATTTGTCGCACAGTACATGGTCTCCGGATGTCACCAGAGCAGGAGCCGGTTGGCGCCAGGGCGTCCGGTCCACAGCCCGGTCCGACCGGGCGGATGACCGGACCAGGCCGGTCCAGACCGGGCCATGACCAGGACCCTTCTGTGTCTTACAGTACATGGCCCCGGTTGGCACCAGTCCAGGGGCCGGTCGGCGCCGGGATGGCCGGTGCGAGGGCCGGTCTGACCGGGCCTATGACCGGCCAGGTGCTGAGGAGACCTTCTTCATTTTTTCGAAGTGGGTGGTCTCCCTTTACCTTCTTGTTCCATTGATACACCATTATACCTATTTGGCTAATGCCTGGGAATAATCTCATAGATTCACAAACAAGGTTCTTATTAAGGGTTGGTTACTCGATATTCTAAATAAATATGGCAACACCTTACCACAATAATATTAATAGCACACAACAATAAGATTTGGTATAATAATAATAACATGTAATGAACAATTGTTGGTTTTAGCACTATTTGGCATGGTTGATGATTACTTATCATATACTTCAAACGAATAAATTTTGAAGAACATGTTCATTAATAAAGAACAAGCTAGTATGATAATTAGGGTTGTGGATTCTATGGTTTGCTAGGGTTTCAATGGGTTTCTGGAGTAAGTATTAGATGGATCATAACAAAGTTGGATTCATCAATAGCTAGAACTTGTAGGGTTGAGTTAAGCATAAGCATCTTAAGCAATTAATTACACATGGGTGCTATCAAGTTTGGTTTTATCTTACTGGTGGTAGATAGCTAGGTAGGGTTTATAGGTCCTATTAGGTAGGGTTTATGGCTACTCCTTATTTACTTCAAAAGAATAACAGTGAGGTTGTCAATCTCACCGGCTTGCTGACAACCGGGGCAAACGTGTCCATGAAGTCGACACCAGCGCGTTGCCAAAAACCGTGCACAACTCAGCGCGCCTTGTAGCGCTCGAGAGCACCATCAGAGCCGAGCTTGTGCTTGAAGACCCATTTGCCGGTGATGACGTTAGCACGAGGGGGCAGGGGAACCAGCTCCCTTGAGCTATATCATTGCACATCGTGGAGCAGTGTGCCATTACTCTTCCTCTATGACCTACATGTTAGTTTTAATCAAAAGCGATACATGGTTGTAACTGAACTGAGCTCAGCTGTGTAAGTCACTCACTAAGTCACCCCATTTCTTGAATGTCTAATATCCAAAAAAAAAAGGGTGCAGAGTAGCTTAAAACCCTAAGCCCATTGTTCACCCGCAGGAACTCAATTTAGTGGGGTTTCCCCTAGTTGTGAGTTACTTACATAATTAATCATGCGATCTTTTACTCGAAGTACAGATTATGCAATTTTATTCAGCGAAAGCAGATTGACGTGAACCACTTCCTTTACGTAATAACCACGCAAGATTGCACAATGTTTGACAGGTTCAGAATTGGCGCCAGGTTCAGAATAGGAGCGGCGTTGTTCAGCTTGGTTGCTTGCCGATGAGTCTTCATTCAAGCTAAATCAGACGCACACGAGAAGAATCAAACAAAAACGACACTAGACTCCGGCCGCCGCGCGCGCTCTCAGCCGCCCGACCATACACGCAGGCTGGACTAGTTTATTGCTTCAGGGAGAGGAAACTAACGGAATAACGAACCTGGTGAATGCATCAGATGAAAACATCGCCACCGGCCGATGATCGGATATTGCCGCCTGCTGCCATCATCATGAACGGGGACGTAGCAGTGACCACTCGCCCTCCACCAGGCATGGTGCTACATCTCCTCTCCTCTCCTCTCCTCGACAAGTAAAAGTCAAAGTCAAAGTCTAAGTCACACACGCTTCCCGCACGCGGTGGGTATCGAGGGACTCATATATATAGACAGGGAGCAAGGTTGAAGGTGAGAGATGATGAGCAGCTTGTTGGATGTGATAGTGAGAATGGGCAGCCCAGATGCAACCTGCCACGGATCAGTGACATGTCATTTGGCTTTGGGAAATAACAAAATCGCTTCGGTACAAGAGGATATCTTACTTACTGCCTTCACTGCATACGAGGGGATGTACACGCATGTCGGAGCCGGTCCCAATACAATCAAATCAACCTTTGGAAAGGTAGCAGTAGCACACCTGGCCATGGGAATCTAAACGTCTGGATTGTTTCTGGCTTGTTCTAGCCTAAACGGACTGTGTATTGATTGGTACAACGTACATGTATTCTAATACTGCACCTTAGCTAGCTCATGCTTTCACTAAGAACTAAGAACTGCAGGAACATTTTTCCTCTTGACTCCAGTTTCTGAAGTCTGCATCGGGACTCCATCGTATTCTCATCATCTCTAACCTGCAACAAGTGGTATGACGAGCGGCGCATCACCCACGATGCTATTGGCAAGGACGAAACCCACATGCTAGCATGCTTGTTCTTAGGCTAGTACTCCCTTGCTAGCATGCTTGTTCTTAGGCTATAATCGTGCAAGCATAAGATCAACTAGTACTCCCATGCTAGCATGCTTGTTCTTTTTCAGTGAAGATAACCGGCTAGTGCTCCCTTGCTATTACTTTAGTCGTGCTCATGCTTTCACTAAGAACTGCACTTCCCCTCCATTCTGGCCTCTGGCAAGTCTCCATCGGGACGCCGTCATCTTCCCCTCACCTCTGACATACAACAAGTGGGACACGAGCAGCGCCTCGCTCATCCAGCAATGCTACTGGCAAGGACAAAACTCACATACAGGCTATATTCATCATGATGGAATAAACCGACTAGTGCTCCCCTGCTAGCATTCATGTTCTTTCTTTTGTTAAGGTAATCGTGGAAACGTATATTCAACTAGTACTCCCTTGATAGGATGCTTAATTCTTTCTTTAGTAAAGCTTGTTAGAAGATATAGAGAGAGAATCAAGCAAGAGAGACAATGAGTCGAACGGTGTTTATTCCATTGATGAACAAGTATTTATACAAGGTGAAACGCCACCTTTACAAACCGACATATCGACATATCGAGGAGGCGGCGTTTTGGGATCAACCGCCAGGGACGGTTTCTACATCGTGGGAGCCCCGTGACGGTTGCCGAAGCAACCGCATGGGATATTACATTGGGAGGATTATCCCTTTATTTATTGAACTAAATAAATCCTAACAAAGCTAATCGACTAGTACTCCCTTGCTAGCATGCCAGTTATTTCTTTAGTGAAGCTAATGTGCGCAGACATGTATTAGACCAAATACTCTAGCAAGGTGTCATTGTTACCATAATAATGGATAAGGGTAAAATACCCTTACAATCTCCCCCTTTTTGGTATACGATGATAAACCGAGCTAGAGGCACATATAGATATTATAATAAGCTTAAACCTTGATTCCATATATGATATTAAGACAGCTCCCCCATAATGTGTGCACTTGGAGAATTTGCATTTGAATGCAAAGGGCACCATTTGTGGAATATGAGAAGCTCCCCCAATATCTTTAGGAAACAAGCATGGTATGGACATGTGTATATCAAGATATATAGGCATAAAGCATAATCATCCTAACATAAAGATTAAGCATACAAATACTTGTCCATACACGAATTATTCAAAGTAACAAATGGTTCTTGAAATGAAAAGCAAGCAAATAAGCACAAGCCAAATAAGAAGCAAATAAAGTAAAGTATCGGCATGACTTGTGCAACCAAGGAACCCCGTGATCCTAGACTCTATTCTCTTCTCCCCCTTTGGCATCGGAACACCAAAAAGGCGAAGAAGAAAAAGTAGGGAAGCTAGCGCTCCCATCAATAGAACTCTGTCCCAGCGGGTGGAGAGCCGTGATACGTCTCAAACGTATCTATAATTTCTTATGTTCCATGCTACTTTTATGATGATACTCACATGTTTTATACACATTATAAGTCATATTTATGCATTTTCCGGCACTAACCTATTAACGAGATGCCGAAGAGCCGATTCTTGTTTTCTGCTGTTTTTGGTTTCAGAAATCCTAGTAAGGAAATATTCTAGGAATTGGACGAAATCAACGCCCAGGGGCCTATTTTCACACGAAGCTTCCAGAAGACCGAAGGAGAGAC
This sequence comes from Lolium rigidum, assembly GCF_022539505.1. Classification (NCBI taxonomy): domain Eukaryota; kingdom Viridiplantae; phylum Streptophyta; class Magnoliopsida; order Poales; family Poaceae; genus Lolium; species Lolium rigidum. The sequence goes on along the minus strand of NC_061513.1, from coordinate 350,460,013 downwards.
GAAGTGGGGCCATGGGGTGGCCACACACCAGGGCGGCGCGGGCCTGTGGTGTGGGGCCCCCGTGAGGCCCCCTGACCTATCTCCTCCGCCTACTTAAAGCCTTCGTCGCGAAACCCCCAGTACCGAGAGCCACGATACGGAAAACCTACCAGAGACGCCGCCGCCGCCAATCCCATCTCGGGGGATTCAGGAGATCGCCTCCGGCACCCTGCCGGAGAGGGGAATCATCTCCCGGAGGACTCTACACCGCCGTGGTCGCCTCCGGATTGATGTGTGAGTAGTTCACCCCTGGACTATGGGTCCATAGCAGTATCTAGATGGTCGTCTTCTCTCCATTGTGCTATCATTGTCTGATCTTGTGAGCTGCCTATCATGATCAAGATCATCTATCTGTAATGCTACATGTGCGTTTGTTGGGATCCGATGGATAATAAATACTATGCTATGTTGATTATCAATCTATCTATGTGTTGTTTATGATCTTGCATGCTCTCCGTTGCTAGTAGAGGCTCTGGCCAAGTCATTGCTTGTAACTCTAAGAGGGGGTACTTATGCTCGATAGTGGGTTCATGCCTCCATTAAATCTGGGACAGTGACAGAAAGTTCTAAGGTTGTGGATGTGATGTTGCCACTAGGGATAAAACATCAATGCTATGTCTAAGGATGTATTTGTTGATTACATTACGCACCATACTTAATGCAATTGTCTGTTGTTTGCAACTTAATACTGGAAGGGGTTTGGATGATAACTCGAAGGTGGACTTTTAGGCATAGATGCATGCTGGATAGCGGTCTATGTACTTTGTCATAATGCCCAATTAAATCTCACACTACTCATCATATCATGTATGTGCATTGTTATGCTCTCGTTATTTGTCAATTGCCCAACTGTAATTTGTTTACCCAATATGCTATTTCTTATGGGAGAGACACCTCTAGTGAACTGTGGACCCCGGTCCATTCTTTTACATCGAATACAATCTACTGCAATACTTGTTTTACTGTTCTTTGCAAACAATTATCTTCCACACTATACATCTAATCCTTTGTTACAGCAAGCCGGTGAGATTGACAACCTCACTGTTAAGTTGGGGCAAAGTACTTGGATTGTGTTGTGTGCAGGTTCCACGTTGGCGCCGGAATCCCTGGTGTTGCGCCGCACTACACTCCGTCACCAACAACCTTCAACGTGCTTCTTGGCTCCTACTGGTTCGATAAACCTTGGTTTCTTACTGAGGGAAAACTTTCTGCTGTACACATCATACCTTCCTCTTGGGGTTCCCAACGGACGAGTGCTTTACCGTCACAAGGAAGCTACTACGCCCACATCAACTGTGCGCAAGCAGCTCTTTTTCTGGCGCCGTTGCCGGGGAGATCAAGACACGCTGCAAGGGGAGTCTCCACCTCCAATCTCTTTACTTTGTTTTTGTCTTGCTTTACTTTTATTTACTACTTTGTTTGCTGCACTAAAACAAAACACACAAAAAATTAGTTGCTAGTTTTACTTTACTTACTATCTTGTTTGCTATATTAAAAACACAAAAAAATTAGTTACTTGCATTTACCTTATTGTTATCATGACTAGCTCTGCACCTGTTACTTCTTCACCTGAGGAATTAGTCTTCACTTTTAAACAAGGGGATGAGGAGAGTTTTAAAGATGCTTGGTCCAGAATTTTTGATTCTTATCGTAAAGCTGAACCTCAAATAATTCTAAGTTTGCTCCTTAGTAACTTTTATTTTGGGCTTATGATTCGCTATAGATATGCCTTGGATGCTGTAGTGGGAGGAGATTTCCTTCATTGCGATGGTGATCAAGCTTTTAATGCCATAAAAAAATTGGTTGCATCACATAGTTCAGCTAATAACTTTGATTCAGCTCTTATTAGCATTTATAATAGATTAAACACCCTTGAGACAAGTGCATCTTGCTTGGAAAAAAATTACAGTTATGTTCATAACCGTCTTGATCAAGTTTTGGTGAACTCTGAACCTTCAATATGGGACCCTACTATTAAAGTCGTTATAGGTGGTGAAACTTTTCATGCCAATTGTGATATTATGTCTGAATTTTGCCTTATGCCTAAGAGTATTTATGCATCTTTGACACTTTGGGGACTCGTTAAAGGGGGAGAAGGAATAACTCTTATTGATAACTCTGTTATAATTCCTAAGGGAATAGCCGAGGTGTGCATACAACCATTCTTGGAAGAACAATATCCACCGATTATCTTGTTATTGAATGTGTAGGAACAGGATAAATCACACTCGGAAGATCCCCGCCGAAACTATTGGGAGCAATCATAGATGTGGGAGAAGGCACCCTAAAATTCACCTCTACACCAGGAGGTAGACATGTATTCCCTAAATCAAAGGGTAAGAAAAAGAATAAGAAAGGTAGGCGTAATGCCCGAGGTAATGTTGATGCTCCACCGCTTGATAATACTTGATTCACACTTTCTGCGCCTAGCTGAAAGGCGTTAAAGAAAAGCGCTTATGGGAGACAACCCATCATTTTAATACAGTATTTTTGTTTTATATTTGAGTCTTGGAAGTTGTTACTACTGTATCAACCTCTCCTTATCTTAGCTTTATTGCATTGTTGTGCCAAGTAAAGTCTCTAATCGAAGGATGATACTAGATTTGGATTACTGCGCAGAAATAGATTTTCTTGCTGTCACGAATTTGGGTTGAATTCTCTGTAGGTAACTCAGAAAATTATGCCAATTTACGTGCGTGATCCTCAGATATGTACGCAACTTTCATTAGTTTTAAGTTTTCTCATTTGAGCAATTCTGGTGCCTCTAACAAATACGTCTTTACGTACTGTTCTGTTTTGACAGATTCTGCCTTTTATTCCAAATTGCCTGTTTTGCTATGTCAGATGGATTTCTTTGTTCCATTAACTTTCAGTAGCTTTGTGCAATGTCCAGAAGTGTTAAGAATGATTGTGTCACCTCTGAACATGTGAAATTTTTGATTATGCACTAACCCTCTAATGAGTTTGTTTCGAGTTTTGTGTGGAGGAAGTTTTCAAGGGTCAAGAGAGGAGGATGATACAATATGATCAAGGAGAGTGAAAGCTCTAAGCTTGGGAATGCCCCGGTGGTTCACCCCTGCATATTTCAAGAAGACTCAAGCGTCTAAGCTTGGGGATGCCCAAGGCATCCCCTTCTTCATCGACAACATTATCGAGTTCCTCTAGTGAAACTATATTTTTATTCCGTCACATCTTATGTACTTTACTTGGAGCGTCTGTTTGTTTTTGTTTTCTGTTTTGTTTGAATAAAGTTGGATCCTAGCATTCATTGTGTGGGAGAGAGACACGCTCCGCTGTTGCATATGGACAAATATGTCCTTAGCTTTACTCATAATATTCATGGCGAAAGTTGAACTGTTCGTTAAATTGTTATATGGTTGGAAACAGAAAATGCTATATGTGGTAATTGGTATAATATCTTGAATAATGTGATACTTGGCAATTGTTGTGCTCATGTTTAAGCTCTTGCATCATATACTTTGCACCTATTAATGAAGAAATACATAGAGCTTGCTAAAATCTGGTTTGCATGTTTGGTTTCTCTAAGTCTAGATATTTTCTGGTGAGAGTTTGAACAACAAGGAAGACGGTATAGAGTCTTATAATGCTTTCAATATGTATTTTATGTGAGTTTTGCTGTACCGGTTCATACTTGAGTTTGCTTCAAACAACCTTGCTAGCCTAAACCTTGTATCGAGAGGGAATACTTCTCATGCATCCAAAATCCTTGAGCCAAACACTATGCAATATATAGCTACCTACCACATGGTATTTTTCCGCCATTCCAAAGTAAATTGCTTGAGTGCTACCTTTAAAATTTCCATTCTTTTTCTTTGCAATATATAGCTCATGGGACAAATAGCTTAAAAACTATCGTGGTATTGAATATGTACTTATGCATCTTATCTCTTATAAGTTGCTTGTTGAGCGATAACCATGTTCCTAGGGACGCCATCAACTATTTCTTTGTTGAATATCATGTGAGTTGCTATGCATGTTCGTCTTGTCTGAAGTAAGAGTGATTTATCATGATCAAATGGTTTGAGTATGCATATTGTTAGAGAAGAACATTGGGCCGCTAACTAAAGCCATGATCCATGGTGGAAGTTTCGGCTTGGACAACAAACCTCAATCTCTTATGAGAATATTATTCGTTGTTGAATGCTTATGCATTAAAGAGGAGTCCATTATCCGTTGTCTATGTTGTCCCGGTATGGATGTCTAAGTTGAGAATAACCAAAAGCGAGAAATCCAATGCGAGCTTTCTCCTTAGACCTTTGTACGAGCGGCATAGAGGTACCCTTTGTGACACTTGGTTGAAACATGTGCTATGCTATGATAATCCATGTAAATCCAAGCTAATTAGGACAAGGTGCGGGCACTATTGGTATACTATGCATGAGGCTTGCAACTTGTAGGATATAATTTACATAACTCATATGCTTTATTACTACCGTTGACAAAATTGTTTCTTGTTTTCAAAATAAAAGCTCTAGCACAAATACAGCAATCAATGCTTCCCTCTGCGAAGGGCCTTTCTTCTACTTTTATTGTTGAGTCAGTTTACCCATTTCCTTCTATCTCAAAAAGCAAACACTTGTGTTAACTGTGCATTGATTCCAACATACTTGCATATTGCACTTGTTATATTACTTTATGTTGACAATATCCATGAGATATACATGTTATAAGTTGAAAGCAACCGCTGAAACTTAATCTTCCTTTGTGTTGCTTCAATGCCTTTACTATGAAACTATTGCTTTATGAGTTAACTCTTATGCAAGACTTATTGATGCTTGTCTTGAAAGTACTATTCATGAAAAGTCTTTGCTATATGATTCATTTGTTTACTCATTACATTTACCATTGTTTCAAATCGCTGCATTCATTACATGTGCTTACAATAGTATTGATCAAGATTATGTTGGTAGCATTGTCACTAAGAAATTATCTTTGTTATCGTTTACCTACTCGGGACGAGTAGAACTAAGCTTGGGGATGCTTGATACGTCTCAAACGTATCTATAATTTCTTATGTTCCATGCTACTTTTATGATGATACTCACATGTTTTATACACATTATATGTCATATTTATGCATTTTCCGGCACTAACCTATTAACGAGATGCCGAAGAGCCAGTTGATGTTTTCTGCTGTTTTTGGTTTCGAAATCCTAGTAAGGAAATATTCTCGGAATTGGACGAAATCAACGCCCAGGGGCCTATTTTCACACGAAGCTTCCAGAAGACCGAAGGAGAGACGAAGTGGAGCCACGGGGTGGCCACACACCAGGGCGGCGCGGCCCAGGCCCTGGCCGCGCCGGCCTGTGGTGTGGGGCCCCCGTGAGGCCCCCTGACCTATCTCCTCCGCCTACTTAAAGCCTTCGTCGCGAAACCCCCAGTACCGAGAGCCACGATACGGAAAACCTTCCAGAGACGCCGCCGCCAATCCCATCTCAGGGGATTCAGGAGATCGCCTCCGGCACCCTGCCGGAGAGGGGAATCATCTCCCGGAGGACTCTACACCGCCAGGGTCGCCTCCGGATTGATGTGTGAGTAGTTCACCCCTGGACTATGGGTCCATAGCAGTAGCTAGATGGTCGTCTTCTCTCCATTGTGCTATCATTGTCTGATCTTGTGAGCTGCCTATCATGATCAAGATCATCTATCTGTAATGCTACATGTGCGTTTGTTGGGATCCGATGGATAATGAATACTATGCTATGTTGATTATCAATCTATCTATGTGTTGTTTATGATCTTGCATGCTCTCCGTTGCTAGTAGAGGCTCTGGCCAAGTCATTGCTTGTAACTCCAAGAGGGGGTACTTATGCTCGATAGTGGGTTCATGCCTCCATTAAATCTGGGACAGTGACAAAAAGTTCTAAGGTTGTGGATGTGCTGTTGCCACTAGGGATAAAACATCAATGCTATGTCTAAGGATGTATTTGTTGATTACATTACGCACCATACTTAATGCAATTGTCTCGTTGTTTGCAACTTAATACCTGGAAGGGGTTCGGATGATAACCCGAAGGTGGACTTTTTAGGCATAGATGCATGCTCGGATAGCGGTCTATGTACTTTGTCGTAATGCCCAATTAAATCTCACACTACTCATCATATCATGTATGTGCATTGTTATGCTCTCGTTATTTGTCAATTGCCCAACCGTAATTTGTTTACCCAATATGCTATTTCTTATGGGAGAGACACCTCTAGTGAACTCGTGGACCCCGGTCCATTCTTTTACATCGAATACAATCTATCGCAATACTCGTTTTACTGTTCTTTGCAAACAATCATCTTCCACACTATACATCTAATCCTTTGTTACAGCAAGCCGGTGAGATTGACAACCTCACTGTTAAGTTGGGGCAAAGTACTTGGATTGTGTTGTGCAGGTTCCACGTTGGCGCCAGAATCCCTGGTGTTGCGCCGCACTACACTCCGTCACCAACAACCTTCAACGTGCTTCTTGGCTCCTACTCGGTTCGATAAACCTTGGTTTCTTACTGAGGGAAAACTTGCTGCTGTACACATCATACCTTCCTCTTGGGGTTCCCAACGGACGAGTGCTTTACCGTCACAAGGAAGCTACTACGCCCACATCAACTGTGCGCAAGCAAGCCGTCATCATCATCACCCTCATCATCATCATACTCTTCATTGTCTTCATCATCATCTGTGGTGACCCGGCATACCACTGCATGGTGTAGTATGCAAGTCTGACATAACACCAATGAAACACCGTTTCACTAGTATTATATCGCTCAGAGTGGTACAACAGAAACATATGCGGGTCCAAGGCATGTCTATAGAATTACACATGCGACCTCGTTACAAAAGATCATCACAGCCTCCTACTTTACAATGAGGTAAAACTGCAAATAACTCCAGAAGAACGACTCGTAGTCTAATCTTATCACTAACTCTACTTATAGAAGTTTTGACTAGTTATAGAGGCTATGAAGAGATTCTAGCTAAATAGGAGCTAGTTTTAGGAAGCTAGTTCCTTTTTATTGCTAATCTAGGTTTTCTCCTTGTTGGAGGTGGTATCTGACTCTTCTGACATGGTCCTATGCCTTGAAGTAGTTGTTGAGTCCTCGGCCTTCGAGTTGCACTGTAGATCCTCCTTCGATGCCTCCATATCTAAGCAGGGGATTTAAGAGTGGGATGAGTACGAGCGTACTCAACAAGTTCATTATAGAAAAGAGGTGTTTAATGCACTAGCTACGGCATTAGACCAGAAAGTCTAATAGCAATGCAGGTTTTTGTAATCATTTCTTCAAAAGGTTGCTTTTATTCAGAAGAACTATGTCCGTCAGCCTTCACCGGTTTACTAGAACTTCATGGAGTTCCTTTCTGGCAGCGTTCACAGTTCCAAATCCCGGAACAGGGAGTGACAGGTCACGATTCATTACACTCTGCAGAGGTGTGTTGCTTTACCCATAAGAGATCTTAACCATGGTGCCAACCGGGCAATTTCCCCGTTCACACTTCCTTTGGTGTGAGGCCCGGTATAAGGTCCTAGTCAATATTGCATTCTCCCGCGACCTCGCACACCCACCCTTTGTTGCAATCCCCGACCCTGGATCCTCGCCGGTGAGCATACCCCTTTGGGTAGCCTCCGACCCCGACGACAATTCAGGGCTCTACCATGAATTCCTTCGCCGGTAGATGCAACCCATCATAGACCGCGTTACCGTGAGGACTTGGGGCTCCCCAACCACTCCGCTTGTCCCTAACTGGATCAAGTGACTACGGTAAGCTCATCCGTTGATGAACGAGAGGAGAGAACACACTTGACTACTCTGTCCCACTCCAGATCTTATGGTTAACACGGGTATTGCGGCACAAGAATCACTGGACGACATTTGTTGTTTAATCCTAGATGGATATAAACCCTTGCAATGGAACCTCCACCAAACACATATCATGGTTCCATTGCCCACCACTTAGTCATATTCATAATTATGAAAATAACATTTTTGCTTTTCATGCAAGAGTTATAAGTATAGTACCTTGCAAGTAATTTGGTAAAAATACTCAATTTACATGAGCAAGCGATGAACTTGCCTTTCTTGACTGCAAGATTATGCACACAAGGTCTTCGATACGCAATAACTCCAAATTCTGCAATAGCATCATCGTCCGTTAAGGACGATGTTTAAAAGATTGGCAAGGATGCAATAATGCATAAGTATGAGATGCAATCGCTCTAAGCATGACCTAACCCCAATGATTTAGGATTAGTGAGTTGTTATGATTGATTTAGGGTGTTCTGCACTTTTAGGGTGATTCACAAACAAGGTTCTTATTAAGGGTTGGTTACTCGATATTCTAAATAAATATGGCAACACCTTACCACAATAATATTAATAGCACACAACAATAAGATTTGGTATAATAATAACATGTAATGAACAATTGTTGGTTTTAGCACTATTTGGCATGGTTGATGATTACTTATCATATACTTCAAACGAATAAATTTTGAAGAACATTTTCATTAATAAAGAACAAGCTAGTATGATAATTAGGGTTGTGGATTCTATGGTTTGCTAGGGTTTCAATGGGTTTCTGGAGTAAGTATTAGATGGATCATAACAAAGTTGGATTCATCAATAGATAGAACTTGTAGGGTTGAGTTAAGCCTAAGCATCTTAAGCAATTAATTACACATGGGTGCTATCAAGTTTGGTTTTATCTTACTGGTGGTAGATAGCTAGGTAGGGTTTATAGGTCCTATTAGGTAGGGTTTATGGCTACTCCTTATTTACTTCAAAAGAATAACTTTTCAGTAACATACTTCTTAAGTAATAAGAAGTATAGAAATTAGGGTTGAGGTGGTCTAGGTTTTACTATTGGATCCACTTAGATAGGGCATAGATGGCTCCTGGATATTATGGTTTCATAAGTATCTAATACTAGTAGGGTTTAGTGGAATATGGTTAGGTAATGCACAATATTTGGCCTAGTTGTTATTGGAGTTCATCACAATGGTGTGATGCTAAATAGGTATGATTAAGGATGATGGTCTTGGGTTAGGAACTAGGGTTTAGACTTGGGTGTTCTTATTTGATCATCTGGGTTTGATGGTATGTATACATGGAATACTAAATTAGTAGTGATAGTGCTTCTACATTTTATGTGAACTTGGTAAGCATTTGGTTGCTCAATATGAACCTATGAATGAAGATAAACTATCATGATCACATGTTTAACCTAGGGTTTGGGTTTAGAAATAACTTAGAGTTTACATGAAATAGTGGAGTTAGGGTTTGGTTCATAATTGAATTAGGGTTTTAGGGTTTCACATAAAATGATGAGGTTGTAATCTTTATTCAACATGTAATTAGGGTTTCCTATTTGTGATGCACTCTTAAAGTAATAATTTGGTTAAGGAATTGAAGTTATTAATATCTTTGCATTTGAAAATAATATAGGACTTGGCATTTTATTACTATTAAAGAATTAATAATTAAGACAATATTAATTAGGGTTTAAATTCCAATAATAGTAATTTAATAAGTTACAATTAAAGAAAATTAGTTTTAATGTTTCTTTATTTACTTGCTGATTTTTTTATTTTAGAAACTTTTCTTAATTATTGAATTTTAATTGAATTTAGAATTAAAAGAAAAGGCTTAATTGATAAGTATTAAATAATTAAATTTTTATTTAAAATAAAAATTTCATATTATATTTTTATTGGATAGAGTTTACTTTTCTAAGAATTTTGATATCTTATTTATATTTTTCTGAGCTATAATGAATTTTCTAAATTCTTGTAAAGTTTCAGCAATTAATATAATTTGAAATAAAACATAAAATGACTAAAGCTACATGGTTAGTTTACCCACACAGTCACTGACTGGTGGGGCACGACCACGTCAGCTGCCACGGTGGCGACGACGTGGCAACCATGGCCACCACCGGCGGCCAGTGGTGGACGATGCCGGTGACTCTGGTTTCCCGCGGGGGCATGCGCGTGCTCGTTGGAACCAGGGAGACGAGACGGACCATGTGGTGGCGGCGCCGCTCCGGTTTGGTCACCGGAGCGTGCCTGGCGACGAGGTGTTGCGGCGGCGGATACGGTCACACAGCGCGGTGATGCTACGATGCGAACTAGGATGCAATAGGGGGCTCTCGAGAAGCGGAAGATTACCTGGATGCTTCCCGGACTGTCGCTGGGGTCGATTGAGGACGGAGACGACGCGGTGGTCGCCATTTCTTTCTCTGTACCGCGAAAGGGAACGGCGAAATTACTCCTCCCCCGAGCGCACCTTGATGTGTGGCTGCACCAGATGAACGAGGACGTCGAGGCGCTCCTCCTGAGCTCAACGGCGGGCTTCGGGGTGGTCGGGAACGGTGGATTGCTAAGGTTGCCGGCGGCTAGGGTTTCGGTCGTGGCAACGAAAGGAAGAAGAAAAAGGCTCTCGGGTTTCCTCTGCGTATTTATATGACCACTGCGATCTTCGGTGTTCGTGGAGGTCAAGAATGGCTGCCGGGACGTGGCTCTCCCCATCGTGCTAGCGAGCTCCCGTGCGTCCAGTGAAGGAGACGAAGACGACGACGTCTTCCTCGTCTTTATCCACGCGAACCGGTATGCTGGGCCGCGATGGGCTGTGATGGGCTGACGTTGCTAGGCTGCTTGGTGGGCTACACGGCCAGGTAAGGTCCTTTTCTTCTTTCTTTTATTTTCTTCTGTTTTGTAGTTTCTTTTTGAATCTGATTTTAATTCTCTTTTGTTTTACAGATATTTGTAATTATGTTAACTTGACAGACACCACTTAAATAATAATTCTACTTGAGACATACTATTTTGAATTTCAATGTAATGATATTTTCAACATACACATTATTTCAAATAGGTATGTTGATAATTATAATTTCCATTCTCTTTCTTTTGGAGTTCCAAATATCTTTATAATACTATAATACTTTTTTTAATAATAGGTGATATGTTTACTTTATTTTATCTAGCAAGAATTGATTAATGAATTATGATTTTAATGCTTAGTTTCTTATTTTAGAATATGATTTCAAGTGTTATTTCATGTGTCCTGAATTTTCTAAGGATTAATTTCTCATTTGAGAATATTGGTCACTCACACATGAATTTATGTGAACACTTATTTATTAAGATCTTGTAAGGTTTATCTTAATCTTATTTCAAGGTTAATACTAGTACAATATTTTAACAACACCTTGCAATACATAGAGTAGGTATTCCTCTCATCATGGTTTGGTCTTAGTTATAAGGATAAGTGGTTGATAACCACCCATGGGTTTAATTATAGGATTTAGCACTAGGTGCCTCTTATGTTCAATAATGGAAGCATAAGATTTAGCTAGTGAACAATTCTAGGGTTCTAATTCTATTCACCTAATGGCACAAGGTTTGGAACTCAAATGTGTTCTAGGTTTTAATTGTGATTACCCAAGTGATACACATACAAGAATTGAGGTATGGTTTAGAGTTGTACTTGTGATCATCAAATAATTCACAAGTTAGTTTGAGATATGGGGATAGGTTCTATATGGGATTTAACACCACATTACTTTAGCTAGGGTTGCTCTTCCTCACTACTCATAGGATGATTCAATCCAAGATCATTTAGATTGATATAGGGCTGAACTATACAAAGGGTTGTTATATTCAGTTGTTTCACTAATTAACATATTGGAAATGGTTTAGGGTTGCTAGTAGTTCCCCTATGATGTTATGTGTTGGATAATATATGTTTAACCCACTAAGGTTTAACTGATAATTATTTATCTCCAAGGTATGATCATGGATTTAGACATGATCAACTTGTTATTAATGTCTTCTACCTCAAGTCCTTAGGTTTTATGATCATTACTTAATTATAATGATCAAGGTTTGATTTCCTAAGGTATCTCTCATGAATTGGGATTCTCACTTCCAAGATCAAGTATTGTCTTGATCAACTAGGTTATAGTACTTCTATTTTATTTTCTAGGATGGGACTACTATGGTTGCTTCAATAGTTTATATCCCATGAGAATGCCTGAGATATTCCCTTAGAGTTCTTCTCAAGGAATGAGGATATAATCATCTGGCATAAGGATAGTTCTCTCCCTCAAATACAAGTGTTGCCTCAACTAACTTGAGTGTAACACCATAGCTTGATCTCTCTTATATAGGAACTAGCTGGGTTACCCGCGCACTTGCGCGGCTAGATTTCCTATATATCTTAATCGGTATCATTTATTTTTTAGTTAGTTATGTGCCTGCGATGCTAAACCATAGTGTCGTACTAATTTTTGGTTTTATCTTTCCACCAACTATGGTACCTTTTTCTACTTCATTTATCATTGATCTATAATATCTCCGTTATCTTTAGTAGCTGAAGCATTTTGAATCAAAGTAACATGATCATATTTGACCAGATGTGAATGCATGTTTGTGCTATGTTTAAGATGTATTTTCAAAGATCACCCGTATATTTAAGCGTACCTTTAAATGAGGAATACGATTGGTTGGCTTCTTAAGATTTGTAACCGTGCTTAGAATAGGGGCCACCCCCTACAGTTTATGCTCAGCAATTACTATAATATCATGCCTATATATATGCTTCAACTCACGATCATCTTAATGTAGTTACTCATTTTATTTACCCATACTTTCACCGAGAAAAAAAGATCCACAATATATCTACTCATATATCATAACTTGTCATTTCGTATATATCCTACCCATTTTTTATTAACTGTTGTTACTTTGACTCGTTGCTACATCATCAGCTATGTTTCCTTAACATGGTACGTTAGCTTCCACATGTAAATTAATTGATTCTTATTCGAGTGCATAAGAATGGGCCTACGTAAATGTTCAGAACCAAGTGATCGCACACATGCACGATGCATTACTGCATATCCGATCTACAAAATTAAACCACATGTATACATATTTTAAGAACTGAAGTACATATGCAGATATGCTTAGGGTTTGTTGAAGTGCGGTAGCAGATTCAGATTGGGTCTTCAACAACAGTAGAGATTGCCGCTTGCCGGATAGCCAGGATTCCGATCCCGGGCATCTACAGCGCGGGCGCTTATTGAGGAACGCCAGGATTCCGATCCCGGGCGATGTGCAGTTAATCGCAACAATCCTGGCGATAGGCGCTTAATTTACGGCGTCGACGCAAATCTTTGCTCCAGGCGCTTACCAGCTTTTTTGCTTCGGCAGGAAAATCGGATCAGGTTGTTAGCGCCTGAAAATTAAATGCATGCGTTGTAGCTATGGACTCTTACGTAGGCGCTGGGATTTATTTTCGGATTGTTTCTCTCCTAAGCGTCTAAACAAGCGTCCACCACTGAACATGCCCTAAGTGTGCGGCAGCGCGCCTGGTGGTATGCCGACATGTACCGGCCTGATCAGGTAAAGCGATGCACGGGTTGGTGATTGACTACGGCCTTACATTTGCTTCAGGAAACGTGAAAGCCAACGAACATATAAGCTGGAGTGAATCACTTAATCTCCGTGTCCTTCTATTCAATCGTTTCTCTCAGCTTTCTCGCTCTATATTACCTTTTTTCTTCATTGTCATCGGAACCATCCATCTATTGTTGCTTAACCTGGAGCTTGCTATCATATGAAAGTTGTTAAGACATGTAAGGATGGGAACCGCTAATTGCACGCCAACAAATATTTACAGATATTACCCAAAAGCAACAACAGTGTCGTTATGCCTTCGATCTATTTTGTATTGGATTGCTGATGCCATGTCTTTGATGTGCCCGCTACCGGGCGTATTGTGGGGTCTATAACCGTTTAAAACCTTGAAAACATGCGTCAGATATGTTCTGGTTCAAGCCAGCCTTGACATGGAAGTCGGGAGCTTCCGATCTGTTTCGGCTCCTCCGAGAGCTAGATGCTATCAGTTTTACGATCTAGCTCTTTGGCACGTTTAGTAGAGTTTTCAAGGCTGAAATCACACCTGCCTGAAATCCTCTAGGGCCAAGTACGTCCTTTGCCGCCTGATCTTTCATACATACCCAAGGAGAAACTGGAGCGTGCGCCGATGCAATCTGCACTCTCCTTTGCCAGCACCAAGGAAGCGGATCTGAGCAACCACACGAGACTTGGCAGTTGGCACACAGATAAGGTGGTGGTCCTGCAAGACATCGTCTGGGCGAAGGCGATGATGACGCGCCCCGGAGGCTGAGTAGCATAGAGGACATCTTGTTCGGCATCAGTGTACAGTAACTGCCTCGTCGATGTTGATAGCCCGGAGCAGTCGGACCATGCTCCCGATGTCCTCCCAACTATTTTCTTCTGCTCCCCTTGCTGACGGCGCCCCGCCAATCCACCTAGCCGACATCTTATGCTTGTGGCGGGCGATGCTGGTACTTGGCTAGGAAGCCGCGACCGTAGACGGGAAGGAGCGGTGTTGGTCGGCAACCTCAAATACCGCGCCGTGTATTTCTAGCCGATATTCAGGGGACTGAATGAAGGGGGGCGCTGGTCACGGACGGCGGCGCTCGACGGCAACGCCCAGGCGATTTTCATGGGAAACGATAGCTTCATGGCGGCAGCAGTGATGCGACTCAGGACGACGCGAGGCGAGGCCACGAAAACTACCCAGCACGTCGCGTCGTGGTTGCTATATATAGGAAATCATCGATAGTTTTTTTTGAGAACGAAATCATCGATAGTTAGGGTGGAGTTTTGATGTAGGCCGGATATTCACGTGCAGTTCCGATCTTGCCGGTTAGTTTAGGGAATACTAGGAAAATTGCCCGTGCGTTGCACCGGATGATAAATTGTTAAATCATCGTAGCATAATGATAGATATATAAAAACTAAGATGCGTATGGATTATATTTTACCTCCTTGCATCGTTCTAGTTGACATCTTAATTTTCACGTGTGGTCTTGTCGGAGTTCGTCTCTCAACCTATGAACTTACTCTTATTCTTGCTTCTCTCGCTATCTTGTCGGGGTGATGCCTCGCGACGGCAAATGGCTTTTGTCTCGGTTATTTTTATGGCAGGAGTTTATGAAAAAAAAGAACTTCATGTTCCAATCTTTTCTTATCGGATGTCCCCGAAGGGACTTCACGTTCCAATCCTATGCGTACTGACCATATCATCAAAGTTGGTGTTCATGTCTTTGTATTAGATCGGCAAGCTCGCCACTTTCAGACTGGACATATCAGAGTTGTGTTCGGGTCTTCTACTCGTATTGCAGGCCTTCTTTTTTCTAGGCGGAACATCCTTGATCAGATTAATCTCGTACAATTCACAAACGCTTGTCCTCTAATAGGCTGCAATCTGCCCAACTCTAGCACAGATTTTTCCTGGGCCTTTAGGCTTTAATCCAACGCACGCACGACCAATCGAATCAATTATTCAAAATAAATAATGTGCCAATTGATGCCAGATTCTTCTAGCTTGCCAAAGAGAGATATCCTCGCACACTTCGCCAGCGGCCGCTGCATGGGTCTGGCTGGAAAGACATAGAGCAGCAGCCAACGACATCGGACTGGATCTAGATGACCTTCGACGACAGCGACGGTTGTACCTGTCAGCGGGTTGACCAAGGAGCCAAGGCCGCCGCGTAGCCCAAGCGGGTGAGCCGTGAGTGGTGCCAAGGCGGTGACACGGATGTGACCAAGACTTCGCGAGGCTATGACCCGCTGCACTACTGGCAGAGGCGGTACTACAAGATGCTGATGAACATCATGGCCGAAAAGGAAAGGCTTCGGTCCGTCGGTGAGGAGAACTTGAGCCGTCCTACAGCATCATCCCAATATATAGTGGTCGGGCTGACGCTGGTAGTCCTTTGCGACAGCATTGACCCCTACCGCCCGGACGCCTGCGGTGTTGCCGCCTTGTCCGGCACTCCGGCTGCTGGCATTGGCCTGCGGCGTTGCCACCCTGTCCAGCTGCTGGCATTGGCGTGTCCGCCCAGCTGATTGAACCCTACAGAGTATAGCCTCACAAGGATCGTGGACGTGCGCGCAGGGGCCTCGTGAGCACCGCCGTAGCGATTGAGCCTCTCGTATAAATCATCGAACTTCTGGTTGTCCTTGTCGTCATGATCAGAGGTAGCCGTGTGGTATATGCCTTGAAACCTAGCTGCTCACTTCTACGCTAGGATCTGCTGCCTGCACCTGCATCATGCAACCTGTCCAGCTGTTCCCGTTCATCCTTAGGTCCCTCCTAGATGCGATCTTCTTCCTGCTGTTGCGTGCAGATAGAGTCTTTACTCCCGGCTGCATTCACGAGACAATATGCATGGCTGCAGTCGTGCATCTGTGCAGCTTAATGTGGCCACGCAGGAGCGGCTCAGTCGAGGAGGAACGCCTGCACAAACTCGAGGTCTCCGCCTCGTCGCTTCTTAGTTGATGCCCGTCCGACGTTTCTGGTCGGAGTCGAGGAGGAACGCCTGCACAAACTCGAGGTCTCCGCCTCGTCGCTTCTTAGTTGATGCTAGTGGATTTCGTCTCGTGCTCTATCTCGCGTCGTGGTCGATATATCGTGCTCACCTATATATGGAACCAAGAGTTTGGAACGTCCCCGGTAGGAAAGCCTATAGGTGATTGATCTGGAGTTGTTTTCGGAACTACCACCTAGATGTAAACAGCGGTAGACGTGGAGTTATTTTTGGAACCATATGATAAGACCTCAAGCACAATACGGGGGGACGGACGGAAATCAGGAATCAACCAGTGAACGGACGAAGGAAACGAACGGACGAAACCGCGGAAACGCTTTTGCTTTTTTTTTTTGAAACAAACGCTTTTGCTTTTATTATTAGGTATAGATTTGAAGTTGATCGGGATACATTGGACGGTTTTTTTTCCCTTTTGAGATCCGTTGAATGGATCTTTTATACTACTACGTGTTGGTGCGAATATCTGTTGAGTTTATTCCAAGCGATCATGGTTATGTATATATCTATTTTTTTCTTTTTTTCCCTTAACGTAGTGATTTCAATCTAATCCGTTGGTTTTGCTTTGTTTAATCTCCACCATCGCTTGTTTTGTACTTTAATTATATAATAGATAGATAGATAGATAGATAGATAGTTATTCTAGGGTTTATGGTGTACTCCTAATATTTCCTTAGGTATCTAGGCTAAGACTCCACTTGGCTTTCTTGGTTGGATTAGTCTCCTCTTTACTTTATCAATTCATTGATATGGTCTTATTCCATTTGATCATAGTTCATCTCACCACTCCAAGGTGAGATGGTTTATATCCTAATACCTTAGTTCAAAATTTGTCCTTGGTTCTTAAATAGGTAAAGCTAGAATTGGTGTGAATGGTCTCTCTCATTTGGGAAGGACTTTCATAATAATTAAGGTTAAGCTCCATAGAGAATGATGTGATCATCAATATCTATGTTTAACATAAATGGGTTCTCTCTCTAGGGAATGTCTTGAATATTACCCTAGGGTGCTTCTTAAAGATGATGATTTGAGCACATGGATATATATCCAAGGTTTAGCTCAAGGTTTGTCATTGCTTCTCTAATGAATATAGAACTCTCTCTTCTCTAGGTTTTGATGTATAATAATTTGAAATAAAGAATAATATATACTTCTAGAGTTAATCTCCTTGTCATGTTTCCAAGAATGAAGTGGAATGAATACCATGAGGTTCATGGTAGGGACATAGATTAGTTTAAGACATGGAAGAGATAAGTCAAGAATAGTTTCATAATTTTATTGTTACTTGATTTGCAATTGATTAGATGTTCATATGTTATGACAAGGATTACCATATTATGATCTTTTATAAGATCAAGCAATTGATCCTTGATTAAAGTGTTGTTGTGTTAGTTTTAATTCCATTTGATCTAACCCCTTAGATCAAATCATCTCTACCCAAAAAAAGGTTTTAACAAAGGTCACATTGAGGTTTATAACGCTTGACTTGATGATCTACTTCAATTCCACCAAGGCCAAGTGAAACTTTAGTTACTGTGACTGTTTTACTTTAAAGCGTGAAATTCCCCGGATTTTCTGTGCATGAATGCAATGCACACATCTATTTCCTCTATTTTTGTAACCCCAAATCCTGGGATATTACAGTCTCTACCCCTTAAATTAACTTCGTCCTCGAAGTTTGAACTCTCTCACGTTTCCGGAGTGTGGATCTGACTTGTATAGACTACAACTTTTCTCGAACTCCATGGTGATCCTTTTGGGTATAATTTAATATACCCCTTGTCCAGATTCTTCCTGGAATCCAATAGTATCTGCCTCTGAACCGTGGCTTCTTGATTCAATCCTTTGATTTCTTCTAACTCTATAAGCTTGTTTTCCTTTTTCATTGAGGATTCAATGATTGGGACTTCTTCTGGTGCTGCTAGTCTTAACTGAAGACTAATTTGATAACATACTCCTAATTGGTAAAATAGGTCTTTTGTTTTCCCTTACTACCAAAACTGCAATAATGGTACTTAGTAAGGTACTTACCATGGAAATGGTCTTGATGGTTTATTACACTATGAATGGATTAGACTCATTTAGTCTATCCAATCATGGATTAAGGTTGATACCATAACTAGTTTGGTTCCTTTAGGTTCCATGAAAGGAATCTTTCAATTAGTCTTTAATTTTATTTGGTCAATCTTCTTCTGTCTGTGGCCATCGTGAGCTTTATTGGGTCTACGGTATTTCCTTCGCCCAACTTCATTAAGCTTAGCTTATTTGAGCTTTCGTACTTCTGAGTAAATACTACTAACTTTCTCAAGTTATAGTCCAATTCTTGTTTCCTCGAGGTATGAACCTCGGCTTCTGGTCTGACATCCTTCTGAGAGTAGTGTCCAATAATCTTATGAAAATAAGATCGAACTTCCTTTCAGTTCAGACCTTCTTCTTCTATTTCTCTCAAAATAATGAGTCTTTGTACATCCAACTCAATCTTTAATCTACCCCTTGGATTTTTCTTAAGGTCTTCAACTCCTATTCTTCCAACCATTGGACTTATGGTTAGAATATTGGTCTAGGTCTAGCTTATGGTTTGTACTTTTCTAAAAGTCTCGCGAAGAATCCTTGTGGTGTATCCACACAATCGTGGAAAACCAACCTGAATCCTTCGACTGAATGTTTATATGTCACTATTATTTGGCTGATAAGGTTTTATTTTTTAACCACCTCTTGGTACAAATAATCCAGTTGCGGACTACTTGATACCAACTGTGGCTCTTTGTTATCTAAAAATGGACTCTATTATAGGTTTTGACCAATTGGTCGTGACATCTTCTACTCTATTTTCCAGTATTGATCCGATACCAATAGCGGTCTTCTTATACCTGCTATGATTTCATATATCATCTGCCTTCATTCAGGGTTTATTTTGAAAGAAAACCACTAGCTGACACTATGAATATAATATCCTAAGTGATTTTCCATGCATTCCCTCTTCCATAATGACTATGGTTCTACTTCTACTTCACCATAATCACCAGATTTCTAACCTTCATGCTTCTTCCGTACTAAAGTACTCCTCTGTTGAGGTTAAGCATGAGTTTTGGTTGGTACTTCCTTCAGAGTATTGTGGTTGCTTCCCACAACTTTGCTCCTTTTTCTGATGAACCTTCATCTTGTCTTCGGAATCTTCCAGAATTCGTCACTTCCTCACACGTTTACCATTACCCTCTAAATCTATAACATCAAGTAGGAACTTGATATTGCAACATGCATTTGCATATCAAAGTCAAACTTCATGTATGGATCTAGTCAAACAATCAAAATCCAATAAAATCCAAGAAGATCCAGCTTTGTGCTTATAATACACACCATCTTAAGCCTAAATATAATAGTTGAGTAAGACATCTCTAAACATCAGGCTCTGATGTGTAGTATATAACACCACATAAGATAGGTTTATATCGTGATACTTAGCACGTTTATATGGCATTATACTATTTGTCTTGACATTTACCTGAATTGCACAATTGCAATGAGATAAACTTGAACAAATTGGTCCAGAATGGTTGTGGTTGGCCTAATTTCCTTTGGAAGTATTAGATTTTACTTCCATTTTGTTGAGGACTACTTCACATGATATCTCTAGATTCTAACATTGCTAATCTAAACACATATCTATTGGAATATAGCTCATATACTTCCAAGTGTTTCTATCATAAGACTATGGTCATGATGTGCTTGGCACACTTCCCATGGTTTTGGAGCACAATTCTTTCACTATTGTTGAACAACTGGCTTCTTATTGTTCTCCTCCGAAATATTTATGATGTTCTAATCCATCACATAATGATTCTCAGGTGAATCTTATATGATTACTATCCCTACCATGGAAGTAGACATATATTATTCCTACCACTCTTCCTTTCCTCCCATGATTGACTCATCATGGTTTATACTACCTCATATAACTTATATTCATCCCTTACTATCAGTTGTTTTACAAGTTTGGATAATTTACTTACACATTACTTGTATTGGTTTACACCTTCTAATAGGATATTTTTCTTATACACATATATTCATTACTTGATATCACTCCTATTACAGGTCTGGATAATTCTTACTTAACTATAACATGTGTTGGTTTACATCTTCCAATAGGATATCTTCCTTATGGTTGTATCCTCTCTTTAAACGACCATGTATTGTATACCAACTGTGGTCTACTCATCTATTGTTTAGGAACTTAATTGTGTAGTACATACTTGGGATTAGCTAACTAATATTACTTAGGGAATATAGGTAAGAAAGTTTGACTCAAGTGTGTCAGGATTATTCTCAAGTGAATATCCATCTCAAGTCATAAGAAGATTTGGTCTAGCTAAGAAAACTTCCTATAGACACTACCAAACCTATAGGTCTCCTTTAAAGGGTTTCAATCCTAAGGTCAAAGCATTTGCTCTGATACCAACTGTGGTGACCCGGCATACCACTGCATGGTGTAGTATGCAAGTCTGACATAACACCAATGAAACACCGTTTCACTAGTATTATATCGCTCAGAGTGGTACAACAGAAACATATGCGGGTCCAAGGCATGTTTATAGAATTACACACAGACTCTGTTACAAAAGATCATCACAGCCTCCTACTTTACAATGAGGTAAAACTGCAAATAACTCCAGAAGAACGACTCGTAGTCTAATCTTATCACTAACTCTACTTGTAGAAGTTTTGACTAGTTATAGAGGCTATGAAGAGATTCTAGCTAAATAGGAGCTAGTTTTACGAAGCTAGTTCCTTTATATTGCTAATCTAGGTTTTGTCCTTGTTGGAGGTGGTATCTGACTCTTCTGACAGGGTCCTGTCCCTTGAAGTAGTTGTTGACTCCTCGGCCTTCGAGTTGCACTGTAGATCCTCCTTCAATGCCTCCATATCTAAGCAGGGGATTTAAGAGTGGGATGAGTACGAGCGTACTCAACAAGTTCATTATAGGAAAGAGGTGTTTAATGAACTAGCTACAACATTAGACCAGAAAGTCTAATACCAATGCAGGTTTTTGTAATCATTTCTTCAAAAGATTGCTTTTATTCAGAAGAACTATGTCCGTCAGCCTTCACCGGTTTACTAGAACTTCATGGAGTTCCTTTTCGGCATCGTTCGCAGTTCCAAATCCCGGAACAGGGAGTGACAGGTCACGATTCATTACACTCTGCAGAGGTGTGTTGCTTTACCCATAAGAGATCTTAACCTTGGTGCCAACCGGGCAATTTCCCCATTCACACTTCCTTTGGTGTGAGGCCCGGTATAAGGTCCTAGTCAATATTGCATTCTCACGCGACCTCGCACACCCACCTTTTGTTTCAATCCCCGACCCTGGGTCCTCGCCGTTAAGCATACCCCTTTGGATAGCCTCCGACCCCGATGACAATTCAGGGCTCTACCATGAATTTTCCTTCGCCGGTAGATGCAACCCATCATAGTCCGCATTATCGCGAGGACTTGGGGCTCCCCAACCACTTCGCTTGTCCCTAACTGGATCAAGTGACTACGGTAAGCGCATTCGTTGATGAACGAGAGGAGGGAACACACTTGACTACTCTGTCCCACTCCAGATCTTATGGTTAACACGGGTAATACGGCACAAGAATCACTGGACGACATTTGTTGTTTAATCCTAGATGGATATAAACCCTTGCAATGGAACCTCCACCAAACTCATACCATGGTTCCATTGCCCACCACTTAGTCATATTCATAATTATGAAAATAACATTTTTGCTTTTCATGCAAGAGTTATAAGTATAGTACTTTGCAAGTAATTTGGTAAAAATACTCAATTTACATGAGCAAGCGATGAACTTGCCTTTCTTGACTGCAAGATTATGCACACAAGGTCTTCGATATGCAATAACTCCAAATTCTGCAATAGCATCATCGTTCGTTAAGGACGATGTTTAAAAGATTGGCAAGGATGCAATAATGCATAAGTATGAGATGCAATCGCTCTAAGCGTGACCTAACCCCAATGATTTAGGATTAGTGAGTTGTTATGATTGATTTAGGGTGTGTTGCACTTTTAGGGTGATTCACAAACAAGGTTCTTATTAAGGGTTGGTTACTCGATATTCTAAATAAATATGGCAACACCTTACCACAATAATATTAATAGCACACAACAATAAGATTTGGTATAATAATAACATGTAATGAACAATTGTTGGTTTTAGCACTATTTGGCATGGTTGATGATTACTTATCATATACTTCAAACGAATAAATTTTGAAGAACATGTTCATTAATAAAGAACAAGCTAGTATGATAATTAGGGTTGTGGATTCTATGGTTTTCTAGGGTTTCAATGAGTTTCTGGAGTAAGTATTAGATGGATCATAACAAAGTTGGATTCATCAATAGCTAGAACTTGTAGGGTTGAGTTAAGCCTAAGCATATTAAGCAATTAATTACACATGGGTGCTATCAAGGTTGGTTTTATCTTACTGGTGGTAGATAGCTAGGTAGGGTTTATAGGTCCTATTAGGTAGGGTTGATGGCTACTCCTTATTTACTTCAAAAGAATAACTTTTGAAGAACATACTTCTTAAGTAGTAAGAAGTATAGAAATTAGGGTTGAGGTGGTCTAGGTTTTACTATTTTATCCACTTAGATAGGGCATAGGTGGCTCCTGGATATTATGGTTTCATAAGTATCTAATACTAGTAGGGTTATGGTTAGGTAATGCACAATATTTGGCCTAGTTATTATTGGAGTTCATCACAATGGTGTGATGCTAAATAGGTATGATTAAGGATGATGGTCTTGGGATTACGAACTAGGGTTTAGACTTGGGTGTTCCTATTTGATCATCTGGGTTTGATGGTATGTATACATGGAATACTAAATTAGTAGTGATAGTGCTTCTACATTTTATGTGAACTTGGTAAGCATTTGGTTGCTCAATATGAACCTATGAATGAAGATAAACTATCATGATCACATGTTTAACCTAGGCTTTTGGTTTAGAAATAACTTAGAGTTTACATGAAATAGTGGAGTTAGGGTTTGGTTCATAATTGAATTAGGGTTTTAGGGTTTCACATAAAATGATGAGGTTGTAATCTTTATTCAACATGTAATTAGGGTTTCCTATTTGTGATGCACTCTTAAAGTAATAATTTGGTTAAGGAATTGAAGTTATTAATATCTTTGCATTTGAAAATAATATAGGACTTGGCATTTTATTACTATTAAAGAATTAATAATTAGGACAATATTAATTAGGGTTTAAATTCCAATAATAGGAATTTAATAAGTTACAATTAAAGAAAATTAGTTTTAATGTTTTCTTTATTTACTTGCTGATTTTTATTTATTATAGAAACTTTTCTTAATTATTGAATTTTAATTGAATTTAGAATTAAAAGAAAAGGCTTAATTAATAAGTATTAAATAATTAAATTTTTATTTAAAATAAAATTTTCATATTATATTTTTATTGGATAGAGTTTACTTTTATAAGAATTTTGATATCTTATTTATATTTTTCTGAGTTATAATGAATTTTCCAAATTCTTGTAAAGTTTCAGCAATTTATATAATTTGAAATAAAACAGAAAATGACTAAAGCTACACGGTTAGTTTACCCACACAGTCACTGACTGGTGGGGCACGACCACGATACGTCTCCGACGTATCGATAATTTCTTATGTTCCATGCCACATAATTGATGATATCTACATGTTTTATGCATACTTTATGTCATATTTATGCGTTTTCCGGAACTAACCTATTGACGAGATGCCGAAGTGTCAGTTCCTGTTTTCTGCTGTTTTTGGTTTCAGAAATCCTAGTAAGGAAATATTCTCGGAATTGGACGAAATCAACGCCCAGAGTCTTAAAACTCCACGAAGCTTCCAGAACACCCGAGAGCCGCCAGAGGGGGGGCACAGGGGCCCCAGATGACAGGGTGGCGCGGCCAGGGCCTGGGCCGCGCCCCCCTATTGTGTCATCGCCTCGTCGCCCCTCCGACTCCGCCTCTTCGCCTATATAAAGGTCCCTAACCTAAAACATCGATACGGAAAAGCCACGGTACGAGAAACCTTCCAGAGCCGCCGCCATCGCGAAGCCAAGATCTGGGGGACAGGAGTCTCGTCCGGCACGCCGCCGGGACGGGGAAGTGCCCCCGGAAGGCTTCTCCATCGACACCACCGCCATCTTCATCACCGTTGCTGTCTCCCATGAGGAGGGAGTAGTTCTCCATCGAGGCTAAGGGCTGTACCGGTAGCTATGTGGTTAATCTCTCTCCTATGTACTTCAATACAATAATCTCATGAGCTGCCTTACATGATTGAGATTCATATGATGATGCTTGTAATCTAGATGTCATTATGCTAGTCAAGTGGATTTTACTTATGTGATCTCCGGAGACTCCTTGTCCCACGTGTGTAAAGGTGACGAGTGTGTGCACCGTGTGGGTCTCTTAGGCTATATTTCACGGAATACTTATTCAACTGTTATGAATGGCATAGTGAAGTGCTTATTTATATCTCTTTATGATTGCAATGTGTTACGTATCACAATTTATCCGTGTGCTACTCTAGTGATGTTATTAAAGTAGTTTATTCCTCCCGCACGGTGTAATGGTGACGAGTGTGTGCATCGTGTAGTACTTGGCGTAGGCTATGATTGTGATCTCTTGTAGATTATGAAGTTAACTATTGCTATGATGGTATTGATGTGATCTATGCCTCCTTTCGTAGCGTGAAGGTGACGAGTGTGCATGCTATGTTAGTACTTGGTTTGGTTATGTTGATCTGTCATGCACTCTAAGGTTATTTAAATATGAACATCGAATATTGTGGAGCTTGTTAACTCCGGCATTGAGGGTTCGTGTAATCCTACACGAGTTAGTGGTGTTCATCATCCAACAAGAGAGTGTAGAGTCTAGCATCTATCTATTTATTCTGTTATGTGATCAATGTTGAGAGTGTCCACTAGTGAAAGTATGATCCCTAGGCCTTGTTCCCAAATATCGCTATCGCTGCTTGTTTCTTGTTTTCTTGCATCTCTACTGCCTGCAATATTACCACCATTCATCACACGCCGATCCCGGACAGACAAAGCACTTTTCACGGTGCCGTTGCTACTTGCTCATACTTATTCATACCACCTGTATTTCACTATCTCTTCGCCGAACTAGTGCACCTATTAGGTGTGTTGGGGACACAAGAGACTTCTTGCTTTGTGGTTGCGGGGTTGCATGAGAGGGATATCTTTGACCTCTTCCTCCCCGAGTTCGATAAACCTTGGGTGATCCACTTAAGGGAAACTTGCTGGCTGTTCTACAAACCTCTTCTCTTGGAGGCCCAACAACTGTCTACAAGAATAGAAGCTCCGTAGACATCAAGCACTTTTCTGGCGTCGTTGCCGGGGAGGAAAGGTAAAAGGCACTCATACTCCGGTTCTAGGTAATAGTACTTTTCTGGCGCCATTGTGTTTGTGCTCGAAGCTATTTCCTTTAGATCCTGCAATTGCATCTTTTTGTTTCTTGTTTACACTAGTTAGGCATAATGGACAACAATGAGCTTCTTATTCTATTTCCTGATTTAAGACATGGATGGTTTGATCCGAAAATTAAAAAACCCATGGAACATATTAGTATGAATACTTTGAACACCGTTGTTGCTAATGATATGGAAAATTCTAAGCTTGGGGAAGCTGGTTTTGATGAGCATGATCTTTTTAGTCCCCGGGCATTGAGGAGGAAATTTTCTTTGATGATACTTTGCCTCCTATTTATGATGATTATAATGATAGTAGTCTTTTGGTACCACCTGTTATGGAGGATAAATTTGATTATGATTACAATATGCCTCCTATATTTGATGATGAGAATAATAATGATAGCTACTTTGTTGAATTTGCTCCCACTACAACTAATAAAATTGATTATGCTTATGTGGAGAGTAATAATTTTATGCATGAGACTCATGATAAGAATGCTTTATGTGATAGTTATATTGTTAAGTTTGCTCATGATGCTACTGAAAGTTATTATGAGAGAGGAAAATATGGTTGTAGAAATTTTCATGTTACTAAAACACCTCCCTTTTTGCTGAAAATCTTGAAGCTGCACTTGTTTTATCTTTCTGTGCTTGATGCATTATGCTTCTTGAACTTGTTTATTTACAAGATTCCTTTTCATAGGAAGCATGTTAGGCTTAAATTTGTTTTCAATTTGCCTCTGGATGCTCTCTTTTGCTTCAACTATTATTTCTTGCGAGTGCATCATTAAAACTGCTGAGCCCATCTTAATGGCTATAAAGAAAGAACTTCTTGGGAGATAACCCATGTGTTTATTTTGCTACAGTAATTTTGTTTTATATTTGTGTCTTGGAAGTTGTTACTACTGTAGCAACCTCTCCTTATCTTAGTTTTGTTGCATTGTTGTGCCAAGTAAAGTCTTTGATAGTAAGGTTCATACTAGATTTGGATTACTGCGCAGAAACAGATTTCTTTGCTGTCACGAATCTGGGCCTAATTTTCTGTAGGTAACTCAGAAAATTATGCCAATTTACGTGAGTGATCCTCAGATATGTACGCAACTTTCATTCAATTTGAGCATTTTCATTTGAGTAAGTCTGGTGCCTCAATAAAATTCATCTTTAAGGACTGTTCTATTTTGACAGATTCTGCTTTTTATTTCGCATTGCCTCTTTTGCTATGCTTGATGGATTTTTCTATTCCATTAACTTTCAGTAGCTTTTTGCAATATCCAGAAGTGTTAAGAATGATTATGTCACCTCTGAACGTGTGAATTTTTGATTATGCACTAACCCTCTAATGAGTTTGTTTCGAGTTTGGTGTGGAGGAAGTTTTCAAGGGTCAAGAGAGGAGGATGATATACTATGATCAAGAAGAGTGAAAGCTCTAAGCTTGGGGATGCCCGGTGGTTCACCCCTGCATATTTCAAGAAGACTCAAGCATCTAAGCTTGGGATGCCCAAGGCATCCCCTTCTTCATCGACAAATTATCGGGTTCCTTCTCTTGAAACTATATTTTTATTCGGTCACATCTTATGTACTTTACTTGGAGCGTCTGTTTGTTTTTGTTTATGTTTTTGTTTGAATAAATGCTTGTGTGGGAGAGAGACACGCTCCGCTGGTTCGTATGAACACATGTGTTCTTAGCTTTTAGTGTTCATGGCGAAGGTTGAAACTGCTTCGTTAATTGTTATATGGTTGGAATTGGAAAATGATACATGTAGTAATTGCTAAAATGTCTTGGATAATGTGATACTTGGCAATTGTTGTGCTAATGTTTAAGCTCTTGCATCATATACTTTGCACCTATTAATGAAGAAATACATAGAGCATGCTAAAATTTGGTTTGCATAATTGGTCTCTCTAAAGTCTAGATAATTTCTAGTATTGAGTTTGAACAACAAGGAAGACGGTGTAGAGTCTTATAATATTTACAATATGTCTTTTATGTGAGTTTTGCTGCACCGCTTCATTCTTGTGTTTGTTTCAAATAAACCTTGCTAGCCTAAACCTTGTATCGAGAGGGAATACTTCTCATGCATCCAAAATCCTTGAGCCAACCACTATGCCATTTGTGTCCACCATACCTACCTACTACATGGTATTTCTCCGCCATTCCAAAGTAAATTGCTTGAGTGCTACCTTTAAAATTTCCATTCTTCACCTTTACAATATATAGCTCATGGGAAAAATAGCTTAAAAACTATTGTGGTATTGAATATGTACTTATGCACTTTATCTCTTATTAAGTTGCTTGTTGTGCGATAACCATGTTCCTGGGGACGCCATCAACTACTCTTTGTTGAATATCATGTGAGTTGCTATGCATGTTCGTCTTGTACGAAGTAAGGGATATTTACCACTAAAATGGTTAGAGCATACATAATGTTAGAGAAGAACATTGGGCCGCTAACTAAAGCCATGATCCATGGTGGAAGTTTCAGTTTTGGACAAATATCCTCAATCTCATATGAGAACATTAATTGTTGCTAAATGCTTATGCATTAAAGAGGATTCCATTATCTGTTGTCTATGTTGTCCCAGTATGGATGTCTAAGTTGAGAATAATCAAAAGCGAGAAATCCAATGCGAGCTTTCTCCTTAGACCTTTGTACAGGCGGCATAGAGGTACCCCTTTGTGACACTTGGTTAAAACATGTGCATTGCGATGATAATCCAGGTAATCCGAGCTAATTAGGACAAGGTGCGGGCACTATTAGTATACTATGCATGAGGCTTGCAACTTGTAAGATATAATTTACATGATACATATGCTTTATTACTACCGTTGACAAAATTGTTTCTTGTTTTCAAAATCAAAACTCTAGCACAAATATAGCAATCGATGCTTTCCTCTCTGGAGGTATTGAAGGCGTAGACTACCTCATCGTCTACGGCAGCGGGGAAGCTTCTGGAGGAGATCAAGCCTAGAAGCATCGAGTAGTAGGAGTAGCCGAGCAGCGAGAACTCTTAATACTTAGCTGCTCGAAAGAATAATGTATAACTTAATGAGACTTCTATATTGTAAGTTAAGTTGGGTTCGCCTCGAACCCAGGAGTATACCTCTTAGGACCCAAGAGGAGCTCCGAAACGATATGTGTATTATGCTTGTAATAATAAATGAATGAGTTATGGGCCTGCTATGTTCTGTTGTACTACTCTGAGGGATGTAATATTTGTGGAATGGTACTCCGTGAATGTTATATCAACGACTGGCATACTACAACATGCAGTGGTATGCAGGGTGTAATATCCCAGGTTTAGAGGCTACAAAATGAGAGAACATCAAAGTGTGCATTGCATTCATGCATAGAAAATCCGGGGAATTTTCGCTCTTTCAAATAAAACTTATCACGATGAGCGAAGTTTCACTTGACTTGCTGGAACTGAAGTAGATCATCAAGTCAAGCGCTATAAACTTCACTGTGATCTTTGTTAAAACCTTGTTTTGGGTAGAGATGATTATCTATGAATTAGATCAAATGGAATTATATTTACAACAACACATTCTTTAAGAATCAAACCCTAACTTATTAACACTTAAAAGTTAGCAACTACTTTTCTGTGTAAATTAATTCACTTCTAAACTAATTATCAAATAAGGTAAACCACAGGGTCTAAAGTGCATAAAAGCCACACATTCTTATTTAAATCATAACTTATTAAATATATTGAATATCATAAAACTAAATCCATTTACATTACAAATTATAGTTCAAACTATTTGAATAAAACTAACTATGGGTATTTTGAAACTCATATGATCATGCCTTGATGAAATCAAACATCAACTATCCAAATTTGAGGAATAACCTTCAACCTTGATCTTTTGATCAATATTATAATATAAATCCAATCCAATAGGATATAGTGAGTCATCAACAATAATAAAACCATCCACAAGATATTTAGTAACAAAAGCCACTTGGCTATCTAAAAATAAATCATATAAGAGGATAATGATCATGCCACATGTGATGAAAATATCTACATGACTTGGTTTCCAAGTTATGCCACCTCATGCTCAAAGGATTGCTATGGATGAGGGCATGACAACCAAGCACCTTACTCACCAAACCAAAACAAGAGTCACCATCTATGTGTCATGATACTAGAGCTTGCCCAAGCCTATAAATAGAGCCACACCCTTCATCCATTTGCTCATCAAGTACCATGATACATGGGAACAAACACATAGAGCCACTCCATGTGAATTAGCTAGGATCAAGATGAAGAAGCTAGGAGGTGGAGGCATACCACAAGATGCGGGTTTATCAGATTTCTGAAGAACAAGCTACAGAAGATACCAAGGTAGAATTCCTAGAGAAACCATATATTTAGAGGATCATATCATCATCTCTTAAGTAGGACCTTAGGATATTCCAAGACATTGAGAAGTGAGAGAAGTTATAATACTAATCATAACCATGTTCATACAAGAATACTAGAAGTACTAATCCTAGTTGTTCAAGTCAATATTTAATCTTGGGGGTGAGACCCCTATTCCAATAGCAATACCTTAGGAAACCAATTCCATAATCATCACAACTTAGTATTAATTATAAACCCTAAAAATCTAGGATGAGTGTGATGAGAGGAATAATAAAGAGGGATTAGTGAGGAATGAGTGCATCTTGTCTAATGCATGACTATACCTTGTAGATATAAATGATAAGTTAAACCCATATGAGTAATAGATCTCATCTATCACATAAAATAATAAGTATATCATTAGTAGTTAACCCCAAACCAATCCTCATGCCTTGTATGGAGGAGTAAGGGCATTAAACCTAAACCTTGTTATCCAAACATTAGAGACAAACCTAGCATTGCCATTATGCATGAATCCTAATTAAGTGAGGAGTAACCCTAGCCAATTTAGCTTAACCCTTGCTTATGCCCAAATCCAAATACTAATTGTGTATCACTTGGGTGATCACAACTAAAACCCTAAGCTCACATTTGAATACCAATCCAAATATCCCCTTTTAATTATAAATAGAACCACTGCCATACCTCATGCCTATTTATACTTTAGTTTAGTGAGGCTTAAGCAAAACCCTAAACCCTTTCACATAGGATCTACCCTAAGTAATTCAAGATAAAGATGGCTAGATGAGTTTAGTCATCATAAAGTTATCCAAACATCTTCTTAAACCCTAAGAACTATCGCACACATAAAATCATGAACCAATCCCATTTCCTTTCCCGTTTGTTAAACCCTAGTTATACCCAAATTATATATGAATAATCACTAGGCTAAGCACTTGTAAAATAGAATATGTTCACCATTCACATGTTCTCAATTTCAGATCTTTTAAAACAGAATTGATTTCTAAATTTAAAAGGGTAATTGAGATGAACCCTAAAATTCATATCTATTTGCACTTTTAACCTGTGCTTCATAAGAACTAAAATTAATCAATTATAAAATGGTTGTTCAATAACAAAACAATGCAGTAAACATGATTATCAAATTATCTTAATACTCAAATATTTTAGAACCTGTAAAACAAAACAGAATTCAATTTGAATTCAAACCAGTAAATAAAAACAGAAAAAGGAAATGAAAATTTGAAATAAGAAGTGGAGGGAAACTTACCTGGCAGGCCGAGCAGCCCCGCAGCTGAGCCCAACAGCACAGCCCATCACCACGCCACCCTTCGTGGGGATAAGACCGAAGAGGGTGATCTTCATCTTCCTCTCACATGCGCTCGACAGCACGATGCCGTGGCCACCTCCTCCTCGCTGCTGTCGATCTCTCCTTGAGCGGCCGCATGACGAGGCGCATTTCTGGAGCCTATAAATACCCCAGGACGAACCCTAGCTGCCCATTTCTTCTTTTCCTCTTCAATTTGCTTCTCAGACCGAAACCCTAACCCGTCGGCCAAATCGTCTCGCCGTCGATGGAGGCACCCCCGAGCCACGCCGTGGATGCCATCGTCTTCCTCGCCCTCGACTTGCTCAGCTAGCGCCAGGAATCGGGCCGGAGCGTCCTGGAGCGTCGCCGTCAAGCTCAGCATCTCCGACACCGGCCACCACCACCGCCGTCGTTACAGACCACCTCAGGCCTCGCCGTCAAGCGCCTCGTGCTCGGGTGAGCTTCTCTTCCGCCTAGTGCCCTCGGACCATTCAATTGTATCCCAGATCATCACCACACCGTAAGCCCGTGAGCGCCGCCGCTTCACCTCGCCGACGGCCATGTTCCGATGACCTTTAGGTAGCGGCGCTAGTACCAATAGCTTCCTCATCGCGTCCTGAGTAGAACGGTAGTCCCCAATCGTCCGGGGGAGCCCGGGTCGCCGGCGCGCGTCGTCAACGCCGCGCGGCGAGCTGCCCCGCGCCACGTTTCGATTTTGACCTGGTCCACTCCCACGTGGCTGCCACACTGGACCTGGCCCCACTAGACAGTGTCTGTGACTAGAGTCCGAACCGGTATCTGTAGTGTTTTCTGTTTAATTTAAAAACCAGTAAATTGCTGCAACTTTGCAAAATCATAGAAAATTCATTTCAACTCAGAAAAATATAAATAATATATCAAAATGCTCATAAAAATAAACTCTATTCAAATAAAATATAAAACAAGAATGTGTGTAAAAATCAAAATTCATTTATTTTTAACCATATTAACTATGCCATTTCATTTATTCAAAATACCATTTGAAGTCAACAAATTGTTAAGTGTAAAAATTAAATTTTAACTATTCAGTAACTAAATAAAATGTTAAGATTAATTTTCTTTATTATAGTTGCATTAACTTAATTATTAGTGGTAATT
Source organism: Lolium rigidum (assembly GCF_022539505.1). Lineage (NCBI taxonomy): Eukaryota > Viridiplantae > Streptophyta > Magnoliopsida > Poales > Poaceae > Lolium > Lolium rigidum. The sequence goes on along the minus strand of NC_061513.1, from coordinate 350,427,236 downwards.
CATAAACCCTAATTGCAAATTAATATTTTCTATTTTCTTTAAATAGTAATAACTCAAGAAAATATTAAAAACCAATATTATTTTAGTAGCCCAACAATTATATATACTTAAGCATTTTTAGTTAACAAGTCATTATTTTAAAAATCTAACAATAATTAGGAAACCCTGATTTCTAATTAATCCCTAACTAGTAATTATTTTAATTCTTAAACCCTCTAAAAATTAATAACATGTTAAAATTATTAATAACTTTATTTCAAGTACTAGATCACATTAATTCTAGTACCAAGTGTTACTTTAAGAATTGGATCATAATTTAGAAACCCTAGTTTTAATATAAGTTAGAATCTGGATTCCATTATTTTATGTAATCATTACACTTTAGTAGTAACTCTAAAACCCTAGTTGCTTATCACATGCGATCATGTGAATTTCAACTTTACTTGTAGAACCTTGATAAGTAACCAATGAATGCATAATCATGATCCATCAACATAAAACCAATTCACATGAGCTTGTCATTTCATGTTCCTGTTCTTAATTAAAACCTATATGATTCACTAGTATCACCTAAGTATAAACCCTAACTTGTTAATTGAATTAGTATCATTGACCACTATTCTATATACCACACCATGAGGATCAACCTCAACCATCAAACCCTAGTAGAACCATAATGATAAACCCTAATACCAACCTTGTGCAAGCAATTCACAACACATGCTCATATCCAACTAAACCCTATTAAGGAAATAAGAAACCATCTAGTTTAGAAACTATTAGTGATTGCTTAGTGAAGCAAATGAGAAACCATAGTAAACCCTAGTAGCTAATTTATAGAACCATCTGGATAACCATCCTGTGATATATGATGCTTAGAAGAAACCATAGCAATAAACCTACCAATACTTGCTATATAGAAACCCATTCCAAGATAAGAACCAACTAGTTCCTATCCGAGAACTAAATGAATTCAATAGTAAACCCTAGAAAGCCATAGCTCCTATGTATAGTAGTTCATATTCTTATTTAACCTGTTCTTCAAAAGTTATTCTTTTGAAGTACAAATGTCAAGCAAACCTTAGAAGCCCTAATTCTTATTTGAAATACTTCCTATTTCTTAATTAACACGTTCTTCAAAAGTTATTCTTTTGAAGTATAGTATAAGTAATCATCAACCATGATCTGTAGCACTTAAAATTGACAACTGTTCTTTACATACTATTCCATCACTATTCTTTATGTGTGTACTTGTTATGATGTCTTATATCATTTGATTATGATGCTAATATAACCAAACCCTAATAAGAACCTTGTTTTGAAAACCATTCTAAAAAGTGCAACCAACTCTAAAGAAATCTTTACAATTCATACATCCTAAATCAACGAGGTTAGATTACGCTCGGGACGATTGCATCTCATACTATGCATTATAGCATCTTTGCCAGTTCTTTAAACATTGTCCTTACCGGACGATGATGGTATTTCAGCATTTGGAGTTCTCGCGTATCGAAGCTTTTGCCTGCATAATCTTGCAGTCAAGAAAGGCAAGTTCATCGCTTGCTCATGTCATTTGATTATTTGTATCAAACTATATGCAAAGTACTATACTTATCACTCTTGCATAAAAAGCAAAAGTACTATTTTCATAACTATGAATATGACTATGTGGTGGGCAATGGAACCATGGTATGTGTTGATATGGTGGAGGTTCCATTGCAAGGGTTTATATCCATCTAGGATTAAACAACAAATGTCGTCCAGTGATTCTTGTGCCGTAATACCCGTGTTAACCATAAGATCTGGAGTGGGACGGAATAGTCAATTGTATTTCCACCTCTTGTATATCAACGGATGCGCTTTACCGTAGGCACTTGTATTCCAAAGGGGCAAGCGGCAGGCTGGGGAAGCCCTAAGTCCCCACGGTAGAGACCGTAGGCACTTGTCGCCCGAGGATCAAGCGGCGAGTCGGGGAAGCCCTAAGTCCCCACGGTATTGCGGTCTATGATGGGTTGCATCTCTCGGCGAAGGAGTTCATGGTAGAGACCTGAGCTGTTGTCGTGGTCGGGGTCCGTCCCTAAGTGGTGTAAGTGGACCGACGAGGACCCAGGGTCGGAGTTTGCAACAACGGGTGGGTGTATGAGGTAGCGGAGGAATATGATTGGCTATGACCTTATACCGGGCCTCACACCAAAGGAAGTGTGGACGAGAACTAGACTCGGTTGGCACCAAGGTTAAGATCTCTTATGGGTAAAGCAACACACCTCTGCGAGTGTAATGAATCGTGACCTGTCACTCCTCGTTCGGGTTTGGAAGCTGCGAACGCTGCCGGAAAGGAACTCCATGAAGTTCTAGTAAACCGGTGAAGGCCGACGGACATAGTTCTTCCGAATAAAAGCAACCTTTTGAAGAAATGATTATGAAAACTTGCATTGGCCTATGACTTTCCGGTCTATGGTCTGTAGCTAGTGCATGATACACATATTTCCTAATATGAACTTGCTGAGTACGCTCGTACTCATTCTATCTCGTTTGAACCCCCTTCTTAGATCAATGCACCGAAGGAGAAACTACCGTGGAACTCGAAGACAAAGGAGTCAACCGCAACAAGATGAAGAATCCAATCAAAGAAGTCAATGGAGTCAACTTCTGCATCAGCTATAATGGAAACCTAGACTAGTAATAGAAGGGAACCTTTCCCTAATCCTAGCACCTAAGTAGCTAGAATTCTATAACCAGCCAATTAGCTCTTAAACTTGAGTTAGCAATAAGATAGACTACGAGTCGTTCTTTTGGAGCTTTATTTGAAGTTTTACCTCACTGTAAAGTAGGAGGTCGTGTGGATCTTATGTAAACGGATCGTGTGTACTTCTATAGACATAACTTGGACTCGCATATGTTTACGTTTGTACCACTCTGAGAGATATAGTATGAGTGGAACGGTGTTTCACTTGTGTTATGTCAACGACTTGTGTACTACACCATGCAGTGGTACGCTGGGTCATCACAGCTGGTATCAGAGCAAATGCTTTGACCCTAGGATTGAAACCCTTTAAAGGAGACCTATAGGTTTGGTAGTGTCTATAGGAAGTTGTCTTAGCCAAACCAACTATTCTTTTGACTTGAGATGGGTATTCACTTGAGAATAATCCTGACACACTTGAGTCAATCTTTCTTATCTATCTTTCTTAAGTAAAGTTAGTTAGTTATCTTGCTTCATTCCAAACAAATAGAACACCATTGGAGCTTAATATAATGTGTGGTAGTAGACCACAATTGGTATACAATACATGGTACTCCAAAGAGAGGATACAACCATAAGGAAGATATCCTATTGGAAGATGTATACCAAGACATGTTATGAATTAAGTAAGAGTCATTTAAAATGTCAAATGACTGATGTTAAGTACTGTAGATAAGTAATATGAGGTAATATGTACCTATGATGAGTCAATCATAGGAGGTAAGGAAGAGCGATAGGAGTATTTAAGTCTACCTTTCGTGGTAAAGTTGGTAATCATATATGATTCACTTGAGAATCATGATGTGAGGGAATAGAACATCATAAGTGAGTGAACAGAAGTATGATGAGGAGTAGGATTTAGGGAATAGTTCGAAAGCTTAGGCCTTAAAATCCTAATAACTGTACCAAGTATGTTAGAACCATAGTCCTTAATTTAAAGAAGGCTTATTTAGAGCATATCACATAGAGAAATCCTGGAGTTATAGGTGGTATATTCTAAACAGTCATGTGTTTAGAGTAGACATGTTAGAACTAATTGTATTATATGTAGTAGTCCTCAATAGCACATATTTATGGTATACTATTTTGTTAGTACTTCCAAAGAAAACTAGGTTAACTTCAACTATCCCAGGCCATTTTGTTTCAAGTTTGTCTCATTGCAAATGTGCAATTAAGACAAATGTTGAGACAAATAGTAGAAATTCACGTATTTGTGCTAAGTATCACAACCTAAACCTATCTTATGTGGTGTTATATACTACACATCTGATCCTGATGTTTAGGGATGTCTTACCCAACTAATATATTCAGGCATATAAGGATGTGTATTATAAGCACAAAGCTGAATCTTCTTGGATTTTCTTGAATCTTCATTGATTTACTAGATCCATACATGAAGTTTGACTTTGATATGCAAATGCATGTTGCAATATCAAGCTCTTACTTGATGTTATAGGTCTAGAGGGTAAAGGTATTCGTGTGAGGAAGTGACGAATTCTGAAGATTTTGAAGACAAGATGAAGGTTCATTAGAAGAATGAAGTAAAGTTGTGGGAAGCAACCACAACAATCTGATGGAAGGACCAATCAAAACTCACTTTTATCCTTAATCAAGGAGTACTTCAACATGGAAGTACCATAAAAGTGAGAAAAGTAGTGAATATGGAGTAGTAGAAGTAGAGCTGTATTCATTCTGGAAGAAGGGAATGCAAGTGAAGTCACTTACAATACTATTTTTATAGTGTCAATAAGTGGTTTTCTTGCAAAACAAACCCTGGAAGAAGGAAAATAGACAAGTGAAATCGTAGCTGGTATAATAAGACCGCAGCTGATATAGGATAATCATGAAGAGAAAGTATGTGAAGTGAGGTATATCTTAACTAAAACTATAAAAGTAGCCACAGCTGGTAGGTAGATGTTGACTAGAACCATAATATAGCCACAGCTGGTATCCAATAAGCCACATCTAGTGCTAGATAGTCTACAGCTGGTAACAGATAGTCCACAACTTAATCATTCTTTCACTCTAAAGGAAAGAGGGATTCCACAGCTAGTATCCCGTAGCTGGTAAATATTTAGTTGGAGGATTCACATCGGATACCCACAACTATGTGGATACACCGGAAAGAATTCTTCGTGAGACTCTTGAAAAGTACAAACTATAAGCCAGACCAAAACTAATCTTCTAACCTTGGAGTTTAATGATTAGAAGAAAGGAAGTTTGAAGATCATTAGTAAACTCCAAGGGGGAGAGGAAGGCTGAAGGAGGAGTATTAAGATATTATTGGTAGTGTGATAGATGGAGAAAAAGGTCTGAACTGAAAGGAAGTCCGATCTTATTTTCATAAGGTTGTTGGGAAGTACCCATATAATAGTACTCTCAGGAGGATGTCAGACCAAAAGCCGAGGTTCATATCTCGAGGAAGTAAGGGTTAGACCTTAACTAGAGTGGGTAATTGTAATTACTCGAAACCAAGAGAGCTCAAGTAAGTCTAAGATAATGAAGTTGGATGAAGAAGATGTCGAAGGACATGCAAAGCTTAAGAAGGCTTAAGACCGAAGGAGTTTGACCATACCAAAACATAAGCCTATTAGAAAGATTCCTTTCATGGAACCTAAAGAAACCAAAAGGAGATAACTAGTATAAACTAGAAGTCATGATTGGATGGACTAAATGAGTCTAATCCATTCGTAGGACTAAACAACCAGGACCATGCCTATTGTAAATACCTTACGAAGTACCATTACTTTCGTTATGGCAGTAAGGGACAACAATACCTTAATTTAAACCAATCCTTTAGAATTAAGGTTTGGACATCGCAGCTGGTACACCATAGTGCCATATTACACCGCAGCTGGATTACTGCAGCTGGTAGAACCAAGATTTGAGTACCAAATAGGAAGAGGTCACCACAACCATTAGTAAAAGCCATTAACACCATAAGATGTCCTAATCCAAGAACCTTTGAATAATAAGACTAGAAGTTTCGAATGTTAGAAGAAATCCTAGAATTAAAGGAAGTATCAGTGAAAGATATCAGAAGAATCCGGAAGGATCTGGACAAGGGATATATTTCACTATATCTAGTGTGATCACCATGGAGTTGAAGGATGGTGATCTGTTCAAGACATTTCAACGTTCCGAAACATGAGAGCGTTCGAACTTCGGGACGAAGTTCAGTTTAAGGGGGAGAGGCTGTAATATCCCAGGTTTAGAGGCTACAAAATGAGAGAACATCAAAGTGTGCATTGCATTCATGCATAGAAAATCCGGGGAATTTTCGCTCTTTCAAATAAAACTTATCACAGTAACTGAAGTTTCACTTGACTTGCTGGAACTGAAGTAGATCATCAAGTCAAGCGCTATAAACTTCACTGTGATCTTTGCTAAAACCTTGTTTTGGGTAGAGATGATTTGATCTATGAATTAGATCAAATGGAATTATATTTACAACAACACATTCTTTAAGAATCAAACCCTAACTTATTAACACTTAAAAGTTAGCAACTACTTTTGTGTGTAAATTAATTCACTTCTAAACTTATTATCAAATAAGGTAAACCACAGGGTCTAAAGTGCATAAAAGCTACACATTCTTATTTAAATCATAACTTATTAAATATATTGAATATCATAAAACTAAATCCATTTACATTACAAATTATAGTTCAAACTATTTGAATAAAACTAACTATGGGTATTTTGAAACTCATATGATCATGCCTTGATGAAATCAAACATCAACTATCCAAATTTGAGGAATAACCTTCAACCTTGATCTTTTGATCAATATTATAATATAAATCCAATCCAATAGGATATAGTGAGTCATCAACAATAATAAAACCATCCACAAGATATTTAGTAACAAAAGCCACTTGGCTATCTAAAAATAAATCATATGAGAGGATAATGATCATGCCACATGTGATGAAAATATCTACATGACTTGCTTTCCAAGTTATGCCACCTCATGCTCAAAGGATTGCTATGGATGAGGGCATGACAACCAAGCACCTTACTCACCAAACCAAAACAAGAGTCACCATCTATGTGTCATGATACTAGAGCTTGCCCAAGCCTATAAATAGAGCCACACCCTTCATCCATTTGCTCATCAAGTACCATGATACATGGGAACAAACACATAGAGCCACTCCATGTGAATTAGCTAGGATCAAGATGAAGAAGCTAGGAGGTGGAGGCATACCACAAGATGCAGGTTTATCAGATTTCCTGAAGAACAAGCTACAGAAGATACCAAGGTAGAATTCCTAGAGAAACCATATATTTAGAGGATCATATCATCATCTCTTAAGTAGGACCTTAGGATATTCCAAGACATTGAGAAGTGAGAGAAGTTATAATACTAATCATAACCATGTTCATACAAGAATACTAGAAGTACTAATCCTAGTTGTTCAAGTCAATATTTAATCTTGGGGGTGAGACCCCTATTCCAATAGCAATACCTTAGGAAACCAATTCCATAATCATCACAACTTAGTATTAATTATAAACCCTAAAAATCTAGGATGAGTGTGATGAGAGGAATAATAAAGAGGGATTAGTGAGGAATGAGTGCATCTTGTCTAATGCATGACTATACCTTGTAGATATAAATGATAAGTTAAACCCATATGAGTAATAGATCTCATCTATCACATAAAATAATAAGTATATCATTAGTAGTTAACCCCAAACCAATCCTCATGCCTTGTATGGAGGAGTAAGGGCATTAAACCTAAACCTTGTTATCCAAACATTAGAGACAAACCTAGCATTGCCATTATGCATGAATCCTAATTAAGTGAGGAGTAACCCTAGCCAATTTAGCTTAACCCTTGCTTATGCCCAAATCCAAATACTAATTGTGTATCACTTGGGTGATCACAACTAAAACCCTAAGCTCACATTTAAATACCAATCCAAATATCCCCTTTTAATTATAAATAGAACCCTGCCATACCTCATGCCTATTTATACTTTAGTTTAGTGAGGCTTAAGCAAAACCCTAAACCCTTTCACATAGGATCTACCCTAAGTAATTCAAGATAAAGATGGCTAGATGAGTTTAGTCATCATAAAGTTATCCAAACATCTTCTTAAACCCTAAGAACTATCACACACATAAAATCATGAACCAATCCCATTTCCTTTCCCGTTTGTTAAACCCTAGTTATACCCAAATTATATATGAATAATCACTAGGCTAAGCACTTGTAAAATAGAATATGTTCACCATTCACATGTTCTCAATTTCAGATCTTTTAAAACAGAATTGATTTCTAAATTTAAAAGGGTAATTGAGATGAACCCTAAAATTCATATCTATTTGCACTTTTAACTTGTGCCTCATAAGAACTAAAATTAACCAATTATAAAATGGTTGTTTAACAACAAAACAATGCAGTAAACATGATTATCAAATTATAGTAATATTCAAATGTTTTAGAACCTGCAAAAACAAAACAGAATTCAATTTGAATTCAAACCAGTAAATAAAAACAGAAAAAGGAAATGAAAATTTGAAATAAGAAGTGGAGGGAAACTTACCTGGCAGGCCGAGCAGCCCCGCAGCTGAGCCCAACAGCACAGCCCATCACCACGCCACCTTTCGCAGAAGCCAGCTTGGCCCAGCCCATCATACCCCTTCGTGGGGATAAGACCGAAGAGGGTGATCTTCATCTTCCTCTCACATGCGCTCGACAGCACGATGCCGTGGCCACCTCCTCCTCGCTGCTGTCGATCTCTCCTTGAGCGGCCGCATGACGAGGCGCGTTTCTGGAGCCTATAAATACCCCAGGACGAACCCTAGCTCCCCATTTCTTCTTTTCCTCTTCAATTCCTTCTCAGACCGAAACCCTAACCCGTCGGCCAAATCGTTTCGCCGTCGATGGAGGCACTCCCGAGCCACGCCGTGGATGCCATCGTCTTCCTCGCCCTCGACTTGCTCAGCTAGCGCCAGGAATCGGGCCGGAGCGTCCTGGAGCGTCGCCGTCAAGCTCAGCATCTCCGACACCGGCCACCACCACCGCCGTCGTTACAGACCACCTCAGGCCTCGCCGTCAAGCGCTCTGTGCTCAGGGTGAGCTTCTCTTCCGCCTAGTGCCCTCGGACCATTCAATTGTATCCCAGATCATCACCACACCGTAAGCCCGTGAGCGCCGCCGCTTCACCTCGCCGACGGCCATGTTCCGATGACCTTTAGGTAGCGGCGCTAGTACCAATAGCTTCCTCATCGCGTCCTGAGTAGAACGGTAGTCCCCAATCGTCCGGGGAGAGCCCAGGTCGCCGGCGCCGTCGTCAACTGCCCGCCGGCAGAGCTGCCCCGCGCCACGTTTCGATTTTGACCTGGTCCACTCCCACGTGGCTGCCAAGCTGGACCTGGCCCCACTAGACAGTGTCTGTGACTAGAGTCCGAACCGGTATCTGTAGTGTTTTCTGTTTAATTTAAAAACCAGTAAATTGCTGCAACTTTGCAAAATCATACAAAATTTATTTCAACTCAGAAAAATATAAATAATATATCAAAATGCTCATAAAAATAAACTCTATTCAAATAAAATATAAAACAAGAATGTGTGTAAAAATCAAAATTCATTTATTTTTAACCATATTAACTATGCCATTTCATTTATTCAAAATACCATTTGAAGTCAACAAATTGTTAAGTGTAAAAATTAAATTTTAACTATTCAAGTAACTAAATAAAATGTTAAGATTAATTTTCTTTATTATAGTTGCATTAACTTAATTATTAGTGGTAATTCATAAACCCTAATTGCAAATTAATATTTTCTATTTTCTTTAAATAGTAATAACTCAAGAAAATATTAAAAACCAATATTATTTTAGTAGCCCAACAATTATATATACTTAAGCATTTTTAGTTAACAAGTCATTATTTTAAAAATCTAACAATAATTAGGAAACCCTGATTTCTAATTAAACCCTAATTAGTAATTATTTTAATTCTTAAACCCTCTAAAAATTAATAACATGTTAAAATTATTAATAACTTTATTTCAAGTACTAGATCACATTAATTCTAGTACCAAGTGTTACTTTAAGAATTGGATCATAATTTAGAAACCCTAGTTTTAATATAAGTTAGAATCTGGATTCCATTATTTTATGTAATCATTACACTTTAGTAGTAACTCTAAAACCCTAGTTGCTTATCACATGCGATCATGTGAATTTCAACTTTACTTGTAGAACCTTGATAAGTAACCAATGAATGCATAATCATGATCCATCAACATAAAACCAATTCACATGAGCTTGTCATTTCATGCTCCTGTTCTTAATTAAAACCTATATGATTCACTAGTATCACCTAAGTATAAACCCTAACTTGTTAATTGAATTAGTATCATTGACCACTATTCTATATACCACACCATGAGGATCAACCTCAACCATCAAACCCTAGTAGAACCATAATGATAAACCCTAATACCAACCTTGTGTAGCAATTCACAACACATGCTCATATCCAACTAAACCCTATTAAGGAAATAAGAAACCATCTAGTTTAGAAACTATTAGTGATTGCTTAGTGAAGCAAATGAGAAACCATAGTAAACCCTAGTAGCTAATTTATAGAACCATCTGGATAACCATCCTGTGATATATGATGCTTAGAAGAAACCATAGCAATAAACCTACCAATACTTGCTATATAGAAACCCATTCCAAGATAAGAACCAACTAGTTCCTATCCGAGAACTAAATGAATTCAATAGTAAACCCTAGAAAGCCATAGCTCCTATGTATAGTAGTTCATATTCTTATTTAACCTGTTCTTCAAAAGTTATTCTTTTGAAGTACAAATGTCAAGCAAACCTTAGAAGCCCTAATTCTTATTTGAAATACTTCCTATTTCTTAATTAACACGTTCTTCAAAAGTTATTCTTTTGAAGTATAGTATAAGTAATCATCAACCATGATCCGTAGCACTTAAAATTGACAACTGTTCTTTACATACTATTCCATCACTATTCTTTATGTGTGTACTTGTTATGATGTCTTATATCATTTGATTATGATGCTAATATAACCAAACCCTAATAAGAACCTTGTTTTGAAAACCATTCTAAAAAGTGCAACCAACTCTAAAGAAATCTTTACAATTCATACATCCTAAATCAACGAGGTTAGATTACGCTCGGGACGATTGCATCTCATACTATGCATTATAGCATCTTTGCCAGCTTCTTTAAACATTGTCCTTACCGGACGATGATGGTATTTCAGCATTTGGAGTTCTCGCGTATCGAAGCTTTTGCCTGCATAATCTTGCAGTCAAGAAAGGCAAGTTCATCGCTTGCTCATGTCATTTGATTATTTGTATCAAACTATATGCAAAGTACTATACTTATCACTCTTGCATAAAAAGCAAAAGTACTATTTTCATAACTATGAATATGACTATGTGGTGGGCAATGGAACCATGGTATGTGTTGATATGGTGGAGGTTCCATTGCAAGGGTTTATATCCATCTAGGATTAAACAACAAATGTCGTCCGATGATTCTTGTGCCGTAATACCCGTGTTAACCATAAGATCCGGAGTGGGACGGAATAGTCAATTGTATTTCCACCTCTTGTATATCAACGGATGCGCTTTACCGTAGGCACTTGTATTCCAAAGGGGCAAGCGGCAGGTCGGGGAAGCCCTAAGTCCCCACGGTAGAGACCGTAGGCACTTGTCGCCCGAGGATCAAGCGGCAGGCTGGGGAAGCCCTAAGTCCCCACGGTATTGCGGTCTATGATGGGTTGCATCTCTCGGCGAAGGAGTTCATGGTAGAGACCTGAACTGTTGTCGTGGTCGGGGTCCGTCCCTAAGTGGTGTAAGTGGACCGACGAGGACCCAGGGTCGGAGTTTGCAACAACGGGTGGGTGTATGAGGTAGCGGAGGAATATGATTGGCTATGACCTTATACCGGGCCTCACACCAAAGGAAGTGTGGATGAGAACTAGACTCGGTTGGCACCAAGGTTAAGATCTCTTATGGGTAAAGCAACACACCTCTGCAGAGTGTAATGAATCGTGACTCGTCACTCCTCGTTCGGGTTTGGAAACTGCGAACGCTGCCGGAAAGGAACTCCATGAAGTTCTAGTAAACCGGTGAAGGCTGACGGACATAGTTCTTCTGAATAAAAGCAACCTTTTGAAGAAATGATTATGAAAACTTGCATTGGCCTATGACTTTCTGGTCTATGGCTGTAGCTAGTGCATGATACACATATTTCCTAATATGAACTTGCTGAGTATGCTCGTACTCATTCTATCTCGTTTGAACCCCCTTCTTAGATCAATGCACCGAAGGAGAAACTACCGTGGAACTCGAAGACAAAGGAGTCAACTGCAACAAGATGAAGAATCCAATCAAAGAAGTCAATGGAGTCAACTTCTGCATCAGCTATAATGGAAACCTAGACTAGTAATAGAAGGGAACCTTTCCCTAATCCTAGCACCTAAGTAGCTAGAATTCTATAACCAGCCAATTAGCTCTTAAACTTGAGTTAGCAATAAGATAGACTACAAGTCGTTCTTTTGGAGCTTTATTTGAAGTTTTACCTCACTGTAAAGTAGGAGGCTGTGTGGATCTTATGTAAACAGATCGTGTGTACTTCTATAGACATACCTTGGACTCGCATATGTTTCTGTTGTACCACTCTGAGAGATATAGTATGAGTGGAACGGTGTTTCACTTGTGTTATGTCAACGACTTGTGTACTACACCATGCAGTGGTACGCTGGGTCATCACACAGGGTCACCACAGTTGGTATCAGAGCAAAAACTTTGACCTTAGGTTGGAACCTAGGAAATGGGACGAAACGTTAGGAGTCAAATAGGATTAGTAAAGAATTCTCTAAAAATATGGTGTATATTCACTTGAGAATAAAACAATCATATCTTTTAGTGCGATGATTCTTTATTATCTCTATTATGATGCATTATTACTAATCTTATATATTCTTTCTATTCTACAGCCAACAATGGCAAGTTCTCGTCCAGGACGAAACGTGAAAGTGGTGGACTCAACACTGAGTGAATATGATGGAGGACTCGCAGATATTCTGCGTGCCATGTTACTTGAATTTGGGTGCGATCCCCAGATCCAAGTAAAGAAATACTGGTTCTACGACGGACCAGTGTTGGCCAAGTGTAGGGTGGGACTTAGACTTCCTGAATCCCTAGGGTTGAGCATAGTAATGCCAGCAGGGGAAGCCAGAACTATCCAAACAGCCTACCATATTGCAGTCATGAGAGCCATTACTGATATTAGGGAACATAAGACGAAAGAGCTTATTGGTTCCGAATTTAGCCACATTCCACACCTAGAAGAGGAAGATGACCCTATGCTTAATCACTTCAAGTATGCAAAACGCAAACCAGCAGAAGCTGCCAAGTACATGGACAATAGCCGCAACTTACTATCATTGTTCTTTCAATTGAACCAACATTTTTCAAGGGTAATTGATACAATGTTAGAAGAGTTCACTAAGCCCAATGAGGAGGCGAAAGGGAAGGAACCAGTGGAGGCTGAGGTTCATACACCAGTTTATTCAGCTGGTGATTACATTAGTATTGACCATCCTGAACAACTAAGCACGCCAATTACACCTAGGTACTTTCCTAGCAGTTCCCACGGAGGATATGAGGGTGGAGAGGAATCTGGGAACCATCAGCGTTCCGAGACTCCTATAGAGAACTCAACAGGTTGGCGTTGGGGGTCAGACACAGGAAACTCCGGTGATCCAGTCGGAGATAATGCGGAGATGAATGAGGACGCCTCAAACCAGTTCCAGAACAATCAGTATAATAGGGGGGATTATGAGGAGTATCCTATACTCATTGAGTCGGATACTGATGGTGGTAATACCTATGGTGGAGTCACTGGAGGGTACACCCGATGGGTGGACTATGATGCACTGAATGACCAGTTCGTGAACACTGATTTCTCCCTAGGATCATCATCTGATTCTGACTACCAGCCGACGGGGAGACCTTATGTTCCAGGTTTTGTCAGGAGGACGACACGTTCGACCGGATGGAAGCCTGGATGTATCGGGAGTGAAGATCGACTAGAGACCACCAAGGAAGGAGGGACTACAATACACAAGTACCACTTGTATTGTAGTGTGTAATATTTGTAGAAATTTGTACATATACTTTAATAAGTGAGTTTGCATACTCACATCGACTTGAGTATTGTAATAAGACCACTTAAGTATGTAAATACATGGTATATGTTTTGTATGATTTGGATTTGCTTCTTGATTTCCATTGCGTGACTAGTTCTGTGCACAAAGGTGAGCTCAGAAAACTTGCGCATGGAGTAACTATGAGTATCATCTTGTGTTGCAGAACTAGGGGGTTATGTCGGGACCGGTAGGAGAGGAGACGGAAGCACAGCGCATGGAGCGCGAGGCAAAACAGAAGGAAGAGGCTGATGAAGCAGCCAGGAATCAGTTTCCACCACCACCACCCATGACGCAGCAGAACTTTGTCCAGTACATGCAGATGTTGGAAGAAAGACAACGTGTAACGTTAGAGCAACAGAATAGATTCTTCCAGGAGCTGCTACAACAGAAACGGGTGGAGAGACCCGAAAACCAGGGAGTCACCTTGTCAGACTTCCAGAATACAAAGCCTATATCCTTTGCATACGCGCCCGAACCAATGGACGCGGAAGACTGGCTTATGGACACTGAGCGAAAGCTCAATACTGTTGGTTGCAACGACCTGGAGAAGGTCCGTTATGCTACACACTTGTTGTGTGGACCCGCCGCATCATGGTGGGACAATATAGTAGCCGTTTATCCGGCTGAGAAGGTATTCACATGGGAAGAGTTCAAGAGGAAGTTTAGGGAATCCAATGTCCCTGAAAGTATTGTGGAACTGAAGCGTCGAGAATTTGAAAGTCTCGAGCAGAAGGATAAAGCTATCCTGACTTATGTCAGGGAGTTTTCAAAGCTGTCCCGGTATGCTGTTGAAGAAGTCAACACCGAGGACAAGAAAAAGAAGAGGTTTTTAAGGGGGTTAAGTCCCCAGTTTAAGGTACAGCTCCGGATGTTGAGAGCGACGGAATTCCAAGAGTTGGTGGATGCAGCCATCACTCTTGAGGACGATTTCAAGCAACTGCAGGATGAGAAAAGGAAGAAGGCCAAGTTTGAGCCTAAGAGGTTTGTTAGTAACAAGCCCAATACCAGCTTGAGTTTCAAGCCAAGATACAACAACAACAACAACAACAACAACAACAACAACAACAACAACAACAACAACAACAACAACAACAACAGCAACTACTACGGTAGCAGGAAGAACCAAGCATTCCAGACTGCAAATCAAATAATTTGCAGAAGCTGTGGATTCACAGGACATTTCGCCAAGGATTGCAAGAAGCCAAGGATCATATGCTTTGGTTGCCGTCAGGAGGGGCACATGCTGAAGGACTGCCCCAAGAGAAATACGGGAGGAGGTCAGTCAGGAGGAGGAGGAAACCGAGGAGGAAATAACGGAGGGAACTGGAAGAATAAGAAGCCCTTCGGCAAGTTGAACTGCACCAGCTTGGAGGAGGTCGTTAACTCCGATCAGGCAGTGATAGGTACGCTCCAGATACTCACTCATCCTGGCAAAGTACTTTTTGATACTGGTGCAACTACATCATTCATTTCTCAGCAATTCATCATCAAACATGGGATTGGTTGCACTAAGTTAGAAACACCCATAACCATACTTTCTGCGGGGGGAACGATAGTAGTAACCCATACCAAACAAAAACAAGTCATCATGATCAATAAGTGCGCATTTGACGCAGCACTGTTCATTTTACCGATGAAGGACATTGATGTCATTCTTGGTATGAACTGGTTAGAAGCTAACGGAGCATTGATCGACTGTGTGAGCAAGACCGTGTCTTTGAAAAGCCCCGATGGAAGTAGAATGATCTACCAAGGAGACAAGCATACACAGATAGAAGTCGAGCTACAGCTGAACAACATGAAGGAGGTGAAATTGGAAGAGATACCTGTAGTAAATGAATTCCAGGATGTGTTTCCTAAAGAATTACCTGGAATGCCACCTGATAGGGAGATAGAATTCACTATCGACCTAATTCCAGGAACAGCTCCGATTGCTAAAGCACCATATAAAATGGGGCCCAAGGAGTTGAAGGAACTTAAGGAGAAATTGGATGACTTGGAACAGAAAGGATTCATACAAGAGAGTGTTTCACCATGGGGATCACCTGTGATCTTCGTGGATAAAAGAGATGGTGGTAGAAGGATGTGCGGAGACTACAGGAATTTGAACAATGTCACAATCAAGAACAAATATCCACTTCCAAGAATACAAGATCTATTCGATCAAGTTAGAGGCGCAGGAGTCTTTTCCAAAATTGATCTACGATCCGGTTATCACCAGATAAAGATCAAGAAGGAAGATGTTCCGAAAACAGCCTTTGTTTCAAGGTATGGACATCATGAATATCTTGTAGTACCTTTTGGATTAACCAATGCCCCATCAATTTTCATGAATCTCATGAATAAGATCTTCATGCCATATCTAGACAAGTTTGTCATCGTATTCATTGATGATATCTTGATCTATTCCAAAGACAAAGCAGAACATGCTGAACATCTGAGGTTAGTGTTGCAAACACTAAGAGAACATCAACTCTATGCCAAATTTAGAAAGTGTGAATTTTGGCTAGATCAAGTGGAATTTCTTGGTCATGTCATTAGCAAAGATGGAATCGCTGTTAACCCGAGCAAGGTAGCAGCAGTTCTAGAATGGGAAGCACCCAAGACTGTCAAGGAAATCCGAGGATTCCTAGGAATGGCAGGATACTATCGGAGATTCATTGAAGGATTCTCCAAGATAGCAGGACCAATGACAAAGCTGTTAAGAAAGAATACACCATTTGTGTGGTCGGAGGAGTGTGAGAAGAGTTTTCAAACTCTGAAGGAGAAACTCACCACGGCACCGGTGTTAGCAGTTCCTGAAGTTGGCAAGGATTACACCGTGTACTGTGACGCATCCAAGCATGGATTGGGTTGCGTACTCATGCAAGATCGGAAAGTAATATCTTATGGATCGAGGCAACTCAGACCTCATGAAGTGAACTATCCAACACATGATCTAGAATTAGCAGCAGTTGTATTTGCACTTAAAACATGGAGACATTTTCTCTATGGAGCCAAGTGTGAGCTCTATACGGATCATAAGAGTCTCAAATACTTCTTCACTCAGAAGGAACTCAATATGAGGCAGTAAAAGATGGCTTGAACTGATCAAGGATTATGATTTGACCATCAATTATACTCCAGGAAAGGCCAATGTTGTAGCAGATGCCTTGAGTAGGAAGAGCACCGGAGGAGTGGAACAAGAGTTATCACCAGAATTGAGGAAGGAAATAAGCCAAGCCCAAATACAACTTTGGGAGAAGGAAGCTCATGAAGGACTATCGGCTTTGCAAGTAGCCGATGAGCTAAATGTTAACTTGAAGAATGAAATAATGATGGGTCAGTTGGACGATCCATTCATCATGGAGGAGATGAGAAGGATAGATGAAGGAAGACCATCAGAATTTCACCGAGGAGAATCGGGATCATTATGGTTCCAAAAGAGGATTTGTGTTCCTGATATTGCTGAAATCAAGGAAGTAATACTCCAGGAAGCCCATCAAACACCATATTCTATTCATCCGGGAAGTACAAAGATGTACATGGATCTAAAGGAGCTATTCTGGTGGAACAACATGAAGAGAGAAATAGCACAATACGTGGCGGAATGCCATACCTGCCAAAGAGTGAAGGCTGAACACCAGAGTCCGGCAGGAAAGTTACAACCTTTACCAATTCCAGAATGGAAATGGGAGGAGATAGGAATGGATTTCATCACCGGACTACCCATGACCAATAAAAAGAAGGACATGATATGGGTAATCATGGACCGGTTGACGAAAAGTGCACACTTCTTAGCGGTAAATCAGCAGGATAAAGGAGAGAAACTCATCGATCTTTACATCAAAGAGATCGTGAGTAAACATGGAGTGCCCAAGAAGATCGTGTCGGATCGAGGATCCGTGTTCACGTCGGCATTTTGGAAGCAACTACACGAAGCTTTAGGATCCAAGTTGGACTATAGTACCGCCTATCATCCTCAGACAGGTGGACAAACCGAGAGAACTAATCAGATCTTAGAGGATATGCTTAGGGCTTGTGCCCTAGACTTCGGAGGATCATGGGAGGAGCATTTGCCACTAGCAGAGTTTTCATACAATAATAGCTATCAAAGCAGCATCAAGATGGCACCGTTCGAAGCTCTGTATGGAAGGAAGTGTAGATCACCAATATGTTGGTATGAAGCCGGAGCAAGCAAAGAGTTCAATCCTGATTATGTCAAGGAAAAGCAACAAATAATTGACATTATAAGAGATAGGCTCAAGATAGCCCAAAGCCGACAAAAGAGTTATGCCGACCAGAAGAGAAGGACATGGGAGCCACAAGTTGGAGACATGGTATATCTGAAGGTGAGCCCGATGAAAGGACTTCAGAGATTCGGAGTAAAAGGGAAGTTAAGCCCTAGATACATCGGACCTTTCAAGATTCTGAGTCAAAACCGAGGGTTAGCCTTTGAATTGGAACTACCGGGAAGGTTATCCCAGGTTCACAACGTATTCCATGTGTCGCAACTCAGAAAGTGTTTAAAGACCCCAGATGAACCAGTATCACATGATGAGCTCGAGTTACAACCAGACTTGACTTACATCGAGAAGCCAGCAAAGATTCTCGAAGAGAACTGGAAACAACTCAGAAATCGAGCCATAAAATACTGCAAGATACAATGGAAGCATCATCCTGAGAGGGAAGCCACCTGGGAAAAGGAGGAAGACCTGAGGAAAACATACCCCGAACTCTTCAGCTATTACAACCACAACTTCGGGACGAAGTTTTCTTTAAGGGGGAAAGGCTGTAATGTCCCAGGTTTAGAGACGATCGAGGGGTAGATTTTAGAAAGGGATGTGCATTGCATTGTAATTTACGGGGAAATTTTGCGCTTTTAAAACAAAACTGCATCGAAGGGGGACAGGTTTCTCTCTCGACACCTTACAGGGTTAGAGTTTCGAGAGTGCGATGAACTTGTTCTTACTTAACTAGATTAGGGTTTTGAGAAGAGAGAAGTGATATTGCATTAAAATCTTAAGTTGCATGATTGAATTCTAAATTAAGTTGTACGATTGAATTCAAACCAAAGATGACATTTGAATTTCAAATTCAAACATTAAATAATACACTATATTCCAATTGTGAGGAAATTCATTAAGTAATAACAAATAATGAACATTATGATTAATGCAAACTCTAGAAATAACTCAATAGAGAAAACTTTGAGCTTTATTGACATACACACATAATACATTGTCATTTACAATATCCATAATTAGAAAATGGAATTATACAACACATTACAAAAATTGGACAAAAATAGAAAAAGAGAAGAAAAAGGAAAAATTACAAGTCAATTAAATATCCTAAACTACATTGTTGATCATCATGTAAATCTTGCTCAAGAAGATCTTGATCTTCTCTTGATCATCTTCTTGATTCCCTGCACACAAACACAACAAAGAACTAGTTATGCCAAGTGGCAAAGCCACTTGGCAGGTTAGCAAACAATTGAATGAAGAGGATATGACCAGGGATCAGCCGAGCTGATCCATTCCAACCCAAGTCCCAAGCACACACACACACAGGCGGCACACAAGGACCTGCTGCATGTGTAACAACACACAAGGCCAGGGGGAGTCACCAAAACAGCCAGGCAGTGCTGTCGACCAGGAGAGCAAGTAGAGGACCAAATATAAGCTTTTCACCAGCAAACCCTAGCCATTCCATCGACAAGGAGTACCAGGGTAAATCACCAAGAACACCAGGAACAGCAAGAACAGGAAGAACAGCTTCACTATTCAACCTGCTCCATAACACCACCAGAAACAAATCAAGCTTCACCAGCTCACCAGGAGGAGCAGGGCAAGCAAATCAACCAAACCAGAAGATCAACACAACAGCTAATCCTCTACATCAACAATATTTCTAGGAGCTGGAGTGAGGTATACAAATCATCATGAACAAACCAGATGGTTTTGTTCATAAATAAGCATATGCACCAAGCACACACAAGCAAAAGGGTGTGATACCCTATTTGTGTCATCATCTGGCTACTAAGCCATATGGTGCAAGCAAAGGTAGTAAAGGCCACAAGGAAATCATCTTATGGGAACAGCAGCTAGGAAAATCAATCCATAACTGAAGAAATCCAGCAAGAGATGAAGACACAGCTAGCCTAGCTACTCAATTAGCACCTACAGCTAGCTAGGCCATCAGACATAGACATATCATTGTCTATTTGATTTCAACATCAAAAGCTACTGGCAATCCAATAAAAGGATCAACCAGAAAGCATCTAGTGAGCCACATCAAGCCAACAAGAGGGGAGCTACCCTAGGGCAGCATATGATTACTGCCAGGGTCACCTCAACCACTAAAACAGCCAAACCACCAAGCCAATCACTTGTATCATCACCCAGATTGGGTTCAAAGTGGAGCTAGGTTCCCCAACCACTGTTGGCATCCCTCCAGCTCAATCAAGCTAATTATAAGAGTCATCACTGCAAGCAGTTCATCTCATTTATCCAATAAACAAGGACAAGCTATACAGATAAATGAAATTCATAAATCTCCAGTAACTGGAACACTTACACATGATCCAATTGATCACTGCAAGCAACAGCAATTGCTTGAGCCAACCACAGCACACACCAGCACAAGGCATGGTGATGCACAGTCACCAGAACAAGCCCAGACAGGCACAGGCACTAAGTAAAGCAAGCAATAAACAAGCAGCTGATGACCACTGGATCACCAGAGCTTGCTAAAGCATGCTAGAACCAATTCTAGCCTCACATTGACCATATAAATTAAACAGACACATTACATAACGAATTTCATCACAGATAAGCAAATGAGCTAAACACAATTATACCCAAACAACACACCATCACTGGATGGTGCTGCCTAGTCAATCAACAGATTTTGTTGAGCATTTCCATGTATTATAACACAAGGGATAGCACACCAGGAGCACTGGCTCTTGCAAAATTGCAAGAATTACACACAGTAATTAAGCCAGGGCAAGGAATTGAATACACTTGATGATCTAGATGAAATAGCATCAAGAACAGAGGTACAGGGAAGCAGCAGCACAAGCACAAGCATGAATTCATAAGCAAGGGCCATGATAGCAGCACAGCATCAGCATATGCATAGCAATAGAGCAAGCACCACAGCTAGCAGTCACAACACATGTAGGTAGCAGCAACACCATAGCACAGCAACACAAGTAAAGCAGCAGCAGCATCACGGCATAGCCGCGCCTCCATGAGTGGAGGCAGGCCAGTGGCCAGAGCTAGGCTAGAAAGGAAGGAGAAGAGCGAGAACAAGAAGAAGGAAGGCAGGCAAAAGAGAGAGGGAGGCGCACACACCTGGGCAGAAGCAGCGCAGCGTGCCCATGGCGGCACGGCGGCACGGGCCGATCATGGCAGCGCCAGGCCGCAGCCAGGCCAGGCGTCGCCGGGCGCCAGAGCCCCAGCAGCACCACAGCAAGGCACACGGCCGCGCCGTGACGCCAAGATCGTCGACGGCGGCGAATCGCCATGAATCGCCACGGCCAGGGTCGCAGGCGAGTTGAGGACGCGCGGTGGCGAGGTCGAAAACCAAATCGGCGCGGACCATCGTGTTCGCCGTCGAGAGGCAGATCAGATCCACCTGATCTCGCCGGCGGCGACGGCCGGAGCTGGCCGGAACAAATCCGAGAAGATGGCGGCGACGAGAATCGCCAGAGAGGGGTTAGGGTTAGGGTTCGGACACGCGCGAGAGAGAGAGGGAGAGAGTGAGTGGGTTGGGCCGGACGAGGTGGGTCGGCCAACCTAAATCATTGGGCCACCCTGACAGGTGGGCCCAAGGGGCAAAACAGTCTTTTCATAAATCCATTAAAAACCAGAAACTTTGAAATTAAATAGAAAATTGATAAGAGCTCTAAAAAAATAATTAAAAATATGAAAATTGATCAGCATAAAATTCTCTATTTAAATAAAATATCAAACAGAATTTTTGAAGACAAATAAGAATAAGTCTTAATTTGATGATTTAAATAAGGATTTAAATCACACATATTATTTTCAATAAAGAAAATTAGTCCATTAATGCATTTGGACTTTAAAAACACCTTGACAATATTTCAAGGTTGTATTTACCCTAATGCAAGTATCTCCAAGTTGTTCTTAGTATTAACCTCTCACATGAAATAACAACGACATCGAAAGGGGGGAACAAACCCTAAAAACTGGAATCATGCATAATTGCTTCTTTAACCATTGCCCTTATCGGACAATGATGCTATTTTTCAGTGACAGAGGACAAGGGTCAGTCCACACCATCCTACTGCAAAACTTTGCAGTGTTCAGGCAAGTTCATCACTTGCTCATGTCATTTGAGTATCTTTATCAAATTACTTGCAAAGTACTATGATTATCACTATTGCAATAAAACCAAAACCACTATTTTCATAACTATGAATATGACTATGTGGTGGGCAATGGAACCATGGATTGTGTTGAAATGGTGGAGGTTCCATTGCAAGGGTTTATATCCATCTAGGATTAAACAACAAATGTCGCCAGTGATTCTTGTGCCGTAATAACCGTGTTAACCATAAGATCTGGAATGGGACGGACTAGTCAATTGTATTTCCACCTCTCGTACATCAACGGATGCGCTTACCGTAGCAGTTGTGTCTTGCGGAACAACTGGAGGGTGGGGATCCCACTCTAATTCCCCACAGTAATGCAATGCTTACCGTAGCAGTTGTGTCTTGCGGAACAACCGGAGGGTGGGGATCCCACTCTAATTCCCCACGGTAATGCGGTCTATGATGGGTTGCAGCTGCCGGCGAAGGAGTTTATGGTAGAGCCCAAAACTGTTGTCGTGGTCGGGGTCCACCCTGAAATTACGGGAATAATGGGACCGGCGAGGACCCAGGGTCGGGGTTTGCAACAAAGGGTGGGTGTGCGAGGTAGCGGAGGAATATAATTGGCTATGACCTTATACCGGGCCTCACACCGAAGGAAGTGTGGACGGGAAAGCTGCCCGGTTGGCACCAAGGTTAAGATCTCTTATGGGTAAAGCAACACACCTCTGCAGAGTGTAAAGAACCGTGACTGTCACTCCCTCGTTCCGGGATAAGGAACTGCGAACGCGGCCGGAAAGGAGCTCCATGAAGTTCTAGTAAACCGGTGAAGGCTGACGGACATAGCTCTTTGAAATAAAAGCAATCTCTTGAAGAAATGTTTACCAAAACCTGCATTGGTATTAGACTTCCTGGTCTAATATCGTAGATAGTGCATTAAACACCTCTTATCTATAATGAACTTGTTGAGTACGCTCGTACTCATCCAAATCTTAAATCCCTTGCTTAGATTGTCTGAATCGTCTGGAGGAGGACTACGACAACTCTGAAGGAGCCGAGATCATCGGCTATGAAGAACCAGACCTCTCTGGAGGTATTGAAGGCGTAGACTACCTCATCGTCTACGGCACCGGGGAAGCTTCCGGAGGAGATCAAGCCTAGAAGCATCGAGTAGTAGGAGTAGCCGAGCAGCGAGAACTCTTAATACTTAGCTGCTCGAAAGAATAATGTATAACTTAATGAGACTTCTATATTGTAAGTTAAGTTGGGTTCGCCTCGAACCCAGGAGTATACCTCTTAGGACCCAAGAGGAGCTCCGAGACGATATGTGTATTATGCTTGTAATAATAAATGAATGAGTTATGGACCTGCTATGTTCTGTTGTACTACTCCGAGGGATGTAATATTTGCGAAATGGTACTCCGTGAATGTTATATCAACGACTGGCATACTACAACATGCAGTGGTATGCAGGGTCACCACATTAGCGCTGATAAATTAATTAACTTAAATTTTGACAAGTTCTCGATCTCGAATGAAAACACATTTGATTAAGTAGTCTCATAATATATATATAATTAGTGTGCATGCGCGCATGGCATACCTTGCATATCATTCGTGCGTATATTTCAATATATATTTGAACATATTCTTGGGGATATATATATATATATCAATCTCTCTCTCTCGATCTATATATCGTTGGTGGCCAAGAAGCACACTTATATATATATATATACGCATGCACTTTATGCGCAAAGGCGCGGGTGCGTCTAATAATTCATGTGTGTGCGTATATTTGAACATATTCTTGGGGATTTCAATCTCTATCTCTCGATCTATATATCGTTGGTGGCCAAGAAACACACTTATATATATACGCATGCACTTTATGCGCAAATTAAGGTGGGTGCCTCTAATAATGTGTGTGCGCACTCGATCGATCATCCCTAAACCTTAAACCATAAAACCCTAAAACCCTAATCCCTAAACACCCTAAACACTAAACCCTAAACCGTAAACACTAAACCCTAAACCCGAAAACCCTAAACACTAAACCCTAAACCCTAAACACTAAACCCTAAACCCTAGACCCTATACCCTAATTAACACTAACCCTAACCCTAGCCCTAATTAAACACTACATATATAGGCCAACGACACTTAATTGCGCATCAAGCAGGCGACCAACTAATTAGCGCTGATAAATTAATTAACTTGAATTTTGACAAGTTCTCGATCTCGAATGAAAACACATTTGATTAAGTAGTCTCATAATATATATATAATTAGTGTGCATGCGCGCATGGCATACCTTGCATATCATTCGTGCATATATTTCAATATATATTTGAACATATTCTTGGGGATATATATATATCAATCTCTCTATCTCGATCTATATATCGTTGGTGGCCAAGAAACACACTTATATATATACGCATGCACTTTATGCGCAAAGGCGCGGGTGCCTCTAATAATGTGTGTGTGCACTCGATCGATGATCCCTAAACCTTAAACCCTAAATTAACCCTAATCCCTAATTATACCCTAATAAACATACACCCTAAACACCCTAAACACTAAACCCTAAACCATAAACCCTAAATATATTTCAATCTCTCTCTAGATCTATATATCGTTGGTGGCCAAGAAACACACTTATATATATACGCATGCACTTTTATGCGCAAAGGTGCGGGTGCCTCTAATAATGTGTGTGTGCACTCGATCGATGATCCCTAAACCTTAAACGCTAAAACCCTAATCCCTAATCCCTAATTATACCCTAAACGTACACCCTAAACACCCTAAAAACTAAACCCTAAACCCTAAACCCTAGACCCTAAACCCTAAACACTACACCCTAAACCCTAAACCCTAAACACTAAACCCTAAACCCTAACCCTAACTAGACCCTAATATAAACCCCAAACACTAAACTCCAAACCCTAAACCCTAAACCCTATATATAGACCCTAAACCCTAATTAACCCTAACCCTAACCCTAAAACCCTAGCTAGCTAACCCTAAACCCTAAACCCTAATTAAACCCTATATAGGCCAACGGCACTTAATTGCGCATCAAGCAAGCGACCAACTAATTAGCGCTGATAAATTAATTAACTTGAATTTTGACAAGTTCTCTCGAATGAAAACACATTTGATTAAGTTGCCTCATAATATATATATACAATTAGTGTGAATGCGCGCATGGCATACCTTGCACATATCATTCGTGCATATATTTCAATATATATCTGAACATATTCTTGGGGATATATATATATATATTTCAATCTCTCTCTCTCGATCTATATATCGTTGGTGGCCAAGAAACACACTTATATATATACGCGCATGCACTTTAATTATGCGCAAAGGCGCGGGTGCCTCTAATAATGTGTGTGTGCACTCGATCGATGATCCCTAAACCTTAAACCTTAAAACCCTAATCCCTAATTATACCCTAAACGTACAACCTAAACAATGTAAACACTAAACCCTAAACCCTAGACCCTAAACCCTAAACACTACACCCTAAACCCTAAACCCTATAATTAAACCCTATAATTAAACCCTACATATATAGGCCAACGACACTTAATTGCGCATCAAGCAGGCGACCAACTAATTAGCGCTAATAAATTAATTAACTTGATTTTTGACAAGTTCTCTCGAATGAAAACACATTTGATTAAGTTGCCTCATAATATATATATAATTAGTGTGCATGCGCGCATGGCATACCTAGCTTGCATATCATTCGTGCATATATTTCAATATATATATTTGAATATATTCTTGGGGATATATATATAGTTCATTCCCTCTCTCGATCTATATATCGTTGGTGGCCAAAAAACACACTTATATACGCATGCACTTTATGCGCAAAGGCGCGTGCTCCTCTAATAATAATGTGTGTGCACTCGATCGATGATCCCTAAACCTTAAACCATACAACCCTAAAACTCTAATCCCTAAACACCCTAAACACCCTAAACCCTAAACCCTAAACGTACACCCTAAACACCCTAAACACTAAACACTAAACCCTAATTAAACCCTACATATATATATAGGCCAACGACACTTAATTGTGCATCAAGCAGGCGACCAACTAATTAGCGCTGATAAATTAATTAACTTGACTTTTGACAAGTTTTCGAATGAAAAACACTTACATTTGATTAAGTTTTGCCTCACAATGTATATATATATAATTAGTGTGCATGCATGCATGGCCTACCATGCATGCATATATATATATTTGAACATTCTTGGCGATTTCAATAATCTCTCATCTCTATCTCTCTCTTTATCGATTGGTGTGGCCAGCGCAACGACACACATTATGCTTGCACTTTACGTGCAAAGGCGGGTGCCTCTAATAGTGCATGTTTGTGCACACTCGATCGATCTAGCTAGAGTTTTGATTAATTGTGTAGCACACTAATAAAAAAAGTTGTAATTTAATTCACAATAAGTTATAATTAACCCTAACACATAAACCCTCTAAATAAACCATAAAACCCTATATAGCTAGCTATAGGCCAACGACGACCCTTAATTGCGCATCAAGCAGGCCAGGGGTCCTCGCGGTCCTCTAATTAAATATATGTGCCATTAACCCTAAACCCTAAATCGTATATATATATAGAAAACTAACCTTAATTAGATAATCAAACCCTCGTTAAAACACATAACCCCAAGCTAATTAATAACCCAATCTAATAAAACCTTGCTATATATAGCTAGTAAACCCTAGATTATATAACCCCAATTAATATATATGGCCTATATCGATCATATATATATATAGACATTATTGGGATTCATTAATTATATAATAAGTACTGATAATTCAATTAATTATATATATAAGTACTGATAACACAAATAAAGAAGTTGTATTTGAATCCACACAACCCTAATCTAAAACACATAGCCCCTAACATGGCCTAATTAATTGACCCCTTCTCTCTAGCTAATTAGTGGAAATTGCACAAAATCAAAAGGGGTCCCTCACTAATTATACATATATATCTAGATTGTGATAAACTTTTGCCCCATATTTGGTGGATGGGTGCATCTTGGCATGTAAAACAATTAATGTTTGCAAATGGCGTTGTCAAAATTTATGTACAAATGATTTCTTTCCATCCAAAGTGCATAAAATGGGAATTTTAATGAAGAAAGTACAAATAAAACAGCTCAACATGCCTCCACACCCCGATTTTCACAAGAAGTAGAGCATATTTAAAGGATAATTCCAGAGTTCTACTATTTTTCAAGCAACTTTGCTAATTTCCACCCACTCACATGACTTTATGTTGATTTAACGAAAATAGGGCGAATTTAAACTACATGGGCGGGATAGTTTGAATTGTGCACGCGGCAAAGGGAACCGCCTATTCCTCAACCTTGTGCACGGAAAATTACACACGCAACTCCATTAAACACCACCTACCAGGCGGCCCGGCCGCATGACCCCCCACCCACCGCTACACAACTTATCCCCGTCCGTGCGAAGAGCTTGCCCTCCCCGTCCCGTCCGTGCGAAGAAGAAGCTTCCCCTCCCCGTCATTCTTCTCGAGACGCACCGGCGGTCAAGTTGATCCACGGTAGGGCTACTATCTCTAGCTCAATCATGCATCGGGCAAGACGGCCTAACGATTTATATTTTCTTGATGCTGCTTAAAAAAATCGTCAGTATGCTCGAACTAGTTTTCCGCTCGATTTGTCCTCGATCAATTTGTTCATTTGCGTGGGCATATAGAGTCAGTTCTGCACTCGATCCGTTAATTTGCTGAAATGCCATGGTAGAGTTTTGTACACGATCTGTTTGCTAAAATGTCGATGGGCATTTTTTGTTTTGTACTCGACATGATTGCTTGAAATGCATAATCATGTACTAGTATAGTTTTGTACTCGATGGATATACATTTCCTACTTCGCCTTAAATTAATCACCAACCATTGTATCTCATAATTAAACAGATGGACAGAACTTGGATACTTGCATGGACACTTATGTTCCCCTTCATATATAAATGGTGTTCAACCCTTTATGGGGTTTATTAGAGCTCATGAAGGTCACAACCTGGACGTGTATTGCCCGTGTTTGCACATGTATGAATGGTGAGAAGAGGCCTCACCATGTAGTGGAAGATCATTTACACATTTTTGGGATGGACCGCACATATGTTAGGTGGGTTTATCATGGTGAACCATATAATGATCCTTCGACGGGAGAAGCGGATCTTGCTCACACCTGTATGTGTGCTTGGCATATGTAGTTAATTATTTATATTAATACTCGCCATTGTTTCGATCAATAGTTTGCATTGCTCTGTGCAAGGTTACGTACTCAAATTTAACTTGTTGCAGATGGATGGACGGGAAGGAGAGAAAAAGCGCTTGCTTCAGGAAACGGGTTTCAGCTCTGGGACATGTGCTGTGGGAGATGAGAAGGTAAATATGTAAAACGGCATTTGTTCAGGTTGCATCCCTTAGATGTTTGTCTAATCTGTTGATGTACTAATTACAAAATCATAGAGTTGAAGAGGTCTCTCAGTTTGATGGGAGATTTGAAGATGAATCTCAGTTTGATGCACCTGTGGATGGTACTGATGACAAGCCTTTCATAGACGAAGGTCCTGCACCTGAGATTATCCAGCCTACAAAAGGAGGCCGTGGACCGAGTACACAGCTTTGCGTTGAAGTGGATGCACGCCCAGAGATCATCAGGGGCGTCCTGGTAGTCTCAAGACCACCCAGCCCTAATGCACCTGTGGATGGTACTGATGACGAGCCTTTCATAGACGAAGGTCCTGCACCTGAGATTATCCAGCCTATAGAAGGAGGCCGTGGACCGAGTACATAGCTTTGCGTTGAAGTGGATTGATGACCCACAAGTATAGGGGATCGCAA
>NC_061513.1:350379731-350397912 GCF_022539505.1 Lolium rigidum | reverse complement strand
ATTAGTAGTACAATCTTTGTTATGATTTGTACCCCTTTGGCGCTAGAACTATAATTAAGCATTCAGTGGATGATTGCGTTGCAAAATTTGACACCCACACAATCAGTTCATCGTATGAGTAGTAGCACAATTACTTCTACAGCCAGTCCTGCCAGCGCATTAATTGGTAGCATGAAACACTTTCAGTGCACTCCCTCTCGATTCATATTAATTGACTCAATTTTGTCTAGATATGGATGTATCTAGATGCATTTGTTAACTAGACTAACAAACTTGAGTCAGTTAATATGAATCGGTGTAAACCGCCCAAGTCCTCGAGCAACTAGTTTATCGACTCTGGACTCGAAGCCTCTCGCGGCAAGCCATCGATGAAGCTTTGACCAGATCTTGGCCCGTTTTTTTTTGCGAATAGCAAAGCTTTGACCAGCTCCTCTCGGGATACATCACGCCGGTGAGCTTGCATGGTTGCCATGAGCACTTTTCGGCGGAACTTCCTCTGCAGCGCCCTCAAGCCGCCGCTGCGAGACAGCACGCAGTGCCTCGAGGTGGACGAAACGGACGAAATCGGGATCTCGTGGCGGGGGTCCGCCTCGTCCGGGAACGATCTCCAGCGGGTTAACGAGGACATGCATGGCGGCCAGGGGATTTGGTTTTTTGTTGTTGTTTGAGCTTGGGATTTGGGGTTTTTTTGGATAGGGGAGGAGGAACCGAGGAAGAGGAAGGAACAGCCCGCGTGCTTGGCGCGTGGCAGTGTGCTTGAATTTCGAATTTTTGTGAAATGTTTCATTTCCCCGCTACAATTCGGGGGTTTTCTTGACGCGCCAATGCGTCCCGCGGGCAGGTTCAAGTGAATTTGGGGTGCCACACTATGGGCCCCAGTTTTAGTGAGACATGTAATGACTAGTCACATCAGTAAGTTCACTGTGTAATAAAATATGTTACCCTCCGCTTTATGTA
The DNA here is from genome assembly GCF_022539505.1 of Lolium rigidum. Lineage (NCBI taxonomy): Eukaryota > Viridiplantae > Streptophyta > Magnoliopsida > Poales > Poaceae > Lolium > Lolium rigidum. The sequence continues at coordinate 350,396,955 of NC_061513.1, read as the reverse complement.
GCCCCCTTGTCTCTCCCTGGTCGAGTGCCGACAGACCGACGGATGCAAGCCGCTAGCTCGATCCCCTCCTTTCGCCTCCACCGTCCGTGCATCCAGCTTGGAGGGGCAAGCCGCATCTAGACCAAGTGGATTAGGTAGTACTAGTAATGTTCTTTCCTTTCTCGAGATCGGTTCTTTTTTCCTCACCTCGATATCTTGCGCATCTATTTCCTATTCCGGGCGAAGGGGTGTCTTTCTCGGTCACCCTCGCGCCGGGAGTGATTGATGGGGATGGGGACGGGGGCTACCTTTGCTTGGATTGGGGTGTTCTTCCTTTATTTGTCGACATTTGCAACCTTTGTAGTTTTTGCCGATCCTCACCGTATCTTTTGTCGCCTTGTACATGAAAGGGAAGACCTCGGTGGTGGTGGTGGGGGGCAATGGAGCGTAAGGCCACCACGCATGTGGGCAAGCTGGCCGAGCCTCGAGCCGCGTCCCCGACCCCGCAAAGCGTGTACTCCGTTTGCTTATCCACTCGTCCGTCCGCATCCTCAACTGCTCCTCGTTCGGAAAATGCTTAAAGTAGCACATGTCTTCACTGTTTGTGCGTAAAGCCTCTCGTGACACCATGCTCTATATTCTCTCGTATCAGGTTGGTACCTCCAGTGTTCCGTGCCGAGGCTATGGGGAACGATAGCGCCCCACCCGCCGTAGGAGCATGGCCGTATCCGCAAGCACAAGAAGCGAAATGCCATCGCCGAGCCGGGCAGTGGACCGCCCAGGGGTAATTTTTTTTAACCAACTTACCATGAAGTAGTCTGAATCTGATACTCCCTCGGATCCAAATTAATTGACTCAACTATCTGTAGATACGGATGTATCTATATGTGTTTTAGCTCTAGATACTACTACCTCCATCCCAAAGCTTAGGGCTTATATTATTTTTAGAAAGTCAAACTATACCATATTTGACTAAGCTTTTACCAAAAATCATTAACATGCAAAATACAAAATTAATATCATTAAATAGGTTGTGAAATATATTTTCCTACCGGTATCTACACAATATTATATTTGTTGATAGAATGTTCTAAACTTTTGGTCAAACTTTACTTGTTTTGATTTCTCAAAAATAAATAAGCCTTAAGCTTTGGGATGGAGGTATCTAGACAAAGCTGAGTCAACTAGTTTTTTTTTGTCTGTCCATAGCTAGTGTTCATGGTGCAAAAAGCTAAGAGCATCCACTATATGCATCGACCTATCTCATACAGTAATTCAATATCACCGCCGAGGTCTGCCTTTTGTTTTGCTATTCATATGCAGACTCAAACTTTAGGGCCTTTACTCAAAAGGAAGATCAAAACTGCGGCCGATCAGTCGCCGCATGTTGATGCCGCCCCCATCTTCTAAATGCCTCTACAAGCACAAGGCCACGCGTCCGCTGGGTGGTGATCTTTTAATGAATATGGTATATTTTCTTAATCCACAAAACATGCCTTGATTTTTGTTTGTTTATTGTCGGTTTTTTCAAATGCTTGCCAAAAGTTTACAACAACAACAACAACAACCAAGCCTTTCAGTCCCAAACAAGCTGGGGTAGGCTAGAGTTGAAGCCCATAAGATCTCGAAGCCAAAAGTTTAGAAACACCAAATTCGTTTGCTTACAATCATCATACAGTAATGTTCATCTACTCTCCAGTTCCCCTAACCCAACAAAAATGATGTTAATTACGATTTTTAGATTAAAAGAGCACCATTAGGCGCTGTTAATTACGACTTTGAGATTTAAAATGTCATTTTCAATTGCTAATTACAATTTTCAGACAAATGATTAGTTTAACCTCGATCTGTTCTGCTCTCCATTTTTCCCAACCGAAAAAAATGTAACCATTCCATTCCTCCGAAATGGAACCATTCCATTCCATTCCACGCCGTTTCGTAACCGAACACACCCTTGCATTGTTGTGAACTCGTTGTCCATACACAGCCATACCCTTCCACTTACATCCAAGCACTATATGCATCGCTCTGTCTCGCAGTCATTCAATATCACCGCCGAGATCCGTTCCCATTCTTATGCAGCTGAAATCGCTGCGCCTTTACTCAAGTGGATGCAAAATGAGGCTGATGAGGCTGCCGTGAGGACGATGGTGCCGGCACCATCATCCGAAAACCTCTACAAGCACGAGGCCATGGGCCAGCTGGGTGGTGACCTTTTAATGAATCTGGTATATTTTCTTAATCCACATACATGATTTTATTATTATCTCGTTTAATTACCGTTGGCTTTGCCTAATGCTTAGCAAAGGTTCGGAAACACTCGCGTTTGCTTACAATCATCATACACTAATTTTTCACTTTTCGATCCGTCTCATCCAAAGATATAAACCGTTGAGTTCTGTTGGCTTCTTTTGTAATCATTTGCATTGTTGTCAACTCGTTGTCTATGCACAACCCTATTCTTCCACTTACGTCCCGCACTACTTGCATCAGCCTATCTCATAGATTTATTAAATATCAATGATGAGTTTGTTGCTATTCATATGCAGGATGAAGCTTCTGTGCCTCTACTCAAATGGAAAAAAATGATCCTGATGAGGCTGCTGTGAAGACGATGGTGCCGCCACCATCTTCTGAAAACCTCCTCAAGCACAAGGCCACGGGCCAGCTGGGTGGTATCCTTTTCAGTAAGCTGTATATTTTCTTAATCCTCATACATGATTTGATTTGTCCGTTTATTGCCAGCTTTGTCTAATGCTTACCAATAGTTCGAAACACACACAACCCTATTCTTCCACTTACATCCAAGCACTATATGCATCGTTGTATCATAGATTCATTTTATATATCACCGCCGATGTCCGTTGCTCTTCAATTTTCATATGCGATCGAAACCGCTAAGCCTTCATTGGTCAAAAGGATTGCAACCGCCGCCGATGAGGCATCCGCAGAGGCTGCCACCAAGTTACTCGTCAGCCCCACCTTCCGGATGCTTATATAAGCTCAAGTCCAAGGACTAGCCGGCCGTAACCATCCAAGGGTTCGGGTATATTTTCTTAAGCCACATATACATGCCATGATTTATGTCCGATATTATCACCGGCTCTGTCTAATGCTTTTTGGAATTCGGAAACGCCAAATTAGCATGCTTATATTCATCATACACTAAATTTTGACTCGTTCAGCTTTGTAACATAGTGTTATGCACTCGCTTGTCAACATTTGCATTGCTCTGAACTATGCACTTTACACAACCTAATTCTTCCACTTACATTCAGCGCTACGCACCAGTAGTACCTCCCATGTTTCCTTCACCATCCCGATGCCGAGCTTGCGGGAATATGGCCGGCCCATGTGTAGCGACCCAGGAAAATACCCCTATTAGATTTTTGTTTGTTATTTTCCTTTTATGCATCATCATGACATCATGCATCTCTCACCTTGCATATTTTGCGAAAAACCAAAATTATTTGCAATAACCCTATTTTGATTTCTCTTGTATGGTTTAATAAAAACCTTCCTCTGCGCTTTTCTTATTTTAACAAAACTCGAAACAAAGATATTTGCAAAATTTTAGACAAACAGTTTTACTAAAATATGGTTTGGAAATGTTGTCCGCTCCCGGTATCTTTCTCTTTTCTTAGTATCTTTCTTCCCAGTTTTGACATTCTTTTCCATTCCTTTGATCATCTATCAAGTGTAAAATTTCCCAGATTTCTTTGATTAAAAACGTACGAGCTAACTAGCTGGTCAATTCTCTGTTTCTGGAAACGACCGAAGCTGAGTCTCTTTTTCCTGTCCTCCTCCTCACGATGAGAGCGTGAGCTCTCTGGCTCACGTCACCTGCGTGCGCGCCGTGCCCGCACTGGCTCCTCTTGATATTTTTCTTGGAAGCCCTCCACAGCCACACAACGCAACCCGCCTCCACCTGCTCCTTCCTCCTTTCCCCTTCTCCACGGCAAGGAACCAGAAGAAAAACCCCATGGCCGCATCTCACAGAAACGTTGAACGTGTCGTCGCCTCCGACCGCCCCTCGTCGAACCGAAGGCACGAGAAGATGCGCCTCGTCGAGCTCTACATCGTGGTGCAAGGAATCGTCCTCGCACGCTCTGAATCCTCGCCAAATTCGCCGATACCCAACTCCGGCCGCCACGCTCCGGCGATGATTCCGGCGGCTGCGTTACCTCTCCGGTCTCGTCGATGCCTCCATCAGCTTCCCGGTGAGTAGACGCACCTCTCAAAGTACTCCAACGTCTCCCTACCGTTTATTCTGCCCTGCCGGCGTTGACCGCCGTAGCACCCTGCAGATGGTCGTCGCCGTGAACCTCCGCTGGTCTTCCAGTTCCAAGTCCGCCAATTACAGGCTCCTCGTGTCCTTCCGCTTCGAACGCACCGGCTTCCTCGTCCTGGCGCGATCCCATCCGTCGAGTCCGTCTCCGACCAGAGTACTCCCTGCCATGGACGTCATGTCTGAGTTCTACCTGTGCTTCTTTCAGTTGGACACGATCCTGCTTCCTGTTGGTTCAAAATAACCGCGGCCTCTTCGTAAACATGAATCTGTCTTAACCTAGTTGGTTTGCTGGGTGCATCTGCTGCTGAACCACCCAGGTTCGAATCTATCCAGAACCAAATTGAACTCCTTTTTCTTTCATTTGTGAATCAAATCTCTGTCTCCACGTTTCCTGGTTAAAATTCTGAGACTTTCCTTTCTGTACCAGATCTGAAGTGCAGCGCAATGTGTGTTCCCTGAATGTTCACTGTGAGGTGCTGGGTTCAATTCCAGCCAGCTGCACATTTTTTTGCCATTCCGATCTGCCAATGGGCCTCAGCCTGGATCCTTCGATGCTGCCCATTGCCTGCGCGTCTCTGTCGCCGCATCAGACGAACTCCGACGCAGTACAAGGCAGGTCGAGCCCAGTTCTTCCTCTGTCCGTTCCCTTTTCTTTTGTTTTTGCAGGAAAGGTGTTGTTCTTGCTAAAATCATATCTCCTAATCCGTAACTCGGATTAAAATGTATTTTATATGTTTTCCAATCAGAAAAATGTGAGGAACGATAATATGCCATCCATGTTTCTGTTCGCATCGTGCATCATATAATTTCGTGATAGTTTGCATTATCACCTAATAGATAAATATGGAATTATGCGGGATTACTTATCTATTATCCCGGTTCCATTTAAATTTGCGTAGCGCACCCATGCCATGTCTTGCCATGCTAATAACATTTAATATGCGAGGTAGATAAATAACGCGAACCTAATAATTGTTTGTTCGGGGTTCCGATCCCGCTTAATATGGATAAGTTGCATCGCCGCATCATGTTTGCCATGCCATGCATAACATATCATGATCATGCCGATTCTTTTGCCGTAGTAGTAAGATGTGCATCCGTTGGTTGTTGTAGAGATTTGCTTCTTCCCGGATAGGATCATGAAGTGGTGCGGTGAGATACGCCAAGTTCTCCGGAAGTCCCTCGGCAAGCTTTAATAGGCAAGCATTTTCCCTTATACTCCTGTCCCTGCAGGGGTCTCTCACCTATTTTATTTTGCCTTCTCCCTCATGCTATCCTTGAGTTGCGTTCTTGTCACGTGTCCCTTCCACATGTTACCTCAAGCAGCTCATATTGCCACCACCAACCACCAACCTCCTACAACTCGTTGTTTGGTTACTCGGGTCTCGCCTTGCGAGTCGTAGTGCATGCTAGTGCTGTTTATATCGTGTTACCGTTATCGCCATCTTATCGGGTTATCTGTTGGGGAAACATGACACATGGTTTATGGATATATTTGTTGGAGATAATTTACTTATTGTTAACGACCAAAATGATAAGCAGAGGCATCTGTGAGCCCCTTTGCGAAAGCATCGGAACTTTGACTCACTAATGTCCCCTAGGACCCGAGTTCTTGTTATCTGTTCCGAGACTAAGCGCTCTTACCACACGTGGGTATGCTTCTGGGTCTCCCCTCGACCACCGCCGAATCTACGACTCCGTCCAAAGGGCCACAACTAGTTTCGTAATGTTTTACCATTTGTTGTTGCGTGCATGCCACCGTTACTTATTTACTTTGGGAAGCCCTCGGGTGCCTTGTATCCCTTGTTTCTCGGTATGCACGTATAGGTCGTGGAGCCTCTGCGAAGTGGTTTATCGCCCCAGGTGTGTTTAAACCACCTAGCACGTTGACACACATAGCTAAGTCCGCTCGGAGATACGGCCGGACTTCGATACGGGTTCAACTTGGTTAGGTGGCTTCCTGGACATTGTTGTCGTGAAGGAGAGTGCGAGTCGTGATATCCTTCCCTTGCTAGGTTGGGTTGATCGTGCGTGCGGGCACATTTGGGCACCCCCGCAGGGTAAAATCTTATCGATAAGCCGCGTCCACGGTTATGGACGACTTGGAGCCGTATGACTCGACCATAGACAACTTACACCCGTTGTTTCCATACTAATAACTTGCATAGTAAGATAGAACAACTTAAATAATAACTCGGTTAAAACTTGTCAACCGTGTGAGTCCCCTTGTAAGTACTTCCTTGCGAGGGGGGAACGCATCGACTGTGTTATGTTTGCAGAGTATAGAACTGTTAGTTTATGCGCTCTCTCATCTTCTCTGATTAGACGAATGTTGTAGAGTGTCTCTATAGGTTTTTAGTGCATGCGCGCTGCCGCTTAACCCCACCATATTGCCTATGACGTTCCTCTTGCGTCCTCTAAGTCCCCTGCGTGCCTCAAGTACAAAGGACGATCGAGTTGACGAACGCTTATACGTCTTGAAGTCTTGTTAAGTACGAACCCGTACTTATTGCTGCTTCTACGGGATATAACCGGGTAGGTATGAAGATATGTTCGATGAAGACGACGTTAGCGAGGTTACCCTTCCGGCTTGGCCTGGGCAAGGTTATGGACGCCACTGGTTATCTTCAGGACTCTTAGTCCAAATTTGTATCTTGTCCGTACTTGGATGTATTTGATCTTCTGTATGTTTTGGATCTTTGTATGTATCTATTTGTATCTTGACTCGTTGGAGTCGTTGTTGTAATATATATGTCTTTTGTGGGCTCTATTGTAATCCTGTTGTAATGTTAACGCTCGTGATTGATTCCACCCGCATCGCGTGCATGCTTCGGCGTGTACGAGGCGCTTGGTGGTGCGTCTCCTAAAATCGATATCGTGCGGATTTCGGCGGGTTCGCTGGGATCCTCATGGTACCGGTTTTGGGGCGTCACAAGTTGGTATCAGAGCATCAGGTTGACGGTACCCCACTAGTCCAGCCTGTAGGATAACCTTGCCAACGGTCGTTGAGTTTAGAGTGTCCAAACTATTTTCTAAAATTCGTTGGATAGATCTGAGTAGCTCTGGATTTTCTCCTTACCTAAATTGTTTCTCCTCTCACCTTTGCGCGTTTTGAGTATTCTCTCTTATCTGAGCTTTCTGAGTCTTAGGTCTCTACGCGGGTTGGTCGATCTTTGCCCCTCACCTATTAGGTCCGATCTTCGGAGGATCCCGACAGAAGCTGATCATCATCAACGGAGCAACAACTTTTGTTAGTGGTGTCGAGAAGATCAACACCTCGACAAAAGAAGGTTCCACGCCAAGGTTGGGTGTTTGTCAACATGGTACAAGAAGATCCGATAGTTTAACCAACTCCCCCTTGTTGACGTGGGATCTCGGGACGCGATCCCTTGTTAGTGGTGTCGATTGTAGCGACCCAGGAAAATACCCCTATTAGATTTTTGTTTGTTATTTTCCTTTTATGCATCATCATGGCATCATGCATCTCTCACCTTGCATATTTTGCGAAAAACCAAAATTATTTGCAATAACCCTATTTTGATTTCTCTTGTATGGTTTAATAAAAACCTTCCTCTGCGCTTTTCTTATTTTAACAAAACTCGAAACAAAGATATTTGCAAAATTTTAGACAAACAGTTTTACTAAAATATGGTTTGGAAATGTTGTCCGCTCCCGGTATCTTTCTCTTTTCTTAGTATCTTTCTTCCCAGTTTTGACATTCTTTTCCATTCCTTTGATCATCTATCAAGTGTAAAATTTCCCAGATTTCTTTGATTAAAAACGTACGAGCTAACTAGCTGGTCAATTCTCTGTTTCTGGAAACGACCGAAGCTGAGTCTCTTTTTCCTGTCCTCCTCCTCACGATGAGAGCGTGAGCTCTCTGGCTCACGTCACCTGCGTGCGCGCCGTGCCCGCACTGGCTCCTCTTGATATTTTTCTTGGAAGCCCTCCACAGCCACACAACGCAACCCGCCTCCACCTGCTCCTTCCTCCTTTCCCCTTCTCCACGGCAAGGAACCAGAAGAAAAACCCCATGGCCGCATCTCACAGAAACGTTGAACGTGTCGTCGCCTCCGACCGCCCCTCGTCGAACCGAAGGCACGAGAAGATGCGCCTCGTCGAGCTCTACATCGTGGTGCAAGGAATCGTCCTCGCACGCTCTGAATCCTCGCCAAATTCGCCGATACCCAACTCCGGCCGCCACGCTCCGGCGATGATTCCGGCGGCTGCGTTACCTCTCCGGTCTCGTCGATGCCTCCATCAGCTTCCCGGTGAGTAGACGCACCTCTCAAAGTACTCCAACGTCTCCCTACCGTTTATTCTGCCCTGCCGGCGTTGACCGCCGTAGCACCCTGCAGATGGTCGTCGCCGTGAACCTCCGCTGGTCTTCCAGTTCCAAGTCCGCCAATTACAGGCTCCTCGTGTCCTTCCGCTTCGAACGCACCGGCTTCCTCGTCCTGGCGCGATCCCATCCGTCGAGTCCGTCTCCGACCAGAGTACTCCCTGCCATGGACGTCATGTCTGAGTTCTACCTGTGCTTCTTTCAGTTGGACACGATCCTGCTTCCTGTTGGTTCAAAATAACCGCGGCCTCTTCGTAAACATGAATCTGTCTTAACCTAGTTGGTTTGCTGGGTGCATCTGCTGCTGAACCACCCAGGTTCGAATCTATCCAGAACCAAATTGAACTCCTTTTTCTTTCATTTGTGAATCAAATCTCTGTCTCCACGTTTCCTGGTTAAAATTCTGAGACTTTCCTTTCTGTACCAGATCTGAAGTGCAGCGCAATGTGTGTTCCCTGAATGTTCACTGTGAGGTGCTGGGTTCAATTCCAGCCAGCTGCACATTTTTTTGCCATTCCGATCTGCCAATGGGCCTCAGCCTGGATCCTTCGATGCTGCCCATTGCCTGCGCGTCTCTGTCGCCGCATCAGACGAACTCCGACGCAGTACAAGGCAGGTCGAGCCCAGTTCTTCCTCTGTCCGTTCCCTTTTCTTTTGTTTTTGCAGGAAAGGTGTTGTTCTTGCTAAAATCATATCTCCTAATCCGTAACTCGGATTAAAATGTATTTTATATGTTTTCCAATCAGAAAAATGTGAGGAACGATAATATGCCATCCATGTTTCTGTTCGCATCGTGCATCATATAATTTCGTGATAGTTTGCATTATCACCTAATAGATAAATATGGAATTATGCGGGATTACTTATCTATTATCCCGGTTCCATTTAAATTTGCGTAGCGCACCCATGCCATGTCTTGCCATGCTAATAACATTTAATATGCGAGGTAGATAAATAACGCGAACCTAATAATTGTTTGTTCGGGGTTCCGATCCCGCTTAATATGGATAAGTTGCATCGCCGCATCATGTTTGCCATGCCATGCATAACATATCATGATCATGCCGATTCTTTTGCCGTAGTAGTAAGATGTGCATCCGTTGGTTGTTGTAGAGATTTGCTTCTTCCCGGATAGGATCATGAAGTGGTGCGGTGAGATACGCCAAGTTCTCCGGAAGTCCCTCGGCAAGCTTTAACAGGCAAGCATTTTCCCTTATACTCCTGTCCCTGCAGGGGTCTCTCACCTATTTTATTTTGCCTTCTCCCTCATGCTATCCTTGAGTTGCGTTCTTGTCACGTGTCCCTTCCACATGTTACCTCAAGCAGCTCATATTGCCACCACCAACCACCAACCTCCTACAGCTGTTGTTTGGTTACTGGGTCTGCCTTGCGAGTCGTAGTGCATGCTAGTGCTGTTTATATCGTGTTACCGTTATCGCCATCTTATCGGGTTATCTGTTGGGGAAACATGACACATGGTTTATGGATATATTTGTTGGAGATAATTTACTTATTGTTAACGACTAAAATGATAAGCAGAGGCATCTGTGAGCCCCTTTGCGAAAGCATCGGAACTTTGACTCACTAATGTCCCCTAGGACCCGAGTTCTTGTTATCTGTTCCGAGACTGAGCGCTCTTACCACACGTGGGTATGCTTCGGGTCTCCCTCGACCACCGCCGAATCTAGAGCTCGTCCAGTGGGCCACAACTAGTTTCGTAATGTTTTACCATTTGTTGTTGCGTGCATGCCACCTGTTACTTATTTACTTTGGGAAGCCCCCGGGTGCCTTGTATCCCTTGTTTCGGTATGCACGTATAGGTCGTGGAGCCTCTCGCGAAGTGGTTTATCGCCCCAGGTGTGTTTAAACCACCTAGCACGTTGACACACATAGCTAAGTCCGCTTCGGAGATACGGCCGGACTTCGATACGGGTTCAACTTGGTTAGGTGGCTTCTCGGACATTGTTGTCGTGAAGGAGAGTGCGAGTCGTGATATCCTTCCCTTGCTAGGTTGGGTTGATCGTGCGTGCGGGCACATTTGGGCACCCCCGGCAGGTAAAATCTTATCGATAAGCCGCGTCCGCGGTTATGGACTACTTGGAGCTGTATGACTCGACCATAGACAACTTACACCTGTTGTTTCCATACTAATAACTTGCATAGTAAGATAGAACAACTTAAATAATAACTGGTTAAAACTTGTCAACCGTGTGAGTCCCCTTGTAAGTACTTCCTTGCGAGGGGGGGACGCATCGACTGTGTTATGTTTGCAGAGTATAGAACTGTTAGTTTATGCGCTCTCTCATCTTCTCTGATTAGACGAATGTTGTAGAGTGTCTCTATAGGTTTTTAGTGCATGCGCGCTGCCGCTTAACCCCACCATATTGCCTATGACATTCCTCTTGCGTCCTCTAAGTCCCCTGCGTGCCTCAAGTACAAAGGACGACTGGTTGACGAACGCTTATACGTCTTGAAGTCTTGTTAAGTACGAACCCGTACTTATTGTCGCTTCTACGGGATATAACCGGCAGGTATGAAGATATGTTCGATGAAGACGACGTTAGCGAGGTTACCCTTCCCGCTTGGCCCTGGCGTGGTTATGGACGCCATCGGTTATCTTCGTGACTCTTAGTCCAAATTTGTATCTTGTCCGTACTTGGATGTATTTGATCTTCTGTATGTTTTGGATCTTTGTATGTATCTATTTGTATCTTGACTCGTTGGAGTCGTTGTTGTAATATATATGTCTTTTGTGGGCTCTATTGTAATCCTGTTGTAATGTTACCGCTCGTGATTGATTCCACCCGCATCGCGTGCATGCTTCGGCGTGTACGAGGCGCTTGGTGGTGCGTCTCCTAAAATCGATATCGTGCGGATTTCGGCGGGTTCGCTGGGATCCTCATGATACCGGTTTTGGGGCGTCACACCATGTACATACCCCGCATATAACACCTCCTATGGCTCTATCTACCTTTCTAATAACTCCTTCACAGAGTTACATGTATGTATTCTCAGTGGTTTAGCATGAATTGGCATATAGTAAAGTCTTGTTTTTAGTCTTCCTCGCTTCTAACATTAGTATCAATTTTCACCGCATATCGTACCTTGTGAACTTCGTCCAATGATTAACCAGTATGTGTCCACATGAAGGGTCTTTCACTATGCATGACAATGGCAAATTGATGAACACCTACACGGTCTATGAGGTGTATGTCTACAAGACGCAGGCCATCACATATTTGTATGGACATGATTGGAGAAAGTTTGCTTTTGACTACAGTCTGAAGAAGGGCGACGAGCTGAGGATCAGAAACTCAAACGGGCGGATATACGTAACTGCTTACAGAGTTGGAGACACTTCCAAATATATAATTGATACGTCTCCGACGTATCGATAATTTCTTATGTTCCATGCCACATTATTGATGATATCTACATGTTTTATGCATACTTTATGTCATATTTATGCGTTTTCCGGAACTAACCTATTGACGAGATGCCGGCGGGCCGCTCTCGTTTTCTGCTCGTTTTTGGTTTCGAAATCCTAGTAAGGAAATATTCTCGAATTGGACGAAATCAACGCCCAGCATCTTAGAATCCCCGGGAGCTTCCGTAACACTCGAGAGCCGCCGCAGAGGGGCCACGGGGGCCCACACATGGGGCCGGCGCGGCCCGTGCCCCGGCCGCGCCGCCCTATTGTCCGGTGGCCCCGCACCCCTTCGACGCCGCCTCTTCGCCTATAAGAAGCCCCTCGACCTAAATCTTCGAGACGAAAAAGCCACGCGTACGAGAAACCTTCCGGAGCCGCCGCCATCGCGAAGCCAAGATCCGGGGGACAAGAGTCTCCGTTCCGGCACGCCGCCGGGATGGGGAAGTGCCCCCGGAAGGCTTCTCCATCGACACCACCGCCATCTTCATCACCGCTGCTATCTCCCATGAGGAGGGAGTAGTTCTCCATCGAAGCTAAGGGATGTACCGGTAGCTATGTGGTTCATCTCTCTCCTATGTACTTCAATACAATAATCTCATGAGCTGCCTTACATGATTGAGATTCATATGATGATGCTTGTAATCTAGATGTCATTATGCTAGTCAAGTGGATTTTACTTATGTGATCTCCGGAGACTCCTTGTCCCACGTGTGTAAAGGTGACAAGTGTGTGCACCGTGTGGGTCTCTTAGGCTATATTTCACAAAATACTTATTCACTCGTTATGAATGGCATAGTGAATTGCTTATTTATATCTCTTTATGATTGCAATGTGTTTTGTATCACAATTTATCTCGTGTGCTACTCTAGTGATGTTATTAAAGTAGTTTATTCCTCCCGCACGGTGTAATGGTGACGAGTGTGTGCATCGTGTAGTACTTGGCGTAGGCTATGATTGTGATCTCTTGTAGATTATGAAGTTAACTATTGCTATGATGGTATTGATGTGATCTATGCCTCCTTTCGTAGCGTGAAGGTGACAGTGTGCATGCTATGTTAGTACTTGGTTTGGTTATGTTGATCCGTCATGCACTCTAAGGTTATTTAAACATGAACATTGAATATTGTGGAGCTTGTTAACTCCGGCATTGAGGGTTCGTGTAATCCTACACAGCTAGTGGTGTTCATCATCCAACAAGAGGGTGTAGAGTCTAGCATCTATCTATTTATTTATGTGATCAATGTTGAGAGTGTCCACTAGTGAAAGTATAATCCCTAGGCCTTGTTCCTAAATACCGCCATCGCCGCTTGTTTACTCGTTCTCACCGCATCCGTACTCGTCCGCAATATTACCACCATCAACCACACGCCGATCCCGGATAGCAAAGCACTTTTCTCGGCGCCGTTGCTATCGCTCATATTTATTCATACCACCCGTATTTCACTATCTCCTCGCCGAACTAGTGCACCTATTAGGTGTGTTGGGGACACAAGAGACTTCTTGCTTTGTGGTTGCGGTGGTTGCATGAGAGGGATATCTTTGACCTCTTCCTCCCCGAGTTCGATAAACCTTGGGTGATCCACTTAAGGGAAACTTGCTCGCCGTTCTACAAACCTCTCGCTCTTGGAGGCCCAACACTGTCTACAAGAATAGAAGCACCCGTAGACATCAAGCACTTTTCCGGCGCCGTTGCTCGGGAGGAAAGGTAAAAGGCACTCATACTCCGGTTCCAGGTAACAGTACTTTTCTGGCGCCATTGTGTTTATGCTCGAAGCTATTTCCTTTAGATCCTGCAATTGCATCTTTTTGTTTCTTGTTTACACTAGTAAGGCATAATGGACAACAATGAGCTTCTTATTCTATTTCCTAATTTAAGACATGGATGGTTTGATCCAAAAATTAAAAAACCCATGGAACATATTAGTATGAATACTTTGAACACCGTTGTTGCTAATGATATGGAAAATTCTAAGCTTGGGGAAGCTGGTTTTGATGAGCATGATCTTTTTACTCCCCCGGGCATTGAGGAGGAAATTTTCTTTGATGATACTTTACCTCCTATTTATGATAATTATAATGATATTGGTCTTTTGGTACCGCCTGTTATGGAGGATAAATTTGATTTTGATTACAATATGCCTCCTATATTTGATGATGATAATAATGATGATAGCTTCTTTGTTGAATTTGCTCCCACTACAACTAATAAAATTGATTATGCTTATGTGGAGAGTAATAATTTTATACATGAGACTCATGATAAGAATGCTTTATGTGATAGTTATATTGTTGAGTTTGCTCATGATGCCACTGGATATTATTATGAGGGAGGAAAATATGGTTGTAGAAATTTTCATGTTACTAAAACACCTCTCTATATGCTTGAAATCTTGAAGCTGCGCTTGTCTTATCCTTATATGCTTGTTGCATTATGCTTCATGAATTTGTTTATTTACAAGATTCCTATGCATAGGAAGCATGTTAGACTTAAATGTGTTTTGAATTTGCCTCTTGATGCTCTCTTTTGCTTCAACTACTATTTCTTGCGAGTGCATCACTAAAACTGCTGAGCCCATCTTAATGGCTATAAAGAAAGAACTTCTTGGGAGATAACCCATGTGTTTATTTTGCTACAGTAACTTTGTTTTATATTTGTGTCTTCGAAGTTGTTACTACTGTTGCAACCTCTCCTTATCTTATTTTATTGCATTGTTGTGCCAAGTAAAGTCTTTGATAGTAAGGTTCATACTAGATTTGGATTACTGCGCAGAAACAGATTTCTGTCTGTCACGAATCTGGGCCTAATTCTCTATAGGTAACTCAGAAAATTATGCCAATTTACGTGAGTGATCCTCGCAACTTTCATTCAATTTGAGCATTTTCATTTGAGCAAGTCTGGTGCCTCAATAAAATTCGTCTTTACGGATCGTTTCGTTTTTGACAGATTCTGCCTTTTATTTCGCATTGCTTCTTTTGCTATGTTGGTTGGATTTCTTTGTTCCATTGACTTCCAGTAGCTTTGAGCAATGTCCAGAAGTGTTAAGAATGATTGTGTCACCTCTGAACATGTGAGTTTTTGATTATGCACTAAACCTCTAATGAGTTTGATTTGAGTTTTGTGTGGATGAAGTTTTCAAGGGTCAAGAGAGGAGGATGATACAATATGATCAAGAAGAGTGAAAGCTCTAAGCTTGGGGATGCCCCGGTGGTTCATCCCAGCATATTTCAAGAAGACTCAAGCATCTAAGCTTGGGGATGCCCAAGGCATCCCCTTCTTCATCGACAACATTATCGGGTTCCTCTAGTGAAACTATATTTTTATTCCATCACATCTTATGTACTTTGCTTGGAGCGTCTCGTTTGTTTTTATTTTTGTTTTGTTTGAATAAAATGGATCCTAGCATTCATTGTGTGGGAGAGAGACACGCTCCGTTGTTGCATATGGACAAGTATGTCCTTAGGCTTTACTCATAATATTCATGGCGAAAGTTTCTTCTTCGTTAAATTGTTATATGGTTGGAATTGGAAAATGATACATGTAGTAATTGCTAAAATGTCTTGGATAATGTGATACTTGGCAATTGTTGTGCTCATGTTTAAGCTCTTGCATCATATACTTTGTACCCATTAATGAAGAAATACATAGAGCATGCTAAAATTTGATTTGCATAATTGGTCTCTCTAAGGTCTAGATAATTTCTAGTATTAAGTTTGAACAACAAGGAAGACGGTGTAGAGTCTTATAATGTTTACAATATGTCTTTTATGTGAGTTTTGCTGCACCGGTTCATCCTTGTGTTTGTTTCAAATAACCTTGCTAGCCTAAGCCTTGTACTGAGAGGGAATACTTCTCGTGCATCCAAAATACTTGAGCCAACCACTATGCCATTTGTGTCCACCATACCTACCTACTACATGGTATTTCTCCGCCATTCCAAAGTAAATTGCTTGAGTGCTACCTTTAAAATTTCCATTCTTCACCTTTACAATATATAGCTCATGGGACAAATAGCCTAAAAACTATTGTGGTATTGAATATGTACTTATGCACTTTATCTCTTATTAAGTTGCTTGTTGTGCGATAACCATGTTCCCTGGGACGCTATCAACTACTCTTTGTTGAATATCATGTGAGTTGCTATGCATGTTCGTCTTGTCTCGAAGTAAGGGAGATTTACCACTAAAATGGTTAGAGCATGCATAATGTTAGAGAAGAACATTGGGCCGCTAACTAAAGCCATGATCCATGGTGGAAGTTTCAGTTTTGAACAAATATCCTCAATCTCATATGAGAAAATTAATTGTTGCTACATGCTTATGCATAAAAGAGGAGTCCATTATCTGTTGTCTATGTTGTCCCGGTATGGATGTCTAAGTTGAGAATAATCAATAGCGAGAAATCCGATGCGAGCTTTCTCCTTAGACCTTTGTACAAGCGGCATAGAGGTACCCCTTTGTGACACTTGGTTAAAACATGTGCATTGCGATGATAATCCAGGTAATCCGAGCTAATTAGGACAAGGTGCGGGCACTATTAGTATACTATGCATGAGGCTTGCAACTTGTAAGATATAATTTACATAACACATATGCTTTATTACTACCGTTGACAAAATTGTTTCTTGTTTTCAAAATCAAAGCTCTAGCACAAATATAGCAATCGATGCTTTCCTCTTTGAAGGACCATTCTTTTACTTTTATGTTGAGTCAGTTCGCCTATTTCTCTCCATCTCGAGAAGCAAACACTTGTGTGAACTGTGCATTGATTCCTACATACTTGCATATTGCACTTATTATATTACTTTACATTGACAATATCCATGAGATATACATGTTATAAGTTGAAAGCAACCGCTGAAACTTAATCTTCCTTTGTGTTGCTTCAATACCTTTACTTTGAATTATTGCTTTATGAGTTAACTCTTATGCCAGACTTATTGATGCTTGTCTTGAAGTACTATTCATGAAAAGTCTTTGCTTTATGATTCATTTGTTTACTCATTGCATTACCATTGTTTTGATCGCTGCATTCATTACATATGCTTACAATAGTATGATCGAGGTTATGATGGCATGTCACTCTAGAAATTATCTTTGTTATCGTTTACTCGCTCGGGACGAGCGTAAACTAAGCTTGGGGATGCCGATACGTCTCCGACGTATCGATAATTTCTTATGTTCC
>NC_061513.1:350359729-350379631 GCF_022539505.1 Lolium rigidum | reverse complement strand
AGTCCAAACTTTAGCTATATTATTCTCTTTAGCTAGTTTTTCATTTTCTTCTCTTTCCCACCTAGCATGCAGTTCAGCCATTAATCTTATATTCTCATTAATTCTAACTTGGATGGCATTTGCTGTAGTAACAATTTTATTTTCATTATCCCTATCAGGCATAACTTTCAATTTCAAAAGATCAACATCAGCAGCAAGACTATCAACTTTAGAAGCAAGTATATCAATTTTCCCAAGCTTTTCTTCAACAGATTTGTTAAAAGCAGTTTGTGTACTAATAAATTCTTTAAGCATGGCTTCAAGTCCAGGGGTGTATTCCTATTATTGTTGTAAGAATTCCCATAAGAATTACCATAGCCGTTGCCATTATTATAAGGATATGGCCTATAGTTGTTACTAGAATTGTTCCGGTAAGCATTGTTGTTGAAATTATTATTTTTAATGTAGTTTACATCAACATGTTCTTCTTGTGCAACCAATCAAGCTAATGGAACATTATTAGGATCAATATTTGTCCTATCATTCACAAGCATAGACATAATAGCATCAATCTTATCACTCAAGGAAGAGGTTTCTTCGACAGAATTTACCTTCTTACCTTGTGGAGCTCTTTCCGTGTGCCATTCAGAGTAATTAATCATCATATTATCAAGAAGCTTTGTTGCTTCACCAAGAGTGATGGACATAAAGGTACCTCCAGCAGTTGAATCCAATAGGTTCCGCGAAGAAAAATTCAGTCCTGCATAAAAGGTTTGGATGATCATCCAAGTAGTCAGTCCATGGGTTGGGCAATTTTTAACCAAAGATTTCATTCTTTCCCATGCTTGTGCAACATGCTCAGTATCCAATTGTTTAAAATTCATTATGCTACTCCTCAAAGATATAATTTTCGTAGGGGGATAATATCTACCAATAAAAGCATCCTTGCATTTAGTCCATGAATCAATACTATTCTTAGGCAGAGATAGCAACCAATCTTTAGCTCTTCCGCTTAGTGAGAAAGGGAACAATTTTAATTTTATTATGTCACCATCTACATCTTTATACTTTTGCATTTCACAAAGTTCAACAAAATTATTGAGATGGGCAGCAGCATCATCAGAACTAATACCAGAAAATTGCTCTCGCATAACAAGATTTAGTAAAGCAGGTTTAATTTCAAAGAATTCCGCTGTAGTAGCGGGTGGAGCAATAGGTGTGCATAAGAAATCATTATTATTTGTGATTGTGAAGTCACACAACTTAGTATTCTCAGCAGTATTCATTTTAGCAATAGTAAATAAAGTAAACTAGATAAAGTAAATGCAAGTAACTAATTTTTTTGTGTTTTTGATATAGCAAACAAGATAGTAAATAAAGTAAAACTAGCAACTAATTTTTTTTGTGTTTTATTTTAGTGCAGCAAACAAAGTAGTAAATAAAATAAAGCAAGACAAAAACAAAGTAAAGAGATTGGAATGTGGAGACTCCCCTTGCAGCGTGTCTTGATCTCCCCGGTAACGGCGCCAGAAAAAGAATTTGATGGCGGTTGACGGGCTTGATGGAGTATCTTGATTAGTCCCCGGCAACGGCGCCAGAAAAAGAGCTTGATAGCGTGTATACACACGTCCGTTGGGAACCCCAAGAGGAAGGTGTGATGCGTATAGAAGCAAGTTTTCCCTCAGTAAGAAACCAAGGTTTATCGAACCAGTAGGAGCCAAGAAGCACGTTGAAGGTTGATGGCGGCGAGATGTAGTGCGGCGCAACACCAGGGATTCCGGCGCCAACGTGGAACCTGCACAACACAACCAAAGTACTTTGCCCCAACGAAACAGTGAGGTTGTCAATCTCACCGGCTTGCTGTTACAAAGGATTAGATGTACAGTGTGGATGATGATTGTTTGCAGAGAACGGTAAAACAAGTATTGCAGTAGATTGTATTCGATGTAAAAGAATGGACCGGGGTCCACAGTTCACTAGAGGTGTCTCTCCCATAAGATAAATAGCATGTTGGGTGAACAAATTACAGTTGGGCAATTGACAAATAGAGAGGGCATGACAATGCACATACATGATATGATGAATATTGTGAGATTCAATTGGGCATTACGACAAAGTACATAGACCGCTATCCAGCATGCATCTATGCCTAAAAAGTCCACCTTCGAGTTATCATCCGAACCCCTCCGGTATTAAGTTGCTAACAACGGACAATTGCATTAAGTATTGCGCGTAATGTAATCGGTAACTACATCCTCGAACATAGCACCAATGTTTTATCCCTAGTGGCAACAGCACATCCATAATCTTAGAGGTTTCTGTCACTCCCCCACATTCACGGAGACATGAACCCACTATCGAGCATAAATACTCCCTCTTGGAGTTACAAGCATCTACTTGGCCAGAGCATCTACTAGTAACGGAGAGCATGCAAGATCATAAACAACACATAGATATAAATTTGATAATCAACATAACAAGTATTCTCTATTCATCGGATCCCAACAAACACAACATATGGAATTACAGATAGATGATCTTGATCATGTTCGGCAGCTCACAAGACTCGACAATTAAGCACAATGAGGAGAAGACAACCATCTAGCTACTGCTGTGGACCCATAGTCCAGGGGTGAACTACTCACTCATCAATCCGGAGGCGACCATGGCGGTGTAGAGTCCTCCGGGAGATGAATCCCCTCTCCGGCAGGGTGCCGGAGGCGATCTCCTGAATCCCCCGAGATGGGATTGGCGGCGGTGGCGTCTCAGTAAGGTTTTCCGTATCGTGGCTCTCGGTACTGGGGGTTTCGCGACGGAGGCTTTAAGTAGGCGGAAGGGAAACGCGGGGGGCCACACGAGGGCCCCACACGCCAGGTCGGCGCGGCCAAGGGCTGGCTCGCGCCGCCCTGTTGTGGCGGCGCCTCGTGGCCCCACTTCCTTTCCCCCTCGGTCTTCTGGAAGCTTCGTGCAAAAATAGGACCCTGGGCGTTGATTTCGTCCAATTCCGAGAATATTTCCTTACTAGGATTTCTGAAACCAAAAACAGCAGAAAATAGCAACTGGCTCTTCGGCATCTCGTTAATAGGTTAGTGCCGGAAAATGCATAATAATGACATATAATGTGTATAAAACATGTGAGTATCATCATAAAAGTAGCATGGAACATAAGAAATTATAGATACGTTTGAGACGTATCAGTCCCCGGCAACGGCGCCAGAAAAAGAGCTTGATACGCGTACAACACGCGTCCGTTGGGAACCCCAAGAGGAAGGTGTGATGCGTACATCGGCAAGTTTTCCCTCAGTAAGAAACCAAGGTTTATCGAACCAGTAGGAGCCAAGAAGCACGTTGAAGGTTGATGGCGGCGAGATGTAGTGCGGCGCAACACCGGGGATTTCGGCGCCAACGTGGAACCTGCACAACACAACCAAAGTACTTTGCCCCAACGAAACAGGTGAGGTTGTCAATCTCACCGGCTTGCCGTAACAAAGGATTAGATGTATAGTGTGGATGATGATTGTTTGCGAGAAAACAGTAGAACAAGTATTGCGATAGATTGTATTCGATTAAAAGAATGGACCGGGGTCCACAGTTCACTAGAGGTGTCTCTCCCATAAGATAAATAGCATGTTGGGTGAACAAATTACAGTTGGGCAATTGACAAATAGAGAGGGCATGACAATGCACATACATGATATGATGAGTATTGTGAGATTTAATTGGGCATTACGACAAAGTACATAGACCGCTATCCAGGCATGCATCTATGCCTAAAAAGTCCACCTTCGGGTTATCATCCGAACCCCTTCCGGTATTAAGTTGAAAACAACGGACAATTGCATTAAGTATGGTGCGTAATGTAATCAATAACTACATCCTCGGACATAGCATCAATGTTTTATCCCTAGTGGCAACGAAGCACATCCACAACCTTAGAACTTTCGTCACTCGTCCCGCATTTAATGGAGGCATGAACCCACTATCGAGCATAAATACTCCCTCTTGGAGTTAAGAGCAAAAACTTGGCCAGAGCCTCTACTAATAACGGAGAGCATGCAAGATCATAAACAACACATAGGTAATAAATTGATAATCAACATAACATAGTATTCTCTATCCATCGGATCCCAACAAACACAACATATAGCATTACAGATAGATGATCTTGATCATGTTAGGCAGCTCACAAGATTCGTCAATGAAGCACATAAGGAGAAGACGACCATCTAGCTACTGCTATGGACCCATAGTCCAGGGGTGAACTACTCACTCATCACTCCGGAGGCGACCATGACGGTGAAGAGTCCTCCGGGAGATGATTCCCCTCTCCGGCGAGGGTGCCGGAGGCGATCTCCCGAATCCCCCGAGATGGGATTGGCGGCGGCGGCGTCTCTGGAAGGTTTTCCGTATCGTGGCTCTCGGTACTGGGGCTATTATCGACGAAGGCTTAAGTAGGCGGAAGGGTAGGTCAAGGGGCGTCACGAGGGGCCCAGACGACAGGGCCGCACCGCCAGGGTCCAGGCCGCGCCGCCCTGGTGTCTGGCCACCTCGTGGCCCCACTTCGTTTCTCCCTCGGTCTTCTAGAAGCTTCGTGGAAAAATAGGACCCTGGGCATTGATTTCGTCCAATTCTGAGAATATTTCCTTACTAGGATTTCTGAAACCAAAAACAGCAGAAAACGACAGAATCGGCTCTTCGGCATCTCGTTAATAGGTTAGTGGCAGAAAATGCATAAATATGACATAAAGTATGCATAAAACATGTAGGTATCATCAATAATGTGGCATGGAACATAAAAAATTATCGATACGTCGGAGACGTATCACACCTCTAGTGAAACTATATTTTTATTCCGTAACATCTTATGTGCTTTACTTGGAGCGTCTTTATGTTTTTGTTTTTGTTTTGTTTGAATAACATTGGATCCTAGCATTCATTGTGTGGGAGAGAGACACGCTCCGCTGTTGCATATGAACATATATGTTCTTAGCTTTATTCTTAATGTTCATGGCGAAGGTTGAAACTGCTTCGTTAATTGTTATATGGTTGGAAACAGGAAATGTTGCATGTGGTAGTATACAATGAAATACTTGTAGATCATTGAGCTTTGATAACTTGATTCTTTGCAAACGTTTTGAGGTATTTAGATGGTAAAGCTTGCTGGATAAATAAGTTAAAATTAGTAGTGGATTGTTGTCTTTATGCTTGTGCCGTACTACAAACTCGACTTAAATAGTTGAAGGTGTAGTTGGACTTGATAGCTTCCCATGTCTAAGAGTTCATCGTAATAACTAAGTTGTGCTGAAGGTCGAGGGAGCTAGCGGGGTACTAGTGCCACCGTGAACGGCCCTCCTTGGAGTAAATTTTAATCATGCTCTTAATGTTGAACCTGCTAGTTGTTTGCAATAAGCTTGTGAGTTCTTTTTGACTAATGTTAAGCTACGGTTTTTGGCACTTCCACCATCCAAATTTGCTAGCCTCTTCGGTATTGTGCAT
The DNA here is from genome assembly GCF_022539505.1 of Lolium rigidum. Lineage (NCBI taxonomy): Eukaryota > Viridiplantae > Streptophyta > Magnoliopsida > Poales > Poaceae > Lolium > Lolium rigidum. The sequence goes on along the minus strand of NC_061513.1, from coordinate 350,374,156 downwards.
TGCCTTTTGCTCACATTGAGAATTGTGCATACTTCGCCGGTACATCCAAACCCGTGGGAGGACTTTCTCTTGTTCTCCTACACATAAGCCCATACATCTCCTCAAAACAGCCACCATACCTACCTACCACAGCATTTCCATAGTTGTTTCGAGATATATTGCCATGCAACTTCCATTTTACATTACATGACTTGTTTTCATTTATCATTTATATATTGCTTTGCATGATTCTATACAGCTGATGTGTGGTTTACCCATGTTACGCTAGATCATTGCACATCCTGCTACACTGGCAGAGGCATACAGTTTCATACATCATGTTTTATTCATTATGAGTTATTTGTACCAAAAAGTGTGTTGTCATATTAGGATGTTGCCCCTAAAAGTGAAAAGAGCCATGGAGGCCATCAAAAAGAGAAAAAGAAAATAAAAAAAGGGAAGAAGAAAGAAAAAGAAAAGAAAAAGAAAGGAAAAAAAAGAATAAAGAAAAAGGGGGCAGCATTACTATCTTTTATCCACACTTGTGCTCATGTTTTAGCACCTGGAGTATTCATAGTCATCATTTGTGCTCATGTTCAGCACCTATACTTCATATGAGAGAGTTTTCATGTTTTACTAGTATAACGATGTGGGGAATTTACACTATAGAACTTGGGTTGTATATTCCAATGATGAGCTTCCTCAAAAGTGCTCTAGGTCTTCATGAGCAACCAAGTTGGATGCACCCCCACTAGTTCCATTGGAGAGCTTTCATACACATATAGCTCTATGTGCATCCGTTGCATGGCAATCACTACTCCTTGCATAGCTTCGATTATAAGACTTCCTTTTGTCTAATAATCATTTATAGCTTTGTAAGACTTTCTTCCATTTGGCCTTCCAAACCCCCATTAACGTTCTTTATGCCATAACATCCTGGTGCTAATACCAAATGCTTGCGCTCACCGGTTGAGTAGACTTCGAAACAGTTGATTCATGACGTTCATGTTTATTTTTACTTGACTGAATCCTTCTTATGTTGTGAAAATTTACTTGATGCTTGGAATGAAGGATAGAACTTCTACGCTGAATACTTAACACATCTCTAATGAACTTTGTACGGTTTCATGTCTTTGAAGCAATAGTTCATGAAAACTTCTAGCTTGTTTAAATCTTGCATTATCATCTATTATATCAATTATAGATATTTGCTTTGAATAATTTGATCTCATCTCATGTGCTTTACAATAGTATTGATCAAGATTATGATAGCATGTCACTTCAGAAATTATCTTTGTTATCGTTTACCTACTCGGGACGAGTAGGAACTAAGCTCGGGGATGCTTGATACGTCTCAAACGTATCTATAATTTCTTATGTTCCATGCTACTTAATTGATGATACTCACATGTTTTATACATACTTTATGTCATATTTATGCATTTTCCGGCACTAACCTATTGACGAGATGCCGAAGAGCCAGTTGTTGTTTTCTGCTGTTTTTGGTTTCAGAAATCCTAGTAAGCAAATATTCTCGGAATTGGACGAAATCAACGCCCAGGGGCTTATTTTTCCACGAAGCTTCCAGAACACCGAAAGGGAACCGAAGTGGGGCGACGAGGCGCCGCCACACTAGGGCGGCGCGGCCCTAGCGTGTGGGCCCCTCGTCAGCCCTCCGACTCCGCCCTTCCGCCTACTTAAAGCCTTCTTCGCGAATACCCCAGTACCGAGAGCCACGATACGGAAAACCTTCCAGAGACGCGGCCGCCGCCAATCCCATCTCGGGGGATTCAGGAGATCGCCTCCGGCACCCTGCCGGAGAGGGGAATCATCTCCCGGAGGACTCTTCATCGCCATGATCGCCTCCAGATTGGTGTGTGAGTAGTTCACCCCTGGACTATGGGTCCATAGCAGTAGCTAGATGGTTGTCTTCTCCTCATTGTGCTATCATTGTTGGATCTTGTGAGCTGCCTAACATGATCAAGATCATCTATCTGTAATGCTACATGTTGCATTTGTTGGGATCCGATGAATATGGAATACTATGTTATGTTGATTATCAATCTATCATATATGTGTTGTTTATGATCTTGCATGCTCTCCGTTATTAGTAGAGGCTCTGGCCAAGTTGATACTTGTAACTCCAAGAGGGAGTATTTATGCTCGATAGTGGGTTCATGCCTCCATTAAATCTGGGATAGTGACAGAAAGTTCTAAGGTTGTGGATGTGTTGTTGCCACTAGGGATAAAACATCAATGCTAGGTCTAAGGATGTATTTATTGATTACATTACGCACCATACTTACTGCAATTGTCTGTTGTTTGCAACTTAATACTGGAAGGGGTTCGGATGATAACCTGAAGGTGGACTTTTTAGGCATAGATGCTTGCTGGATAGCGGTCTATGTACTTTGTCGTAATGCCCAATTGAATTCCACATTACTCATCATGATATGTATGTGCATTGTTATGCCCTCTCTATTTGTCAATTGCCCAACTGTAATTTGTTCACCCAACATGCTATTTCTTATCGGAGAGACACCACTAGTGAACTGTGGACCCCGGTCCATTCTTTTACATCGAATACAATCTACTGCAATACTTGTTCTTACTCGTTCTTTGCAAACATCATCTTCCACACTATACATCTAATCCTTTGTTACAGCAAGCCGGTGAGATTGACAACCTCACTGTTAAGTTGGGGCAAAGTACTTGGATTGTGTTGTGCAGGTTCCACGTTGGCGCCGGAATCCCTGGTGTTGTGCCGCACTACATTCCGTCACCAACAACCTTCAACGTGCTTCTTGGCTCCGACTGGTTCGATAACCTTGGTTTCTTACTGAGGGAAAACTTGATGTTGTACGCATCACACCTTCCTCTTGGGGTTCCCAACGGACGCGTGTTGTACGCGTATCAGACAGCAGCGTCCTCAACGTTTTAAAGGCGGCAGGAGATCGAAAGAAAAAATAAGCCAAAAATCATTTGTTAAAAAAATCCAAGAAAAGAAACATTTACCGTTCTGAGAGGATGACATGCGGGACCCATGAGGCAGCAGCATCCTCAACGATTCCAAGGCGGCAGGGGATCAAAGAAAAAAAGGAAATATCCAGAAATTAATTAGGGGTTCAAAAAAAATCCATCAAAGGAAACTTTTATTGTTCATAGAGGATGACATGTGGGACCGACCTGCCAACAGACGTCCTCATCGTTTCAAAGGGGGCGAGGAGATCAAAAGAAAAAGGCAAATAGCCGAGAAATTAGGGGTAAAAAATAACTCCAAGAAAGGAAACTTTTATTGTTCGTAGAGGATGACATGCGGGACCCATGAGCCAGCAGCTTAGTCAACGTTTCAAAGGCGGCATGAGATCGAAAGAAAAAGGCAAGTGACAAAATATCAGGAGCCAAAGATAATCCAAGAAAAAAACTTTATTGTACATAGAAAATGACATGCGGGTCCCATTTTGCAGCAGCGGTCCCAACATTTCAAATGCGGCTTGAGATCAAAAGAAAAAAGAAAGTAGCCAGAAATTAGGGGTTAAAAAAACTCCAAGAAAGGAAAGTTTTATCGTTCATACAGGCTGACATGTGGGACCTATGAGCCAGCAGTGTCCTCAACGTTTCAAAGGCGGCAGCCGGCAGGGGATCAAAAGAAAAAGGAAATAGCCAAAAATCAAAGGGTGAAAAAAAACCAAGAAAATGAACTTTTATAGTACATAGAGGATGACATGCGGGTCCCATGAGCCTGCAGGTTCCTAAACATTTCAAACATGGCATGAGATCGAAAGAAAAAGGCAAGTGACCAAATATCAGGATCCAAAAATAATTCAAGAAAAGAAACTTGATTGTACATAGAGGATGACATGCGGGTCCCATTTAGCAGCAGCGGTATCACCGTTTGAGAGGCTGCACGGGATCGAAAGAAAAAGGTAAGTGACCAAATATCAGGATCCAAAAATAATTCAAGAAAAGAAAGTTTTATAGTACATAGAGGATGACATGCGGGTCCCATTTGGCAGCAGCAGTCTCACCGTTTGAGAGGCGGCAGGGGATCGAAAGAAAAAGGTAAGTGACCAAATATGAGGTGCCAAAAAAATCCAAGAAAAGAAAGTTTTATAGTACATAGAGGATGACATGCGGGCCCCATTTAGCAGCAGCGGTATCACCGTTTGAGAGGCGGCATGGGATCGAAAGAAAAAGGTAAGTGACCAAATATGAGGTGCCAAAAATAATTCAAGAAAAGAATGTTTTATAGTACATAGAGGATGACATGCGGGTCCCAGTTAGCAGCAGCGGTATCTCCGTTTGAGAGGCGGCAGGGGATCGAAAGAAAAAGGTAAGTGACCAAATATGAGGTGCCAAAAAAATCCAAGAAAAGAAAGTTTTATAGTTCATAGAGGATGACATCCGGGTCCCATTTAGCAGCAGTGGTCTCAACGTTTCCAAGGCGGCAAGGGATCAAAAGAAAAAGGAAGTAGCCAGAAATCAGGGGGTCAAAAAAAATCCAAGAATAGAAAGAATTTTGGTTCATAGAGGATGACATGCGGGACCCATGATCCTACATCGTAAACGGCTCGATCGGAGAGCGTTGAACGAGATGGCGCAATCGAGAAAAAAAAAACAATGCCAGAAAGGCTGCCATCTGGGCCCTACATCCCTCGGCGATGCGGATTTGCATTGACTCGGCCGGCGAACCCGAGAATTCGAGATGCACCACGTCCCGGGCCACCATACGCAACGTTTTGGCCGTTTTCGTCGGGCTAGGTGGCCTCAAAAATGAGAAAAAAAACGTTTTGACATGCACAATGGACAGACCCAAAATCGTCGGCCATGGTACACCAGCAACCACGGCGCGACTTCAACTTCGTCGGCCATGGCAACTTTTCTTGTAGTGAATAAAGTCTTGCATAAGAGTTAACTCATAAAGCAATAGATTCAAAGTAAAGGCATTGAAGCAACACAAAGGAAGATATAAGTTTCAGCGGTTGCTTTCAACTTGTAACATGTATATCTCGTGGATAATTGTCAACACAAAGTAATATGATGAATGCAAATATGCAAGTATGTAGGAATCAATGCACAGTTAACACAAGTGTTTGCTTCTAAGATGGAAGGAAATAGGTAAACTGACTCAACATAAAGTAGAAGAATGGCCCTTCGCAGAGGGAAGCATGGATTACTATTTTTGTGCTAGAGCTTTTATTTTGAAAACAAGAAACAATTTTGTCAACGGTAGTAATAAAGCATATGTGTTATGTATAAGATATCCTATAAGTTGCAAGCCTCATGCATAGATTACCAATAGTGCCCGCACCTTGTCCTAATTAGCTTGGATTTACATGGATTATCATTGCATAACATATGTTTCAACCAAGTGTCACAAAGGGGTACCTCTATGTCGCCTGTACAAAGGTCTAAGGAGAAAGTTCGCATTGGATTTCTCACTTTTGATTATTCTCAACTTAGACATCCATACCGGGACAACATAGACAACAAATAATGGACTCCTCTTTAATGTATAAGCACTCAACAACAGATAATATTCTCATATGAGATTGAGGATTGTTGTCCAAACTGAAACTTCCACCATGGATCATGGCTTTAGTTAGCGGCCCAATGTTCTTCTCTAACAATATGCATACTCAAACCATTTGATCATGATAAATCACCCTTACTTCGAGACAAGACGAACATGCATAGCAACTCACATGATATTCAACAAAGGTGAAATAGTTGATGGCGTCCCCAGGAACATGGTTACCGCTCAACAAGCAACTTATTAAGAAATAATATACATAAGTACATATTCAATACCACAATAGTTTTTAAGGCTATTTTCCCATGAGCTATATATTGCAAAGACAAAGAATGGAATTTTAAAGGTAGCACTCAAGCAATTTACTTTGGAATGGCGGAGAAATACCATGTAGTAGGTAGGTATGGTGGACACACATGGCATAGGTTTTGGCTCAAGGTTTTGGATGCAAGAGAAGCATTCCCTCTCAGTACAAGGCTTTGGCTAGCAAGGTTATTTGAAGCAAACACAAATATGAACTGGTACAGCAAAACTTACATAAGAACATATTGCAAGCATTATAAGACTCTACACTGTCTTCTTTGTTGTTCAAACTCTCACCAGAAAATATCTAGACTTAGAGAGACCAATCATGCAAACCAAATGTCAACAAGCTCTACGGTATTTCTTCACTAATAGGTGCAAAGTACATGATGCAAGAGCTTAAACATGAGCACAACAATTGCCAAGTATCAAATTATTCAAGACATTATACCAATTACCACATGCAGCATTTTCTGTTTCCAACCATATAACAATTAACGAAGTAGTTTCAACCTTCGCCATGAACATTAAGAATAAAGCTAAGAACATATGTGTTCATATGCAACAGCGGAGCGTGTCTCTCTCCCACACAATGAATGCTAGGATCCAATTTTATTCAAACAAAACAAAAACAAACAGATGCTCCAAGTAAAGCACATAAGATGTGACGGAATAAAAATATAGTTTCACTAGAGGTGACCTGATAAGTTGTCGATGAAGAAGGGGATGCCTTGGGCATCCCCAAGCTTAGATGCTTGAGTCTTCTTGAAATATGCAGGGATGAACCACGGGGGCATCCCCAAGCTTAGATTTTTCACTCTTCTTAATCATATATCATCCTCCTCTCTTGACCCTTGAAAACTTCCTCCACACCAAACTCAAAACAAACTCATTAGAGTGTTAGTGCATAATCAAAAATTCACATGTTCGAGAGGTGAAACAATCATTCTTAACACTTCGGACATTGCCCAAGGCTACCGAAAGTTAATGGAACAAAGAAATCCATCCAACACAGCAAAAGAGGCAATGCGAAATAAAAGGCAGAATCTGTCAAAACAGAACAGTACGTAAAGACGAATTTTTCTGGGGCACTTAACTTGCTCAGATGAAAATTCTAAAATTGAATGAAAGTTGCGTACATATCAGAGGATCACGCACGTAAATTGGCATATTTTTCTGAGTTACCTACAGACGGGGCGACTCAATTTCGTGACAGCAAGAAAACTGTTTCTACGCAGTATTCCAAATCTAGTATCAACCTTACTATCAAAGACTTTACTTGGCACAATAATGCAATAAAATAAATATAAGGAGAGGTTGCTATAGTAGTAACAACTTCCAAGACTCAAATATAAAACAAAAATTGCTGTAGTAAAATGAAAACATGGGTTATCTCCCAAGAAGTGCTTTCTTTATAGCCATTAAGATGGGCTCAGCAGTTTTAATGATGCTCACATAAGGAATAAGAGTTGAAGCAAAGAGAGCATCAAAAAGCAAGTATGAAACAAATTTAAGCCTAACCCACTTCCTATGCATAGGAATCTTGTACACAAATAAATTCATGAAGAACAAAGTGACAAGCATAGGAAGATAAAATACGAGTAACTTCAAAATTTTCAGCATATAGAAAGGTGTTCTAGTAACATGAAAATTTCTACAACCATATTTTCCTCTCTCATAATAATTTCTAGTAGCATCATGAACAAACTCAACAATATAACTATCACATAAAGCATTCTTATCATGAGTCTCATGCATAAAATAATTACTACTCCCAACATAAACATAGTCATTCTTATTAATTATAGTGGGAGCAAATTCAACAAAGTAGCTATCATTATTATTCTCATCATCAAATATAGGAGGCATAGTATAATCATAATAAACTTTATCCTCCATAGTAGGTGGCACCAAAATACCACTATCATTATAATCATCATAAATGGGAGGCAAAGTATCATCAAAGTAAATTTTCTCCTCCATGCTTGGGGGACTAAAAATATCATGCTCATCAAAACCAGCTTCCCCAAGCTTAAATTCTTCCATAACATTAGCAATAATAGTGTTCAAAGAGTTCATGCTAATAACATTGCTATTTTGCAAACAAAGTTCCATGGGTTTTTTAATTCTCTCTTCAAACACATCATGTCCTAATTCAAGATAAATACTATAAAGATCTCTAATTTTTTTGTTGTTTTCCATTAAGCCTAACTAGTGAAAACAAGAAACAAAAAGATGCAATTGCAGGATCTAAAGGAAATAGCTTCAAGCACTCACACACCGGCAACAATGCTAGGAAATAGCTTAGTAGTCGGAGGATGTATATACCTTTTACCTTACCTCCCCGACAGCGGCGCCGAGAAAATAGCTTGATGTCTACGCACGCTTCTATTCCTGTAGACAGTGTTGGGCCTCCAAGAGCAGAGGTTTGTAGAACAGCAGCAAGTTTCCCTTAAGTGAATCACTCAAGGTTTATCGAACTCTGGGAGGTAGAGGTCAAAGATATCCCTCTCAAGCAACCCTGCAATCACGATACAAGAAGTCTCTTGTGTCCCCAACACACCTAATACACTTTTCAGATGTATAGGTGCACTAGTTTGGCGAAGAGATAGTGAGATGCAAGTGATATGGATGAATATGAGTAGTAATAACGGTGCCAGAAAATAGCTTGCTGGCGTGCAGTTGATGGTGGTAATATTGCAGGAAGTAAAGATGCAGTAAAACAGTAAATAAGCGAGGATTGCAGTATTTGGAAACAAGGCCTAGGGATCATACTTTCACTAGTGGACACTCTCAACATTGCAATCATAAAGGAATATAAATATAAGCACTTCACTATGCTATTCTGAACTACTCTCTGGCGGGATAACGAACACTAATTCACCGTGTAGGGATGCAAAGCAAACCTTAAAGATGTATTCCCAAGTACTAATAAACACCCCACGCTGTCACTGTGAGCATCCATAGGAGGTACTAACACACCACAATTTCATAGAGACATCTAACTCAAATCATAACTCCGTGAATAAGTATTCTGTGAAATATAGCCTAAGAGACCCACACGGTGCACACACTGTCACCTTTACACACGTGGGACAAGGAGTCTCCGGAGATCACATAAGTAAAACCCACTTGAATAGCATAACGACATCTAGATTACAAAGCTCATCATATGGATCTCAATCATGCAAAGCAGTTCATGAGATCATTGTATTGAAGTACATGGGAGAGAGATTAACCACATAGCTACCGGTACAGCCCTTAGCCTCGATGGAGAACTACTCCCTCCTCATCATAGGAGACAGCAGCGGTGATGAAGATGGCGGTGGTGTCGATGGAGATGCCTTCCGGGGGCACTTTCCCGTCCCGGCGGCGTGCCGGAACAGAGACTTCTGTCCCCCGAATCTTGGCTTCGCGATGGCGGCGGCTCTGGAAGGTTTTCCGTGTCGTGGCTTATTCTCTCGATGTTTTAGGTCAGGAAGGCTTAAATAGGCGAAGAGTTGGAGTCGGAGGAGGTCTGGTGGCTCCACACACCAGGGGGGCGCCCCCCTAGGCCGCGCCGCCACCATGTGTGGGGCCCACCTGGCTCTTCTCTGGCCCCTCTTCGGTGCTCTGGAAGCTTCCTTGAAATATAAGATATTGGGCGTTGATTTCGTCAAATTCCGAGAATATTTCCTTACTAGGATTTCTGAAACCAAAAACAGCAGAAAACAGGAAGTAGCGCTTCGGCATCTCGTCAATAGGTTAGTTCCAGAAAATGCATAATAATGACATAAAGTGTGTATAAAACATGTGTGTATCATCATAAAAGTAGCATGGAACATAAGAAATTATAGATACGTTGGAGACGTATCAGCTTCTCCTTCGTGGAGCTTGTGAAGTGGTTGTGGAGCTTGCCATCTCCGGAGCGGAGGAAAAGCTAACCATAAGGAAAGGGCCATTATCCTTCGTGGGTGTGGTTCAGAGAATAGGGTGAGCAGGGAATCCTTCGTGGGACCTCCACTCCTCCAAACGTGACGTACCTTCTTGCAAAGGAAGGGAACACGGGAATACATCCTCATCTCCGCGTGCCTCAGCTATTTCTATACCCGAGCTCTCTTTCCTTGTGATAGCCATCGTGCTTGAAGTACATATATCTGGCTATCACTTGTGCTACATATATCTTGTGCCTATCTTGCTTAGCTCAAGTTGCTATTGTTACACTTAGTTGAGCTTAGCATATTTAGGGTTTGTGCTTGTAAACTAAACGTTAGTTTAATTCCGCATTCTTACAAGACAAATCCGCAAGAGTTTTTAATTGCCTATTCACCCCCCTCTAGGCGACATCTCGATCTTTCACATTCTTCTCCATCGCCGGCGGTTTTCTTCGGGGGTTTTTCTTCGGTTTTGGAGAAGATGATGGGACAGGAGAGGCGGTTGCAGTGAGAACGTGCATCGAGGGAGAGAAAAAGGGTTCTATAAAGACGAAGGTGTCGTGTACCGCAACACGCGTCCGCTATGCATGGCTGCAGTGTGCACCGCGACACGAGTCTAACCCTGGGACGTTTGGTGTACTCAGTTATAATCTCGGGCCTTATACAGAAATTTTATCTGTACTCAGTTTTCCCCTCGAATACTTAGACTGGCAAGTGCAATATACTCAGTTTTACCCTCAAGTAGCTGGTCAACAGAGAGTCAACAAACAAGATTAACATAGCTAATTGAGTCATTTCATGCGCAAAAAAATCCAATAAAAATAAAAACATAGTGGCACCTACTCATGGAGTCTTCCTACGCAACCTGCCACCTAGAAAAACCTTAACAAACACATATAAATCAAGTTTTACCACAAATTGCCACTTCTCAGAATCACTAGTGTAGCTATGAAGATGCATGGTTTTCCACTCAAACCCCTTTGCAAAGCATCTTCCCCAAAAACATAGTTTGTCTAAATGATGCCATAATTGTCACACTCATGTATATTTGAATTGAAAATAATTTGATGTAGCCCAATATGAATTATATTGTACAAAACACACATTTTTCATTTTATAATTCTTTTGTTTGAATCCCTTATTCTATTTACTATTTATGTGCCCTTGGATTCTTAGTACTACTCAGTTTTGCCCTCAAGTTCTGTCACAAATGCTCTCAGAAGCCCAAACTTATCCTGATTGGTTTAGCCGTTGTCACATGGATCGACTCCACGAATCGTGATCCACTGATCTAACGGGTAGTATACCCCTCTCCGTCTCTTCGTGGCCACCCCTCTCTCTCTCTTCGTGGCCGCCCCTCTCTCTCTGTCGGTGGAGAGTGACACCCCTCTATTTATGTGCAATAACGAGTTTGCCACGTAATATAGTTTGCGGATTTCAGTGAATGCATTATTTGTCACCCCTCTAACAATTGTCAACTATCTTTAGCTTTCCTTTTCTTTTAGGGAATATAGTTTGGGATATAGTTTTGGTAATCTGAAATGGCCCAAAAGTGGTATAATTTTGGTATAAACATGAGGCATACATATTTGCGGATTTCGGTGAATGCATTATTGTCACCCCTCTAACAATTATCAACTATCTTTAGCTTTCCTTTTCTTTTAGGGAATATAGTTTGGGATATAGTTTTGGTAATTTCAAACGGCCCTAAAGTGGTATAATTTTGGTATAAACATGAGGCATACATATGTGCGGATTTCGGTGAATGCATTATTGTCACCCCTCTAACAATTATCAACTATCTTTAGCTTTCCTTTTCTTTTAGGGAATATAGTTTTGGTAATTTTGGTAGAAACATGAGACATACATATTTGGCATATTTGGGGGATTTCGGTGAATGGATTATTTGTCACCCCTGACATAGGCATCCCCAATGGGCCTGCCGAAGATGGTACCCGGAATTTATTCAAGGCCCAAGACTCGAAGGATAAGAAGATTCGGAATCCCAAGATGTTATTATGGAAAGATAGAGTTGTAATAGGAAGTGTAATCTGTAATCTTGCGGGACGGGTCAGAACCCTCCCGGACTCTGTAAACTTGTGTATCATGAATCCCTCGGCTCCGCCTCCTATATAAGGGGGAGTCGAGGGACAAAGAAAGGATCGAATAATTGTTTCTCAAACCCTAGCTTTTACATCGTCGAGTACTTTTCGGCTGAAACCTTCGAGATCTACTTGCCCTCTACATCCAACGAAACCCTAGTCTACTACTCGTAAGCATTGACAAGTTAATACCTTGTCAATTGGCGCCATCTGTGGGATTTAGAGGCGAAAAGGAGCTGATCTCGATGGCACGTTCAGGATCGTCGACTTCGTCGATAGCAAGCAACATCATGGACAGAGGTAAACAGATCGAAACTGGTCTCGTTGATTTTGTTCCTCACCCGCCCTCCCGTTTGGATGCATATGCGTATCTGGAGGAGCCCACGGAGATGACGTTCGGAAGGTTCCACTTTCGCGTCGGAAAGAAGGGAACGTATCGTCTCGAAATTCCGACCTTCTCGAGGTTCTCAGCGGTCAATACTGACTCTTCAAGCTCGGCATCATCGGTCGAGTCAGGCGATGAAGAAATCTCCTCGCCACGCTTCATCAGCACAAGGGCAAGCGAAAAACTCGCCAAGATCTTCAGTGACATGTCTTTCGAGTCGTCTGCGGACTCCAATATAAGCAGCGATTCTGATAGTGTCGACAGCTTCGACTTTATCGACAAATCTACTACTGTGGGAAAGGTCTTCGCCAGTCTATATGATGGTGTCACCGATCTCGAAAAAATAGAAAAAATAAAGTATCATCAGATCTACGCGATCGGAGATTCAAGCCGACCTCAAGAACAGACATCAGAAAACTTCGACGAGGCGGGAAATCCGTTCGTTGATCCTGCGGATCTTACGCGAGGACTAGGGACAAAATATATCGGCACGGCAACGCGGGAGATGGTGCGATTTCCGCAGGCAGTATGGGATCGAGTGGAAAGAGCTATCAATGGGACAGAGCCAATGAATGTCGCGGCAACACCAGAGGAGTTACAGGCATATCAATATAAGCTCGCGCGTACCAGGAGAGAACTTGAGAAACAAAAGATAGAGCTCGATAGAAGGCAGGAAGCAGCATTAGCGTCGAGTAGGCGAAGAGCAGAACTGAGCCGAGAGTCAGGAACTTCGGGTAGCAGCCACAGAGAAGCTCGCAACAGGGCAAGGTCTCGACTAAACAATATACCTGAAGCTGAGAGGGAGAACCTAGTCCAAAATCTCGACATGTCCTTTATGTCGATAGACACAAGGGGGAACATTATCCCGAAAACGCCAGAAGCAGGATACATGGCGACGCAAGCTTTTATCCTCGCGTCCAAACCACCTGCCAGAGATCCAAGAGAGGCATTGTACAACATGGCCATGGCGGGAGTTGGAGCCATGGGAGCAGCGTTTGTGAATTCACCCCCTGAAGGATCAGCAAGGCAAAACAGTCCACGTCCTACTGTCGCAACGACAGGTCCCGAGAGAACAGGAGAAGCAAGGGACACGGAAATTCAAGCAAGGGTAGACAGGGCGCGACAAAGTAGAAGGGAACGTCGACATTCTCCAGATATAGCCGAAGAGGATATGTGTGGGCTACCATGTTTTACAAGGAGGGTCCGAAAAACTCGGGTGCCTTCGGGGTTCAAGTTGCCTGATAATTTCAAGAAATTCGACGGACTGCAGGATCCTGAGGACTGGCTGGTAGATTATCTCGAAACAGTGAAGTTAATAGGTGGAACAAGGGCAACGGCGATGCAAAGCATTCAAGTACACTTGAGTGGAGCTGCAAGATCTTGGATAAAGAAGCTTCCTTCAGATTCCATCGACAGCTGGGCTGACTTCGAGGATATATTCGTCAAGAACTTCCGGTCTACCTGCAAAAAGCATGCGACACTCGAGGAATTGAGATCATGTCGACAAAAACATGATGAATCAATGAGGAAGTACATCCAAAGGTGGAACATCATCAAAAACTCGGCAGAAAACATATCTGACGAGAGAGCGATAGATGCGTTTGTGGCAGGAGTTCGACGAGGAGATTTTGTGGAGGACTTGGGAAGAACCAACCCAAGAACAGTATCAGCATTAATGGAAATAGCAAATAGATGGGCAGATGGTGAGGATGCTGTGCATAATAAATGACACAGGTCACCTGAGGAGGACCGTAGTCGAAACTTTCAAAACAGACGTCGATTTTCTCGATTTTCGAGTTATGATCCACCTGGCCAAATTTCGGCTGGGTTCCGAGCAAGCGCTGGAGAAAGCAATAGAGATAATTACCAACGAGGCAACGAGCAGCGAGTCGACAACAGAGATGATTCCCGAAACAACAGGCCAAATAACGGGCCTAGGTTCCAAAGACCCTTCGTGTCCCCTGAGGACATGATGAACGGCCCGTGTCAGATGCATTTCTATGTCGACAATAACGGGAAGAGGCAGTCGGTGACATAGGCATCCCAAATGGGCCTGCCGAAGATAGTACCCGGGGTTTACTGAAGGCCCACTACCCGAAGAATAAGAAGATTCGAAAGCCCAAGATGTTAATTAAGGAAAGCTAGAGTTGTAATAGGAAGTGTTATTTGTAATCTTGCGGGATGAGTTAGAAACCATCCCGAACTCGTAAC
>NC_061513.1:350082239-350359629 GCF_022539505.1 Lolium rigidum | reverse complement strand
AACTTATATAGGGGTGCGGTGAAACGACGAACCGTTGGATAAGGAAAATATGTGACAGATGATAGCCACGTGGCATCAAGGGTAAAAAAGTAATTCAACGTTGCGGAAGTTACGGTGTGTGCACCAGAAAAAGCGGAGGACGTGTGTCCCCCACTTGCACGACGTGTCAAGATAGTGGATTAATTGGGCCCGCATGGCAGAGAGAAAAGGCTTGTCGCAAATTTTTGACAGGCAATCGTGGCTATCATCAGCAACAACGTCATGTTGACAGAAGAAAAACTTCGACTCAACAGCTTTATAAAAGACGACACGGAAAAATAATGATTGAGCCTTTGATCACATACAAGTTTCTGATCAAATGCTCGGGGGCTACTTTGGGAAAAAGAAAAAAGATCTAGAAAGACAAAATAGAAATAGCGTGAGCCTATGACCAAATACAAAAATTTGTTCATAGCCTCGGGGGCTACTCCCATCGGGAGCGCTGTTCGCGCACCCGAGAAATTATAAAACTTCGTGAGAAAAAAGGAAATATGTCGGCATAAGGCGTGGAGCCTACACCCAAGTACAAGTCCTTGGCTGTAGCCTCGGGGATACTCCCATCGGGAACGCTGCTCGCGTGCCCGATGAAATTATAAAAGAAAGAAAGAAAGAGAAAAAAGAAAGATAGAAGAGCAAAAGAGTATATTTCGAGTTATAATTAACTCTACATATACTCCCATCGGGAGAGCAATATAAGTCATCTTTGACTCGATAAAATGTGCCATTCGAACAGCCGAAAAAGCACTCGACAATATATTCTCAGAACGCCAAAGTTGCGATCAATTTACGAATGCCGCAAGTTTGCGAAGGTAAGACCCAGATCCGTTCTGGCTAGGCGTGGCATCGCCGAAGACTGCGCTCTGCTACTTTTATCCGTATCAACGGATACGAAGAAAAATCCTAACGGACGCGTTAGGTACCCGATAAACTTTGCGGGACTCGGCGGAATGGTAAGACCTTAAGCGGCACTGTCGAAGTTTACACCGGTATCCCGAGGTCATGTCCGGGGACGTGATTTTGAAGTAGGTTTTTGCGGATTGCCGCTAGAGCGGTTAACTAGTACCGATCCGTCGGATGAACTAGCCCCAATTACCATTATCCCTGTACAATATAGATGTCAATGAGGAAAAATGTAGAAAGGTCAAAGCTGTCGAATAAAAATAAACAGTGGAGATTTTCCTTGACCCTACGATTCAAGCAAAATCTCGGGGCTACTGACATAGGCATCCCAAATGGGCCTGCCGAAGATAGTACCCGGGGTTTACTGAAGGCCCACTACCCGAAGAATAAGAAGATTCGGAAGCCCAAGATGTTAATTAAGGAAAGCTAGAGTTGTAATAGGAAGTGTTATTTGTAATCTTGCGGGATGAGTTAGAAACCATCCCGAACTCTGTAACTTGTACAACACGAATCCCTCGGCTCCGCCTCCTATATAAAGGGGGAGTCGAGGGACGAGGAAAGCATCGAATCATAGTCTACAAACCCTAGTTTTCACAATCGTCGAGTACTTTTCGGCTGAAACCTTCGAGATCTACTTACCCTCTACTTCTAACTAAACCCTAGCCTACAATCCATAGGCATTGACAAGTTAATACCTTGTCAGTCGGGGCATTTGCAGAAAGACTGCCGGAATTTTCAAGCAATGATGAGGGTCGCTGGGCAAGCCTATGGTCAGGCAGCAAGTCGAAATCCACAGGGGCCTAGGAGTGAGATCCACCTGTCACCTCCTCCCGCAATTACGGACGAAAATCGACATCAGATCAGAATAGCGGCAGCACCAGCACCACCACCTTATGTTGATCCCAACTCCCATGGAGCGGTGTCGATGATTCAGAAAGGCAGACCATCCAATAGAGCTCAGAAAGTAATCTCGCGACAGGTGTTCATGGCAGAGAAGATGCCTCCACCAACAGTCGAGTACCTCAATTGGTCAGGATAGGATATTGGTTTCACAATTGCGGATCATCCGCAGCAAGTTCCTCGACCAGGGCAGTCAGCACTTATCTTACCAGCAATGATCGCAGGTTTTGATGTATCCCGAGTGTTCATTGATGGAGGCAGCAGTTTAAACCTTATGTAGGCAGATACACTAAGGAAAATGAACATATCCTTGGCAAACCTCAAGCCAACGGACACACGTTTTCATGGCATCACGCCAGAAAAGCCAAGTTACCCATTGGGGAAGATCAATCTCGATGTTCAGTTTGGTACCCGAGAAAACTACAGGATAAAGAGGCTGGAGTTTGAAGTCGTGGATTTCCCATCACAATACCACGCCTTGCTGGGGCGCCCAGCATATGCCAGGTTTATGGCGGTGCCGCATTACACATACTTGTTGTGGAGGATGCCTGGACCTAAGGGGCCTATCACAATCAAAGGGAGCTTCGCGCTAGCCGATAAATGTGACAAGGATTTTCATCGACTCTCAGAAACTTTCGGGATGCAAGCAGAATACATGGCGTCGAGGCTTACAACCGATTATGATGTGCTGCCAGATGTAGGGAGGCCTGATAAGGAATCAACTTTTAATACTGCAAAGGATTCCAAGGAAGTGCAGATTCACCCAACAGACCCGAAGAAGACGACGTCCATCGCGACAAACATGGACCTCGCATAGGAAAGCGCGCTCGTCGAGTTCCTCCGTGAGCACTGGAAAATCTTCGCATGGTGTCCAGCTGACATGCCAGGGAGTACCCAGGGAACTTGCCGAGCACCACCTAAACTTGGATCCAATTGCGAGACCAATCAAACAACCTTTGCGACGTTTTTCGGAACCAAACCGCAAAGCTATGCTGTCGGAAATTGATAGACTCAGAGAAGCTGGTTTCATCAAGGAATTACATACAGAGGCCACGTGGGTAGCTAACCCAGTGTTGGTGCCGAAGAAAAATACGAAAGTCCTTCGCATGTGCGTCGACTTCACGTATCTCAATAAACATTGTCCAAAGGATCACTTTCCCCTCCCAAGGATCGATCAAATTATCGACTCCACGGCAGGATGTGAACGTCTTTCCTTCCTGGATGCTTACTCTGGTTATAACCAGATCAGACTGAAAGAAGAAGACGAGGTCAAAACAGCCTTCATCACACCTTACGACGTGTTCTGCTATCGAACAATGCCCTTCGGTCTGAAAAACGCGGGAGCAACATATCAGCGGATGATGCAGAAGTGCCTAGCAACACAGATTGGGAAAAATGTACAAGTATACATCGACGACATCGTCATAACATCAAAAAAGGGGGACACGCTAATCGAGGACTTGAAGGAAACCTTCGCCAATCTCGATAAATTCTGTCTCAAGCTGAACCCGACGAAATGTTCTTTCGGCGTCCCTGCAGGAGAACTTCTCGGTTTCCTAGTGTCATCAAGTGGGATCGAAGCAAATCCCGAAAAAATCCAGGCTATCGTAACAATGAGAAAGCCAACAAAGTTGAAAGAAATACAGCAGTTAACCGGGCGAGTCGCAGCTTTAAGCAGATTCGTCGCCAGGTTGGGGGAAAAGGCGTTACCGTTCTACGCCTTGATCAAACAGGGAGAGAAGTTTCAGTGGAACGAAGAGGCAGACAGAGCCTTTGAGGATCTCAAGCGCAAAATCTTGACACCT
The DNA here is from genome assembly GCF_022539505.1 of Lolium rigidum. NCBI lineage: Eukaryota > Viridiplantae > Streptophyta > Magnoliopsida > Poales > Poaceae > Lolium > Lolium rigidum. Next base: position 350,355,985 of record NC_061513.1, on the reverse strand, counting down.
CCAATCTTGGTGGCGCCAAAAGAGAAGGAACCTCTGTTGTTATATATTGCGGCCACACCACAGGTGGTAAGTACAGCACTTGTCGTTGAAAGAGAGGAAGAAGGAAAACTCCATGGAGTACAGAGGCCAGTATACTTCGTCAGCGAAGTTTTATCGCCTTCCAAACAGAGATACCCTCAGTATCAAAAGCTAGCATATGGAGTGTTTACAACCGCAAGGAAATTGCGCCACTATTTTTCGGCACACCCGATAATAGTGGTCAATGAGGCTCCCTTATCCAATATACTCAACAATCCAGAAGCTACGGGTCGTGTCTCCCTTTGGGGAATAGAACTTTCCCCTCGGGACATCACGTATGAAAAAAGAAAGGCAATAAAGTCGCAGATTCTACCAGACTTCATCACAGAGTGGATGGAGCTACAAAACACAGGACCACCAGATTTATCGAGAACTTGGACTATGAACTTTGACGGGTCTAAGAGACTAGAAGGAGCTGGAGCAGGCGTGATACTAATATCACCTGAAGGCGACAAGCTGAAGTACGTTTTGAGGATGACGTTCCCTAACGCATCTAACAATGAAGCAGAATACGAAGCCCTCATACATGGGATGAAGATGGTGAAAGCTTGTGGTGCAACTCGACTAAAAATCTTTGGCGACTCGCAGTTGGTAGCTCAGCAAGTCATGAACCAATGCGACGCAGTCAACGACAGCATGATAGCATACAAGGAAGTTTATAATGAGCTCGAGAAGTTGTTTGATGGATGTGAAGTAAATCACATCAGTAGGCTGAGCAATGATGAAGCCGATGTTCTCGCAAACATCGGATCACAATGCCTTGCAATTCCACCGGGCGTATTCTGGGAAGAGATAGCAGAGAGATCTACGAAGTCGACAAAGCCAAAAAAGAAGGAGAAGAATAAGAAACCCTCGGGGGCTACCAAAGAAGCACCAGAGGAAGAAGAAGAGGAGGAACAGGACTTGGTTATGATGGTGCAGATACCATGGATGCAGGTGTACATCTCATATATCGTAAAGAAAGAAATACCCGACGATCCAGTTGAAGCAAGGCGAGTTATTAGACGATCTAAAGCCTTTACTGTGGTCAAAGGGGAGTTATACAAACGAAGTATCTCGGGAGTATTACAAAGGTGCGTCACACCCGAGGAAGGAAGGATGATCTTGAAAGACGTACACGAGGGAATTTGCGGTCACCACGCGAGCAGTCGAGCTATTGCCGCAAAGGTGTTTCGAGCTGGATTTTACTGGTTGACAGCAATAGAGGATGCAAAGGAGATAGTACGAACTTGCGATGCGTGCCAGAGATTTGCCGCAAAACCTCACTCTCCGTCAGCAGAGCTGATGCCAATACCATTGTCCTGGCCCTTTGCTCAATGGGGCCTAGATATGGTGGGTAAATTACACAAGTCCTGGCCAGGAGGAAAAGAGTATATGCTCGTAGCTGTCGACAAATTCACAAAATTGATAGAAGCAAAGCCGATAAACTCACCAGACGGGGCATCTGCCGTTAAGTTCATAAAAAGCATCGTCTTCAGGTTTGGAGTGCCTCATAGCATCGTAACAGACAATGGTAGTAACTTCACATCCCATGAATTCAAGGATTATTGTAAAGAAGTGGGTATCAAGTTACACTTTGCATCGGTTGCGCACCCGCAAACTAATGGCCAAGTCGAGAAAGCCAATGGCATCATCTGCAATGGCATCAAGAAGCGCCTGTTAGCACCACTGGAAAAAGATCGACACACCTGGCCAGAGGAGCTACCCAGTGTGTTGTGGAGCATACGAACAACACAAAATACAGCGACACAAGAAACTCCGTTCTTCTTGGTCCATGGAGCAGAAGCAGTGTTGCCAATCGAGATAGAACACGATTCTCCACGAGTCACGGAGTATGATGAAGAAGTGTCGAGAAAAGCACTAGAGGATGACGTCGACGCACTCGACGAAGCTCGAGATGAAGTACTCTCACGGGTAACCAAATATCAGCAGGACATGAAGAATTACCACAGTCGACGTTTACGGCCAAGATCCTTTCAGGTGGGAGACCTAGTTCTTTGGCTCACGCAAAAAAGTCATGAAAAGCTCGAGTCACCATGGCTTGGCCCTTACATCGTCACAGAATTAATCGGCGGAGGAGCATACAGGATAAAGGACAAGAAAACAGGGGTGGAGGAGCAAAACCCCTGGAACGTGGCGCAACTCAGGCGGTACTACGCCTAGAGTCGAAATATAGTCCTCGTAAAAATACAATGTACTAAAACACCCGCGAGTTTTCAGATGCACTCTTTTCCTTTTTCGGGGCACCGAGTGGGGCCGGGAAAGGTTTTTAATGAGGCGGGCTCGCGGTGCTGCAATATAGTAAAGATAGTTGAGATATATACTTCTTCGACAGGCTCGGGGGCTTACGCCTCAGACTTGCAATTTATATCCTTGAAAGTATTTCGCCTTGGTGTAAAAACACCTCGCAAAATAAACCAAGGTACAAGATGTCGATCAATAACAAGGCACGGGGGCTCATACCCGCAAATATAGTATGATCAATATAGTTTAGTCGCTTTGGTTTCAAAACCTCGCGCATACGATAAATAAACCCGCCACCAAGACACTCGGGGCTTAATGAAGAAAAAATAAAGTGTCGGCTTTACAATATAGAACATGTTTACAATATACAAGAGAGTCCTGAGAAAAATTCAAAGAAAAAAATCAACTATGACCTAGTATGTTGTCTACGGTCATTCGATCTGAAGTACGAGTACTATGTTCCGCATAGTTGCCTTTCACGAAGAACTCGGAATCCATCCGAAGAAGCTCATCCATCATATCTTCTGCAACAGGGGTTACATGATCGTCAATTTTGCCAACATCCCTTTTTCTCTTCGCCATCTTAGCCAAGCACTTGGTAACAATTTGGCTCATGTCAAACTTGGGATGGCAGATCTTGATCATCATCATAGCAAACCTGGCGCCAGCAGAAAGTTGCGCCCGAACAAATCCATGGATTCGAGGGGCATCTCGAAATTTTTCCATCAAACCAAGAAGAGTATCGGGTGCCTCGTTCCGGGGAAACATCGTCTTGTAAACCAGAGACAAAGTTCTAGTACAGAAGTCCAGGAAGTCGCGAACCTGAGTGGTGCGATCTTGAAACCTGACAATCTATCGGGTACGCTCTGGAGTGGCCCAAAACAGAGAACCATGGTCAAGGGAAAGGTTAACGAGGAGATTTGTCCTTGTATTAACCCTCTCTTCTTCGGCAGCAGCGTCCAGAAAGGAACCTATCAAGAAACGGTGCAGGAATTTTAAAAATATAAAGAAAGAACGCGGAAAGAAGACAGAAGATGTCGTGGTTTTTTAAAAAAGAGGGCACGGCAAGCATACCCGACATATCTGCGCTGGCTTCATTCATCAACTCGAGCATAAAATTCTCTCGGGTGGTCGCCTTTTCCGCTTCAGAAACGGCGGCTTCCTTGGCAGCCTTGGCGTCTTGGGCCTGCTGAAGTGCAATTTTCTCTGCTTCAAAAGACTTGCGAGATTGTTCCATCATCACTAAAGTTTGCCTCTTCGCATATTGAAGTTGCTGCCGAAGTTCTTCCAAATCTTGCGATAAACTAGCACTCGAGGAATCTTCACCAAGCTCAGTGTGACATAGGCATCCCCAATGGGCCTGCCAAAGATAGTACCCGGGGTTTACTGAAGGCCCACTACCCGAAGAATAAGAAGATTCGGAAGCCCAAGATATAATTAAGGAAAGCTAGAGTTGTAATAGGAAGTGTTATTTGTAATCTTGCGGGATGAGTTAGAAACCTTCCCGGACTCTGTAACTTGTACAAACATGAATCCCTCGGCTCCGCCTCCTATATAAGGGGGAGTCGAGGGACGAAGAAAGGATCGAATCATTGTTTTCCCAAACCCTAGCTTTACAATCGTCGAGTACTTTTCGGCTGAAACCTTCGAGATCTACTTGCCCTCTACTTCTAACTAAAACCCTAGTCTACGATCCGTAGGCATTGACAAGTTAATACCTTGTCAATTGGCGCCGTCTGTGGGAATTAGAGGCGACAAGGAGCTGATCTCGATGGCACGTTCAGGATCATCGACTTCATCGGCAGCAAGCAACATCATGGACAAAGGTAAACAGATCGAAACTGGTCTTGTTGATTTTATACCTCACCCGCCCTCACGTGTGGATGCATATACGTATCTGGAGGAGCCCATGGAGATGACGTTCGGAAGGTTCCACTATCGCGTCGGGAAGGAAGGAACGTATCGTCTCGAAATTCTGACCTTCTCGAGGTTTTCTGTGGAACATACTGAATCTTCAAGCTCGGCATCATCGGTCGAGTCTGGCAACGAAGAAACCTCTTCGCCACGCTTCATCAGCACTAGAGCAAGCGAAAAACTCGCCAAGATCTTCAGCGACATGTCTTTCGAGTCGTCTGCGAACTCCTATATAAGCAGCGATTCTGAGAGTGTTGATAACTTCGACTTCATCGACAAGTCCATCACCATTGGAAAGGTCCTCACCAATCTCTATGATGGTGTCATCGAATCCAGCAAGGCGCAGAATTCAAAATATCATCAAATCTACGCCATTGGCGAAGCAAGTCGCGATCAGGAGGAAACATCGGAGGCTTTCGATGATTTGGGAAATCCATACGTCGATCCCTCTGACCTAAGGCGAGGTTTAGGCACCAAGTACGTCGGGCCTACACCACGTGTGAGAGTTCAACTGCCACAAGCAGCGTGGGACGAGCCGCAAGAGCCATGGATGGTTCGGAACCAATGGCGACAACCGCCACGGTTGAAGAATTGCAGGCATACCAATATAGACTCGCTCGAGCTGGAAGGGAATTGGAAAAACAGACAGCCGCTGTAAACAGAAGAAGGGAGGCAGCTTCCGCGTCAAGCAGGCGAAGGGCAGATCTAAGTCGACAATCAAGAACTTTGGGAAGCAATCACAGAGAAGCTCGCAACAGGGCAAGGTCTCGACTAAATAATATACCTGAAGCAGAGAGGGAAAACCTAGTCCGAAATCTCGACATGTCCTTTATGACGATAGATACAAGGGGAAACATTATCCCGAAAACACCAGAAGCAGGGTACATGGCGACGCAAGCTTTCATCCTGGCGTCCAAACCACCTGCCGGGGATCCTAGAGAGGCATTGTACAACATGGCCATGGCAGGAGTTGGAGCCATGGGAGCGGCGTTCTTAAATTCACCTCCCAAAGGATCAGCAAGGCAAAATAGTCCACGCCCTGCTATCGTAGAAGCAGTTCCAGAAAGAACAGGTGAAGCAAGGGACGCGGAAATCCAAGCAAGGGTAGACAGAGCACGACAACATAGAAGGGAACATCGATATTCTCCAGAGATAGTCGAAGAGGACATGTGTGGGCTGCCATGTTTTACGAGAAGGGTCCAAAAACTCGGGTGCCTTCGGGGTTCAAGTTGCCCGATAATTTCAAAAAATTCGACGGATTGCAAGATCCCGAGGATTGGCCGGTAGATTACCTCGAGACAATGAAATTGATAGGCGGAACAAGGGCAACGGCGATGCAAAGTATTCGGGTGCACTTGAGTGGAGCCGCAAGATCCTGGATAAAGAAGCTTCCTTCCGGTTCCATCGGCAATCTGGACGGACTTTGAGGACATATTCGTCAAGAACTTCCGGTCTACACCGCAAAAGCCTGCGACACTCGAGGAACTGAGGTCATGTCGACAAAAACATGATGAATCAATGAGGAAATACATCCAAAGGTGGAACATCATCAAAAACTCGGCAGAGAACATATCGGATGAGAGAGCGATAGATGTGTTTGTGGCAGGAGTTCGACGAGGAGATTTTGTGGAGGACTTGGGAAGAACTAACCCAAGAACAGTATCAGCATTAATGGAGATAGCGAACAGATGGGCAGATGGCGAGGATGCTGTGCAGAATAAACGACACAGGTCACCTGAGGAGGACCGTAGTCGAAATTTGCAAAATAGACGACGATTTTCTCGATTCTCGAGTTACGATCCACCAGGCCAAATTTCGGCAGGGTTTCGAACAAACTTTGGAGGAAGCAACAGAGATAATTATCAACAAAGCAGCGAGCAGCGAAGCGACAACAGAGATGATTCCCGAAATAACAGGCCAAATAATGGGCCCAGGTTCCAGAAACCTTTCGTGTCCCCCGAGGATATGATGAACGGTCCGTGTCAGATGCATTTTTATGTCGACAGTAACGGGAAGAGGCAGTCAGGACACTTGCAGAAGGACTGCCGAAATTTTCAAGCAATGATGAGGTTCGCTGGGCAAGCCAATGCCCGAGCAGCAAGTCGCAATCCCCGGGGACCTAGGAGTGAGATCCACCTACCACCTCCTCCCGCAATTACGGATGAAAATCGACATCAGCTCGGAATAGCGGCAGCACCAAGCACCACCCCCTTATGTGGATCCTAACTCTCATGGAGCGGTGTCGATGATTCAAAAGGCGGACCATCCAACGGAGCTCGGAAAGTAATCTCGCGACGAGTGTTCATGGCGGAGAAGATGCCTCCACCAACGATCGAGTACCTCAATTGGTCGGGACAAGATATTGGCTTCACAATTGCGGATCACCCGCAGCAAGTTCCTCGACCAGGGCAATCAGCGCTTATTTTGCCAGCAGTAATCGCAGGATTCGATGTTTCCCGAGTTTTCATCGACGGGGGAAGCAGTCTAAACCTTATGTATGCAGATACACTAAGGAAGATGAACATATCCCTGGCAAACCTCAAGCCAACGGATACGCGTTTTCACAGCATCACGCCAGAAAAGCCAAGTTACCCATTGGGGAAGATCAATCTCGACGTTCAGTTTGGTACCCGAGAAAACTACAGGATAGAAAGGCTGGAGTTTGAAGTCGTGGATTTCCCATCGCAATACCACGCCTTGCTAGGGCGCCCAGCATATGCCAGGTTCATGGCGGTGCCGCATTACACATACTTGTTGTGGAGGATGCCTGGACCTAAGGGGCCAATCACAATTAAAGGCAGCTTCGCGCTGGCCGATAAATGTGATAAAGATTTTCATCGGCTCTCAGAAACCTTCGGGATGCAAGCAGAATACACGGAGTCGAGGCTTACAACTGATTACGACTTATTGCCAGATGTAGGGAGGCCTAATAAAGAGTCAGCTTTCAATACTGCAAAGGATTCCAAGGAAGTACAGATCCACCCGACAGACCCAAAGAAAACGACGTCCATTGCAACAAACATGGACCTCGCATAGGAAAGCGCGCTCGTCAAGTTCCTCCATGAGCACTGGAAAATCTTCGCATGGTGTCCAGCCGACATGCCAGGAGTACCCAGGGAACTTGCCGAGCACCACCTAAACTTGGATCCAATTGCAAAACCAATCAAACAACCTCTGCGGCGTTTTTCGGAACCAAACCGCAAGGCTATGCTGTCGGAAATCGATAGACTCAGAGAAGCTGGTTTTATCAAGGAATTACATACAGAAGCCACATGGGTAGCTAACCCAGTGCTGGTGCCGAAGAAAAACACAAAAGTCCTTCGCATGTGCGTCGACTTCACGTGTCTCAACAAACATTGTCCAAAGGATCACTTTCCCCTCCCAAGGATCGATCAAATTATCGAGTCCACGGCAGGATGTGAACGTCTTTCCTTTTTGGACGCATACTCTGGTTATAACCAGATCAGGTTAATAGAAGAAGACGAGGTCAAAACAGCGTTCATCACACCGTACGGCGTGTTCTGCTATCGAACAATGCCTTTCGGTCTGAAAAACGCGGGAGCAACATATCAGCGGATGATGCAGAAGTGCTTGGCAACACAGATTGGGAAGAACGTACAAGTATACATCGATGACGTCGTCATAACAACAAAGAAGGGGGACACACTAATCAAGGATTTGAAGGAAACTTTCGACAATCTCGATAAGTTCTGTCTCAAGCTTAACCCGACAAAGTGTTCTTTCGGCGTCCCTGCAGGAGAACTTCTTGGGTTCTTAGTTTCAGCAAGAGGGATCGAAGCGAATCCCGAAAAAATCTAGGCCATCGTAACAATGATGATACAGATACCATGGATGCAGGTGTACATATCATACATCCTAAAGAAAGAAATACCCGACGATCCAGTTGAAGCAAGGCGAGTTATCAGACGATCTAAAGCTTTCACCGTGGTCAAAGGGGAGTTGTACAAACGAAGTATTTCGGGAGTACTTCAAAGGTGCGTCACACCCGAGGAAGGCAGGATGATCTTGAAAGATGTGCACGAGGGAATTTGCGGTCACCACGCAAGTAGTCGAGCTATTGCAGCCAAGGTCTTTCGAGCTGGATTTTACTGGCTAACAGCAATCGAGGATGCGAAGGAGATAGTAAGAACTTGCGATGCGTGTCAGAGATTTGCCGCAAAACCGCACTCCCCGGCAGCAGAGCTGATGCCAATACCATTGTCGTGGCCCTTTGCTCAATGGGGCCTAGATATGGTGGGGAAACTACACAAGTCTTGGCCAGGTGGAAAGGAGTATATGCTCGTAGCTGTCGACAAATTCACAAAATGGATAGAAGCAAAGCCGATAAATTCACCAGATGGGGCATCTGCTGTTAAATTCATAAAAAGCATAGTCTTCAGGTTTGGAGTGCCTCACAGCATCATCACGGACAACGGCAGTAACTTCACATCTCATGAATTCAAGGATTACTGTGAAGAGGTGGGTATCAAGCTACATTTTGCGTCAGTTGCACACCCGCAAACTAACGGTCAAGTCGAGAAAACCAATGGCATCATCTGCAACGGCATCAAGAAATGCTTGTTAGCACCATTGGAGAAGGCACGACACACCTGGCCAGAGGAGCTGCCAAGTGTGTTATGGAGCATACGAACAACACCAAATACAGCGACACAAGAAACACCGTTTTTCTTGGTCCATGGAGCGGAAGCGGTGTTGCCAATCAAAATAGAACATGATTCTCCACGAGTCGCGGAATATGATGAAGAGGCGTCGAGAAAAGCACTAGAGGACGACGTAGATACACTCGATGAAGCTCGAGACGAAGTACTTTCACGGGTAGCCAAGTATCAGCAGGACTCGAAGAATTACCACAGCTCGACGTTTACGACCAAGATCCTTTCAAGTGGGAGATCTAGTTCTATGACTTAATCAACAAAGCACTGAAAAACTCGAGTCACCATGGCTTGGCCCTTACGTCGTCACGGAAGTCATCGAAGGAGGAGCATACAGAATCAAGGACAAGAAGTCAGGGGCTCCCGAGAAAAACCCCTGGAACGTGGCACAGCTAAGGCGTTTTTACGCCTAGTGTCGAAATATAGTCCTTCTTGTAAAGATACAATGTACTGAAACGCCCGCGAGTTTTCAGACGCGCTCTTTTCCTTTTTCGGGGCACCGAGTGGGGCCGGAAAAGGTTTTTAATGAGGCGGGCTCGCGGTGCTGCAATATAGTAAAGATAGTTGAGATATATATTTCTTCGACAGGCTCGGGGGCTCATGCCTTCAATTTAAAATAATCTTGAAAATATTTCGCCTTGGTACAAAATACCTCGTGAAACAAATCAAGATACGAGATAGCGATCAAGCAAGACACGGGGGCTCATACCCGCAAACTGTAGGATAACGTTGCATAGAAAACAAAAAATTTCCTACCGCGAACACGCAATCCAAGCCAAGATGCAATCTAGAAGACGGTAGCAACGAGGGGGTATCGAGTCTCACCCTTAAAGAGATTCCAAAGCCTACAAGAGGAGGCTCTTGTTGCTGCGGTAGACGTTCACTTGCCGCTTGCAAAAGCGCGTAGAAGATCTTGATCACGATCGGTTCCGGCGCCACGAACGGGCAGCACCTCCGTACTCGGTCACACGTTCGGTTGTTGATGAAGATGACATCCACCTCCCGTTCCAGCGGGCAGCGGAAGTAGTAGCTCCTCTTGAATCCGACAGCACGACGGCGTGGTGTCGGTGGCGGTGGAGAACTCCGGCGGAGCTTCGCTAAAGCTACGCGGGAGATATGGAGGAGAGGGGCGGCTAGGGTTTGGGAGGGGGTGGCCGGCCTCAAGGGGTGCGGCCAACTTGTGGCTTTTGTGTGGCCGGCCCCTCCCCTATGCCCCTCATTATATAGGTGGAACCCCAAGTGTTGGTATCCAAGTCTTCGAATAAGACCCGAACCAAAAACCTTCCATATGGAGGGGAAACCTAGCCAAGCTAGGACTCCCACTTGAGGTGGGAGTTCCACCTCCCATATGGGGGGGTGGCCGGCCCCCTAACGGGGAGTCCACTTGGGACTCCTCCCCCACTAGGGTTGGCCGGCCATGGAGGTGGAGTCCCATGTGGACTCCACCTTCCTTGGTGGTTTCTTCCGGACTTTTCTAGAACCTTCTAGAACCTTCCATAGAACCTTCCGCGACATTTTAATTCACATAAAATGACATCCTATATATGAATCTTATTCTCCGGACCATTCCGGAACTCCTCGTGATGTCCGGGATCTCATCCGGGACTCCGAACAAATATTCGAACTCCATTCCATATTCAATTTCTACCATTTCAACATCCAACTTTAAGTGTGTCACCCTACGGTTCGTGAACTATGCGGACATGGTTGAGTACTCACTCCGACCAATAACCAATAGCGGGATCCGGAGATCCATAATGGCTCCCACATATTCAACGATGACTTTAGTGATCGAATGAACCATTCACATACAATACCAATTCCCTTTGTCACACGATATTTTACTTGTCCGAGGTTTGATCTTCGGTATCACTCTATACCTTGTTCAACCTCGTCTCCCGACAAGTACTCTTTACTCGTACCGTGGTATGTGGTCTCTTATGAACTCATTCATATGCTTGCAAGACATTAGACGACATTCCACCGAGAGGGCCCGAGTATATCTATCCGTCATCGGGATGGACAAATCACACTTGTTGATCCATATGCCTCAACTCATACTTTCCGGATACTTAATCCCACCTTTATAGCCACCCATTTACGCAGTGGTGTTTGGTGTAATCAAAGTACCTTTCCGGTATAAGTGATTTACATGATCTCATGGTCATAAGGACTAGGTAACTATGTATCGAAAGCTTATAGCAAATAACTTAATGACGAGATCTTATGCTACGCTTAATTGGGTGTATCCATTACATCATTCATACAATGATATAACCTTGTTATTAATAACATCCAATGTTCATGATTATGAAACTAATCATCCATTAATCAACAAGCTAGTTTAAGAGGCATACTAGGGACTTCTTTATTGTCTACATATCACACATGTACTAATGTTTCGGTTAATACAATTATAGAATGATATATAAACATTTATCATAAACATAAAGATATAAATAATAACCACTTTATTATTGCCTCTAGGGCATATCTCCTTCAGTCTCCCACTTGCACTAGAGTCAATAATCTAGATTACATTGTAATATACCTAACACCCATGGCATTCTGATGTTGGTCATGCTTTGCCCTAGGGAGAGCTTTAGTCAACGGATCTGACATGCTCAGAAACGTATGTATTTTGTAATTCATTTACGTCTCAACGCATCACTCATTTTCAAATGAGTCAGCATTAAATATGTTTGGTCTTCTGGTGGAACCTTAATTCCGCGGTCTGAAATATGTCACTAATATTGTCACACACAATATAGCTTCAAAGTTCTGACTCTGTCGGAACTCCACCAAGTTCTCAAAGAACCTCTTGACTTAACATCCTTTGTCATTGTCAAAACAATGACATACTCTGCCTTCTTTTGTAGAATCCGTCACAATATTTAGAACTCTTCTAAATCTAGCATAGACAACTTCCAACTCATTGTGCTACTTTTAAACAACACTCAGTCCAATTTGAGATTGAAATTATATTTTATATGTGAGAAAACAAATATCGGTGTAATCACCTTACAGCGATTTGTTTGTCATTTCTCCATACAAAACTATATATATATCCTTGGTTCTTCTAAAGTACTCAAGGATATTCTTACTGTCGTTCAATGATCATCTCATGAATCATTCAGGTATATGCTCATAACATTTTAGAGCACAAGATATCTGATTTTGTACATATTATTCGTGATCTAAAATCACTCATGTGTTTTTACTCATCGAGTGTCAGATACACTCAAGTCTTGTTAAACCTTCACATGACAAGAACATTTTCTTAATATTTCTATATTGAACTACTTCAATATCCATCCTATGTACTTTGACTTAAACTTATTTATGTGTTTCAATCTATCTTCATAGATCTTGACACTAAATTTGTTTCGATCCATATCCTTTCATTGAAGTTAATTCTCAATGAAACCTTTTTAATCAAGTATATAATTACATCATTTATAACCAACTATATGTCACCTACATAAAGTATTATAAATGTGTCTTAGCGCTCCCACTTAATTTCTTGCAAATGCAAGCCTCTTCATCGTCTCTGATGAAATCAAAAACTCTTTGACTATTTCATCTAGTGAAGATTCCAACTCCGTGATACTTACTTCATCCAATTGAAGTTCGTATACCTATCTAGTATTCCACGGACCAGCAAAACTCTTGGTTGTATCTTGTATACACCTTTAATACACACTTCTGATAAGTAATGTATTTTGCCATCCTACTAGCATATCTCATAAAATAAATATGTAGTGATTACTAGAATAATCCACATAGACTATAAGCATTGCTACGGAAGATCTAATCTTATCATAGTCAACTCTTTGAACTTTGTCGTAAACTACTTTTCGACAAGTTGAGCTTCTTTAAGGATATTTCATCCAAGTCTATAGATCCATTTACTTTCAAAAAGTATTCATCTATTATGGATTTCATGGCGCATGGCCATTTTAACGGAGTCAGGGCCCATCATAACTTCTTTGTTTGTAGTTGGTTTATCATTGTTCAAAATCAATCCTTTGTCCACAAATCATTTATTTGATCACAAAGTAAACCATACCTACAAGGTTCAATATGTACTTCGATCTCCATGGCTAAAACACTATGTAGTCATGGGAGCTATGATCGATGTAGCCGCTTCCGGAACCAATTCCGATGCTGTGCTACTCTGATCATTATGCTCAGGTTCATAAACCTTATCAAGTTCTATTGTCCTCCCACTCAAATACTTCACTAGAAACAATTTCTCAGAAATAAGAAACATTGACAAACACTTTTGTCTTTGTCTCGTGGGAAGAATTCCCAATTAAATCTCTGGGATAACCAACAAAGACATTCATCCGATTTTGGTTGTAAACTTTTAGACCAAAATAGAAAAAACTATTAGGGTTTATACCCATACCATAACTTGTATGGTGTCATTTCAACGGATCATGATGATGCTCTATTCAGTGTAAAAGCGGTAGTCACTAAAGCATAATCAACAAAAATATAATGGCGTCATAATATTTTATCTCATCATTAATCCAACAAGGTTTGGATACATCTCTCGGATACTATATCATCATTATGATACTCCAAGAAATGTGAGTTGTAGAACAATTTCATGACTCTCTTAGATGTTCGCTAAAACTGGTAATTCAAATATTTTCACCATGATCCAATCATAGATATTTGATTTTTTTTTATTACGATGATTTCCACTTCATGCTGAAATTTATTTGAATCCATTCAAATATTTCAAACTTCTTCCTTATTGAATATATCCACATATATACTCAATTCATTGTTGAAAGTTTTCATGAAGTAGAAGAATCTCCCGCACACAACTATGCCCAGTGAACCACATATATCATTATGTATGTTTTCACTAAGTTAGTTGCCCGTTCAACTCTTGGCCTATGAACGGTATTTCAGTCATTACTTTTTAGAAAAGATTTTGCAAGCGCCAAACGATTCAAAAAATCAAATGACTCCAAAAATCCATTTGCATGGAGTTCCTTCATGCGTTCCTTTCTAACATGACCTAAATGGCGGTTCCACAAATAAGTGGAATTCAAATTATTTGCCTTACGGCATTTTAGCGTCAGTGTTATGTATGTGTGTTTCACCATTAAGATTTATAATAACTTATCCATCGTACATGGAGTAATGTCATAATTTAAACAACTCATTGTTTTCATTTGACCAGAGCAAAATAACAATTATTAAGTTCTTTATTATAAAGTCTAAAGGCTAGATAGAATGCTAACGACGAACATAATAACACTTTATTTTGTTCCAGACGTGCATTCCTATCATATTTCTTGTCAGTCACTTAGGCCATTGTATTCTTGTATTGCGTTGTTTTGTATGACACTTCATACCAACCAATATAGTACTAATACCCAAGAATTTCATAGTGTGACCTAACTAGGAATACAACCATAACATGTATATCATTTATATACACCTGAGCTAGACTTTCTAGTCTTTTCTTTCTTTTTGCCAAAATATCTTTTGCAGTTTCTCTTTTAGCTTTCCTCATTATTCAGAAAAACACTTCAACATCAATAACTTCTAGGTTTGTTGGTCAAATCCCAATAACCTTGAGGTTCTTACTTTGAAGTTGATCATCATATGACAAGTGTTCCAGATTTCACTATTAGTAACCTTGTAATATGATGAACAATTTCACTCATAAATTTATCCATTGTATCATGATGACTTTCTGAGACCATGTCTGTACATGCTAGGCTCATAAAGTTTTAACCTTGGTATTTGCATGTGCAAATCTAGCTTGCACCCGTTGTATGCACACGTAGAATCTATCACACCCGATCATCACGTGATGCTTCGAAACGACGAGTCTTAGCAACGGTGCATATTAAGGATGGTCACTTCATGGATATGTGAATATCGTTAGTGCCCCAATAGTTGGAGGATTGTGACGCCTTGCGTCTTCAACCTTCGTACATTCCCATAAAACTTATGAGTTCATGTAGTCTCACCAAAATATATTCTATCATCTTGCAACAAGGTCTTAGATATCACTTATATCTCATACCTTGATTATTTCTGAAAACTAAATTTTCAGCTCCTTACTTTTCAAACAAATTTGAACTTCAAGTTTCACGGAGACAAGATAACTTTAGGTACTAATTGAAACCATAGCTCTTTGAATCAACAATGTGAGGTTTACTAAAAGTTTGCAATAGGACTTAATTAATTCTTGATTCTTTAACAATACGGTACCAATTCATAAAGTTTCTTATCAGATTTTAACAGTATTTCTATCTCAATAACAAGACTAGCGCATGGTAGAAAACGGATGCCAATAGTACAAAATTAATTCAAAATACTACTCAGACTATGTTTATGATAATTAGTTCATGTTTTAATCTAATTACTAATGAACTCCCACTTAATACAACATCCCTCATAGTTGTTAAGTGGTACACGATCCAAATCCACTACACCAAAACCGATCATCACGTGAGATGATGTAGCTTCAATGGTGAACATCAACATGTTGATCATATCATCCATATGACTCGTGTTCAACCTTTCGGTTTCCGTTGTTCCGAGGTCATGTCTGTACATGCTAGGCTCGTCAAGCAAACCCAAGTATTCCGCGTGTGCAACATGGCTTACACCCGTTGTATGTGAACGTTGAGTCTATCACATCCGATCATCACGAGATGCTTCGAAACGACGAACTGTCACAACGGTGCATACGAGGGGAGAACACTTTATTATCTTGATATTAATGTGAGGGATCATCTTATAATGCTATCATCGCGATCTAAGCAAAATAAGATGCATAAAGGATTAACATCACATGCAGTTCATATGTGATATGATATGGCCCTTTTGTCTTTGCGCTTTTGATCTTCATCTCCAAAGCACGGACATGATCTCCATCATCTTCGGGCATGATCTCCATCATCGTCGGCGTAGCGTCAAGGTCCATGGCGCCGTCTTCATGGTTGTTCACCTCATGTAGCAACTATTACAACTACTTTGAAATACTACTCAACATGAAATTTAAAGACAACCATAAGGCTCCTGCCGGTTGCCACAATACAATAATGATCATCTCATACATATTCATCATCACATTATGGCCATATCACATCACCAAACCCTGCAAAAACAAGTTAGACGTCTCTAATTTGGTTTGCATATTTTACGTGGTTTAGGGTTTTCGAGAGAGATCTAATCTACCTACGAACATGAACCACAACGTTGAGATAGTTGAGATATACATTTCTTCGGCAGGCTCGGGGGTTTACGCCTCAGACTTGCAAAGACATACTCCCGACAATATTTCGCCATGGTGCACAAACACCTCACAAAATAAGACCAAGATACAAGATTGCAATCAATAAAAATAAGGCACGGGGGCTCATACCCGCAAATATAGTATGCTCAATACAATTTAGACGCTTTGGTTTGAAAACCTCACGCATACAATAAATAAAGACGATACCAAGACACTTGGGGTCTCAACAAGGAAAAAATAGTTTATCGACTGTACAATATAGAACATGACGACAATATACAAGAAACAATTCTTGAAGAAAAATTCAACGAAGAAGAGAAGTTAGTAGTGGCCTAGTATGTTATCTATGGACATCCGATTTGAAGAACGAGTGCTATGCTCAGCATAGCTGCCTCTCACGAAGAACTCAGAATCTCTCCGAAGAAGTTCGTCCATCATAGCTTCAGCTACAGGGGTTACATAATCGTCAAGTTTGCTAACATCCCTTTTCTTTTTCGCCATCTTCGCCAAGCACTTGGGGATAATTTGGCTCATATCAAACTTAGGGTGGCAGATTTTGATCATGATCATAGCAAACCTAGCACCAGCACAAAGCTGTGCCCGAATAAAGTCGTGGATCCTCGGGGCATCTTTAAACTTCTCCATCAAGCCAAGAAGAGTATCGGGTGTTTCGTTCCGAGGAAACAATGTTTTATAAACCAATGACAAGGTTCTGGTACAGGAATCCAGGAAATCACGAACCTGGCAGGCGTGGTCTTGGAATCTGACGATCTGTCGGGTCCTTTCTGGAGTAGCCCAGAACAAACAGCCGTGGTCAAGGGAGAGATTGACGAGTAAGTTGGTCCTCGTATTTACCCTATCATCTTCGGCAGCAGCATCGAGAAAGGAACCTATTTAACGATAGCATGAAGATCTCAAAAAAGGATACAGCAGACACATAGTAGAAGCTCTGGTTCGAAGTAAATTACCGAGATATATCGACAACGAGCCTCATTCATCAATTCAAGCATGGAATTTTCTCGAGAAGCTGCTTTTTTAGCTTCAGAAACGGCATCGTCCTTGGCAGCTATGGCCTCTTTGGCTTGTTGGAGAGCAATTTTCTCTCTTTCAGATGATTTTCGAGATTGTTCCATCATTGCCAAAGTTTGTTTTTTCATGGATTGAAGTTGTTGTCGAAGTTCTTGCAAATCTTGCGACAAATGTTCGCTTGAAGAACCTTCGATGAGGTTATCTCTGACTAGTGCTTTCTTCGAGAATGAAGAAGCAGGCGAAGTTTCGGCGGAACAAGGATTGGTGGAGTAGTTATCAAATATTAACTGGAAAAGAAATTCTCAGGATCAATGATGGTGCAAGGTAGAATTTCATTGATCTTCAAGAAATTTACATAGATATTACAGAAGGAGTTCTCCAAAAGGATTACTAAGTAATTATCGCCAAAGCTAACATGGCGACAATAGCAAAAGAAACAAACAACAAGTAAAGAAAAAGAAGAGGCATTCAACTAGACCTCCGGCCTTGATGAGCTAGGAGTTGAAGATGGCTTGATCCCGAGATAGGCCAGGATTTTCTTCGTATTGGGTTTAGCTGCCTTGATCAAGGATCGCCATTTCGCTTGCTCTATCTGGTCGGTGTCGCCAACTTTCATCCAGTCAACAGTTTGTTGGCTGTCCGCGACCAAGGCAACAGTGCTCTCGACAGCAATCTTCATGTTCTCCTGCCGCATCTTCAGTCCAAGATCTTCGGGTGGATTGAAGTCCTTGGCAAGAGCAAGGAAAGTCTTGGGCTCCTCTTTCTTCGGGAAGAAGTAGGGGAACAGCCTTGATAATCCTGTGTCAGCATGTTCCATGCCTTCACGAACTTCAACTCCATGAAACTCCAGGAAGGAGAGTGCGTCAAGAAGAGGATCATTGTCGGGATCTTCAAGCTCAAAATCTTGGTTTGTTTTACCTGTCGCAGAAAATATATGTTGGTCGACAGTAGGCGAGGAAATTCAAGTCTAAAAAAGATAGAAGGGATCAACAAAATTACCAAGGAAGCGCCGATTCTGTGTGGTCAAGCGCTTGATGATCGCCTTTTCACGAGTATCCTGGGCGGCCTTGTGCTCGTTCAAAGCAGTTTCGGCGTCATCAAGTCTTCTCTGCAGATCTTCGATGCCAGCGGCTTTCGCCTTGGCCTCTTCAGCCTCCGCTTTAGCTTGGCTAGAGTCGAGTTCAGCCTTCTTGCGAGCCGTTTCACTCTGCTCCAGTTTCTGAGCAAGTGTGTCGAAAAGCTTGTTGGCTTCTGCAAGTTTCTCTGTCAAGATAGTAAAGAATCGTCAAAATTGCGACAAGACAGGAGCAGGAAGTTATAAAACAAGTCATTATAAGGTTGTTACCTTTAGTCTTGCTGGCATATTCACGGTACCCAACGAATTGGGCACCGATACGAACAAGCTCTTGGATCATAGGCTGACAAAGGACAAAGAAAGAAAACGTCGGTATGGGAAAAAATAAAGGCATAAAGAAGCAAAACAGAGGAAGTAAAGATAGTAACAAGCAAATTAAAAACTTACATCATCCAAGAGAGGATTGGAGGAGCCACCCAATTGGAGGGTAGGCTCCACGACCGTTTCCACCCTCGTCCTTTTTGGTAAAGGGACAAGGGGGCTTGAAGGAGTAGGAGCGCCAACGTTTAGTTGAGGAGGCGAGGATTCCTCTCCTTCAACTGGCGTCTCCGAAACAACTAAAGTATGTGACGTACTCGTTCGAGCAGCCACATCAAGAGTTGGTAGTTCTTCCTCATCATCACTGGGTTAAAAGACGACAGCATAAAAAAGCAAGACAGACAAAAATCTTCGAGTACAAAATAAGGGGAACTAGAGGTGACTTACGAGCTGATGAGGGATTCAAGATATGGATCATAAGTTGCCTTCTGACGTGAAGGACCAACTTCTTCGGCTTTGGAGGTGCTGGAATCTTCGGCACTATTCCTTTTCCTTTTGTTCCTTGGAGAAACAGCAGGAGGAGGAGATTGTGCCGATGTAGCGCCTTCGGAGGCAGCTTCCTTTTCAGAAGATCCCGCAGATCTTAGAGAATCCACGGGTTCATTCACAAAAGAAGGAGCATCTTGATTGTCGTCAGTGACAATGGCCCTTTCCTCGACGTCTCCACCTTCAGGAAGCGGAGGAAGCGAGACAGGATTTGGATGGTCCTATACAAAAAGCAGGGAAAGATGTCAAAAAGCAGGGAAATAAAAAGACAGCAAAGCAATAGCAAATTACGAGACAAAGTTTACCTTGGGGAGTGGATTGGTGGCACTGAATGGTTTTACACGACAAGAAGAAGGGACAGAATCTTTTTTGCTGAGAGACGAGATTTTTCGGACAAGTTTTTCTAAATCCTTGACCTCTAAATCCGCTGACAACCGATCTGCGTCCTTGTCGCCAGCATATTCCCAGAGAGGATGTTTGCGAGCCTGGAGCGGTTGCACTCTGGTTCTGAGAAAATATGCCGTGATTTGAATACCTGATAACTCTTTGCCGCGAGTATTCTGCAACTCATGGATGCGGGTCATTAGGGCTTCTGTCGCTATTTTTTCTTCTTCGGTAGCCTCTGCGTCCCAGGAGCGGCGGCGAAGAATTTTCTCGGCACCATCAAAAGGAGGGATGTTGTCTTCAGCACATCCATGGTTCTCCTCCTGAATGTACAACCACTTCTTGCGCCACCCTTGAACTGAGTCAGGGAGTTTGACGTCGAAGTAGTCGACTGTGGGGCGAACGGAAATTACAACGCCACCTATATTATAGGCGACATTGGGGGAGCCATTACGGTGGCAAAAGAAAATGCGCTTCCATAGCGCCCAGTTAGGTTGGACGCCAAGGAAGGCCTCACAGAGGGTGATGAAAATGGAGATATGGAGGATAGAGTTGGGCGTGAGGTGGTGAAGTTGAAGACCATAAACAAAAAGCAATCCACGGAGGAAATGATGAATGGGGGCGGAAAGACCGCGGATGAGATGGTCGATAAAACTTACCCGATACCCCATTGGAGGGGCTGGGTAGCTTTCTTCACTAGGAAAGCACAGCGCCTTCGGCTTCTTGCTGATTCCCAGTTTCTTCAAAAGATTGACGTCCTGGGTGGAAATTTTAGACCTTTCCCACTCGGCGCTTCCGAGATCTACAGCGGCCATGGAGGATTCCGGCATGCTGTGCCTGGTTAAGCGACGTGGTGGCATCAACAATGGCGCAGGAGTGCAGCTGGGAAGAGATGAGCTCTAGGAGTTGTAGGGCGCAGGAGGAAGTTTCGTAGATGAAAGCAGGGGAACGGCGCGAGCGGAAGTGCCCGAGGAAGAAGAAGGAGATCTTATATAGAGGTGCGGTGAAGCGGCGAACCGTTGGATGGAAAAAGTGTGCGGCAGATGATAACCACGTGAAGACAAGGGTAAAACAGTATCTTAACATTGAGAAGTTACGGTACGTGCGCCAGGAAAAGCGGAGGACGTGTGTCCCCAACTTGCACGACGTGTCAAGATAATGGTTACTTTGGGCCCGCAAGGCAGCGGAAGAAAACTTCTCGCGATTTTCGAACTCGAAATCGTGGCTATCGTCAGCAATAACGTCACCTTGGCAGAAGAAAAATTCGCCTCAATAGCTTCATAAAAAGGCGACATAAAAAATATATTGGTGAGCATTTGATCAAATACAAGTTTTTGCCCAAATGCTCGGGGGCTACTTTGAAGAAAAGAAAAAGTTCGAGTGTGACAATATAGAAACGGCGGGAGCCTATGATCAAACGCAAGCATTTGTTCATAGCCTCGGGGGCTACTCCCATCGGGAACGCTGTTCGCGCCCCCGATAGATATAAAAGTTCGAGAAGGAATGACAATATAGCGACACGATGCATTAAAGTGTTGAGCCTACAACCAAGCACTAGTTCTTGGCTGTAGCCTCGGGGGCTACTCCCATCGGGAGCGCTGTTCGCGCACCCGAGAAATTATGAAAGTATCGGGAGATATAAAAAAAAAGTATATAGTGGCATAAGGCGTGGTGCCTACAACCAAGTACAAGTCCTTGGCTGTAGCCTCGGGGGCTACTCCCATCGGGAACGCTGCTCGCGTACCCGATGAAATCATTAAAAAAAAGAGAGAAAAAGAAAGATAGCAGGGCAAAAGAGTATATTTCGAGTTATAAATAACTCTGCATATACTCCCATCGGGAGAGCAATATAAGTCATCCTTGACTCAATAAAATGTGCCATTCCAACAGCCGAATAAGCACTCGACAATATATTCTCAGAACGCCAAAAGTTGCGATCAATTTCTGAATGCCGCAAATTTGCGAAGGTAAGACCCCAGATTCGTTCTGTGTGGCGTGGCGCCGTCTCTGACGTCGGTTTGCTACTTTTATCCGTATCAACAGATACGAAGAAAAATCCTAACGGACGCGTTAGGTACCCGCTAAATTTAACTGGGACTCGACAGAATGGTAAGACCTTAAGCGGCACCTGTCGAAGTTTACACCAGTATCCCGAGATCATGTCCAGGGACGTGATCTTGAAGTAGGTTTTTGCGGATTGCCACTAGAGCAGTTAACTAGTACCAGATCCGTCAGATGAACTAGCCCCAACTACCATTATCCCTGTGCAATATAGAAATTTATGTGAAGAAATATAGAGAAGTTGAAGTTGTCAAATAAAAATAAACAGTGGAGATTTTCCCTGACTCTACGATTCAAGCAAAATCTCGGGGGCTACTGACATAGGCATCCCCAATGGGCCTGCCAAAGATAGTACCCGGGGTTTACTGAAGGCCCACTACCCGAAGAATAAGAAGATTCGGAAGCCCAAGATATAATTAAGGAAAGCTAGAGTTGTAATAGGAAGTGTTATTTGTAATCTTGCGGGATGAGTTAGAAACCTTCCCGGACTACGTAACTTGTACAAACATGAATCCCTCGGCTCCGCCTCCTATATAAGGGGAGTCTAGGGACGAAGAAAGGATCGAATCATTGTTTTCCCAAACCCTAGCTTTACAATCGTCGAGTACTTTTCGGCTGAAACCTTCGAGATCTACTTGCCCTCTACTTCTAACTAAAACCCTAGTCTACGATCCGTAGGCATTGACAAGTTAATACCTTTTCACAGTGTTACCAAGGATTTTCCTCGAGCGACAAGGAGTAGGCAAAATATCAGAAGGAGCAGGAGTTGGAGTATAGTTATCAAATATCAACTGAAATTAAAAAGAGGCGACATCAATCATCAAGCAAGATAAAATTCCATTGATTTTTTAGAATAATTACAAGACATTACAGTGGAGCTAGTGGGATAAGTAACGCCAATAGCTACTCTGGCGACAGCATCAAAAGGAGGAAAGAAAAATAAAAAAGAAGGGAGGAAAGACAAGGTGGTCTACTGGACCTCCGGTTTTGATGAGCTTGGAGCCGGAGTTGGCTTGCACCCAAGATATGCGAGGACCTTCTTCGAGTTTGGTTTCGCAGCCTTGATCAGCGACTGCCACCTTTTGGTCTCCATTTCTTGCGTGTCGCCAACTTTAGTCCAGTCGACAGTTTGCTGACTATCGGCAACCAGAGCAATGGTACTTTCCACGCCAACCTTCAAACACTCTTGGCGAAGCTTGAGCCCGAGGTTTTCGGAAGTGTTGAAGCACTTGGCGAGGGCAAGAAATGGCGTAGGTTGCTCCTTCTTCGGGAAAAAGTAAGGATAAAGTTGTGACAACCCCGCTTCAGCTTCGGCAAGGCCGTCGCGTGCCTCGTCTCCATGAATCTCAAGGAGAGAAAGCGCGTCAAGAAGAGGGTCGTTTTCGGGATCCGTAAGTTCATATTCTTGACCCGTTTTCCCTGCGAAGACAAAAGTCTATTGATAAACAAGCAAGATAGAAAAAGTTCAGTGGTGTCAAAATAGTTCGGGCACTTACTGACAAAACGGCGGCTTTGCGACGCCAAGCGCTTGATAATCGCGTCCTTGCGAGCAGATTGTTCAGTAATGTGCTCGCTTAGCGAATTTTCTGCCGCCTGAAGTCTCTTTTGAAGATCTTCGACGGTGGCGGCCTCTGCCTTAGCTTTTTGGGCATCCGCTTCAGCCTCCTTGCGAGCTTTTTCACTTTGCTCCAGTTGGCGAGCAAGTGAATCAGCACGTTTTTCGGCCTCCACAAGATCAACTGAAGAAGCAGTCAACAATGATGATTGTTGCGACAAGAAAGAGAGGAAATACAAATCAAGAAAGAGATAGCAAGCTGTACCTTTCAGTTGATTCGAAAGGTCACGGTACCCGACGAATTGGGTACCGAGACGGAAAAACTCCTTCATCAAAGGCTAGAAAAATCCAAAGCACAAAAAGTCAGAAATAGTACGGGAAAATTCGGTGGCAACAAGAAAGAAAGGCAACAAACAAAAGAATAAGGGAGAAAGTTTACGTCATTTAGTGAAGAAGTCGTGAAACCACCACTTAGTTGGGTGGGTTCTTCGACTGGTTCAATCCTGGCCTTCTTCGGTGAAGGGGCTCGGGGGCTTGCAGATGGAGTTGGATGCTCGACGTTGTGTTGAGGAAGCGAAGTTTCCTCTACATCAGGCTGAGCATCCGATACAACTAAAGTACGTGACATGCTCGTTCGAGCAGCCACGTCAATAGGTGGATGTTCTTCCTCGTCATCGCTGCAATAAAACGTCGACAATATAAGCAAAACAACGACAAGCATTCTGCAAGATAAACAACAAAAGATAGTGACTTACGAGCTGACGAGGGCATCCAAAAAAGGGTCAAAAGCTTTTTTCCCTTTGGAAGGAACAGCTTCTTCGGCCTTGGAGGTGCCGGAGTCTTCGACTTCATTCCTCTTCCTTTTGTTCTTCGGGGAAACAGCAGGAGGAGGAGAAGGTACTGAGGCGGTGCCTTCAGATTCAGTCTCTTTTTCAGAGGATCCCGCAGATTTTCGGGAAATTGCGGCTTCACTCTCAGGGCGAGAGGCACCCTGGTTGTCTTCAGTGACAACTGCTTGTTCTTCGACTTCTCCATCTTCAGGAAGAGGAGGAAGGGAAGCTAGGATTGGATGGTTCTATAGAAAAATAGCGACAAGAAAATTTACAGGGGTGTCAATAAAAATTCAGCAGTCGGCAAAAGCAGAAAAAGTTCGGAAAAGACAAAAAGGCGAGAAGACAAAATACTTGGGGGAGAGGATTGGTGGCGCTGTATGGTTCCACGCGGCAAGAGGATGGAATAGGATCCTTCTTGCTGAGCGAGGAAATTCTTCGAATAAGCTTTTCCAAGTCCTTCACTGAAAGATCTTTGGAGAGCCTATTGGCATCGTTTGCACCAGCGTAAGTCCAAAGGGGATTTTTGCGAGCCTCTAGAGGCTGCACTCTAATCCTAAGGAAGTAGGCTGTGATTTGGATACCCGACAATTCCTTGCCTCGGGTATTCTGAAGCTCGTGAATACGGGACATGAGGGCCTCTGTCGCTGTTTTTTCTTCTTCGGTAGCTTCAGCATCCCAGGAACGGTGGCGAAGAATCTTGG
Organism: Lolium rigidum; assembly: GCF_022539505.1. Taxonomy (NCBI): domain Eukaryota; kingdom Viridiplantae; phylum Streptophyta; class Magnoliopsida; order Poales; family Poaceae; genus Lolium; species Lolium rigidum. The sequence continues at coordinate 350,331,301 of NC_061513.1, read as the reverse complement.
CGCTTCCGTCAAAAGGGATTATGTTGTGCTCGACAGAATTGGCACTTTCTTCGTGTATATAGAGCCATCTTTTGCGCCACCCTTGGACAGAGTCAGGGAATTTGACGTCGAAGTACTCAACGTCGGAACGGACGCAGATAACAACGCCACCTATGTTGTAGATGGCGTTGTGGGAGCCATTGCGGCGGAGGCAGAAGATGCGCTTCCACAGAGCCCAGTTAGGAGGGACTCCGAGGAAGCACTCGCAGAGGGTGATAAAAATTGCGACATGAAGGATGGAGTTGGGGGTAAGCTGGTGCAGCTGAATCCCATAAACAAAAAGAAGGCCGCAGAGGAAATCATGGATAGGGGTGGAGAGACCACGGATGAGGTGGTCGACAAAGCTAACCCGATACTCGATTGGTGGAGTGGGGTAGCTTTCTTCGCTGAGGAAGCGGATAGAGCCTTCCTTCTTCATCAATCCTAGCTTTTTCAGCATGTTCACGTCTTGGTTGGAGATTTTGGATCTCTCCCACTCAAGATCTTCGGCGGCCATCTTGGATTCGGGCGTGTTGTGGCGAGTAAGTCGCGCGCGTGGTGGCATCAATGGCAGTGGAGGAGCGAAGCTTGTGCGTGAGCAAGCTCAGAAAGCATCGGGCGCAATGGAGGTTTTCGCAGAAGGAAGCAGAGAGGCGGCGTGAGCGAAGGTGTGAACGGAGGAAGAAGAAGGACTTATATAGGGGTTTGGCGAAGAAACGCACAGTTGGATGGAGAAATCGTGTGGTGGAAAATGAACTCGTAACTGAAGGGTAAAAAGGTATTTTTACTGGGATGGAATAGAACAGGTGCTACAGTACGTGCGCCAGGAAAAGCGGAGGACGTGTGTCCCCCACTTGCACGACGTGTCAACGTGGCAGAAAAAGAGGACCCACAAGGCAGAGAGAGAATAGTAATCAATATTTCCGGATGCAAAGATCGTGGCTATCGTCAGTTATGAGGTCAATTTGACCAAGGAAGGAAATTTCGACAGAAAAAATAAAAAAGGATTGGCGACAGGGAAAACATATTGAATATTTCGGGAGCCTTTGATCAAATACAAGTTTTTGCCCAAATGCTCGGGGGCTACTTTGAAAAAAGTAAAATTCGAGTGTGACAATATAGAAATTGCGGGAGCCTATGATCAAACGCAAGCATTTGTTCATAGCCTCGGGGGCTACTCCCATCAGGAGCGCTGTTCGCGCACCCGATAGATAAGAAAGTTCGAGAAAGAATGACAATATAGCGACATGATGCAATAAAGTGTTGAGCCTACAACCAAGTCCAAGTCCTTGGCTGTAGCCTCGGGGGCTACTCCCATCGGGAACGCTGTTCGCGTGCCCGATGAAATTATAAAAAGAGAGAAGAAGAAAAAAGAAGAAAGAAAGGGAGCATATTTCGAGTTATAAAAATAACTCTACATATACTCCCATCGGGAGAGCAATATAAAGTCATCCGTTGACTCAATAAAATGTGCTATTCCAGCAGCCGAATAAGCACTCGACAATATATTCTCAGAACGCCAAAGTTGCGAAACAATTTACGAATGCCGCAAAACTTTGCGAAGGTAAGACCCCGGATCCGTCTGTGCGGCGTGGCGCCGTCTCTGACGTCGGTTTGCTACTTTTTTCCGTATCAACAGATACGAAGAAAAATCCTAACGGACGCGTTAGGTACCCGATAAATATGACTGGGACTAGACAGAATGGTAAGACCTTAAGCGGCACCTGTCGAAGTTTACACCAGTATCCCGAGATCATGTCCAGGGACGTGATCTTGAAGTAGGTTTTTGCGGATTGCCACTAGAGCAGTTAACTAGTACCTGATCCGTCAGATGAACTAGCCCCAACTACCATTATCCCTGTACAATATAGAAATTCATATGCAAAGACATGTGATAAAGTTCAGAGTTGTCGAATAAATATAAAAGTCGAGATTTTCCTTGACTCTGCGATTCAAACAAAATCTCGGGGGCTACTGACATAGGCATCCCCAATGGGCCTGCCGAAGATGGTACCCGGGATTTATTCAAGGCCCAAGACTCGAAGGATAAGAAGATTCGGAATCCCAAGATGTTATTATGGAAAGATAGAGTTGTAATAGGAAGTGTAATCTGTAATCTTGCGGGACGGGTCAGAAACCCTCCCGGACACTGTAAACTTGTGTATCACGAATCCCTCGGCTCCGCCTCCTATATAAGGGGGAGTCGAGGGACAAAGAAAGGATCGAATAATTGTTTCTCAAACCCTAGCTTTTACATCGTCGAGTACTTTTCGGCTGAAACCTTCGAGATCTACTTGCCCTCTACATCCAACGAAACCCTAGTCTACTACTCGTAGGCATTGACAAGTTAATACCTTGTCAACCCCTCTAACAATTATCAACTTTCTTTAGCATTTCTTTTCTTTTAGGGAATATAGTTGGTAATTTTGATGAATGCACACACTAACTTTGAAAACAACTACAAGTACATGTAACTGAATAATGGATTTCTAACAAGGTATCCCTTGTAACAACTTCTAGCGCCTGGTGAGCAATGATAAGAATCCGATCGCAATTCTACAACAGAAAAAAACAACCAGCCATCAGATTAGCTTGCTTCTTCAACTCGATCAGCTCCCTTAACTGCTTGTTCATTTTCTTCAGTTCTCTCTTCACTTCCACCAGTCCTGCATTGGGAGCATTAGGCATAATCGGAACGGCTCCTCTCTCCGCCGCATTCTCTACAGCAAGTCCCCCCTCCCAAATTGCGCTCCCCAATAGCGCCAATTGGTTCCTGCAATTGAAGTCTCTGAACGTACACATCGATCCACTCGAAATGCCTGCATTTTTTCAGGATCTGAAAACAACAACGTGAACCCTAAATCCCAAATTCTAGGGAATAACAAGAAAATCGAGAGAAAACAGAGAAATTAGAGCGAGATCTAACATTATCCCCTCTCTATATGGCAAGCTCTCGCATGCAAGGAACTCACGTCCACGGTTGCCGCTGTCATCCGTCTTACAGATCGACCGCTTCAGAGGCTCCTGGCGTGGGCAGTCAGGGCATCTTGTCAAAGGCACGGGTCCATACTGTGGCCATGAAGAACGGGAGGTCGAAGAGAAACAAGACATCACCCGCCTACCGGAGAAGGGCTGCCGCTGGCGGAGAAGAAGAACAATTGGGTGCGGGGAAAGAAAGGGGAAGCAATGGCACGGGCACGGGCGCGGGGAAAGAAAGGGGAAGCAATGGCACGGGCACGGGCACGGGCGCGGGGCTGGCTCGGGCTCCCATTTTGCAACGGTCACCTGGGTAAGCTGTGGGTCCGGCGCGCTAACGTGGACAAGTTATGGGTCCCAAGATGATCTGGATAAGTGAAGACGTGTCCACTGCGGGGCACCAACAGCGGCCCCACTTGCCAGCACCAACCAACGTCAACTAAACGGGAATCATCCGTCCGAGCTCCTTCTGCGGGTTTCAGACAAGGGATTGGAGAAAACTGAAGAAAAACTAATGAGCTGGGAAAACTGAGTACAACTAAGGACCCGAGGGCACGGAAATAGAAAACCCTATTTAATAATGTCGCGATACTTAAGCAAGGGCATATATTAGTTGGTATACTAGGTTTTGTATGTATATTAGTTAATATGCAAGAAATTTGAAAAAAAAGTTTCATTATAAGTTGACCGCATTATGTGTGTTTGTCTAAAAGAGCAAACGATGAAAAATGGTAATTTAAAAAAGATTCAATGAATATATTGTTTCAGTATGTAAAATATGTTATGAACTTATTACCAAACCAAACTTGCGAGACAAGTTTTCGACGGTTCGACTTATACTCCAAATTTTTCGTATAAATATGCTTATCTAGTTCTACCAGAAACCGCTAGTAAGATATTTGGAGATCTCTAGTAAGACATTAAGGATACTAAATAGTAGGATACTAAATAGACATGAGCACATACACAAATATACATATACACCATATAAGTTATGTAATTATAAAAAAAATCGAGGAGAACTTTAATACATAACATATGGTTCAATTTATTACAACGCAAAAATTCAATGATATACACTACAATTGTATAACCAAGGACAATATAATTAGCATTACCAATAGTTAAATATGGTTAACTATCTCAACACATGCATAGAAAATTTTACTCCTTAATAGTGTGGTATGATAAAAAAAAGTCATCTAAAGTATAAAAGTTTAGTAAAAATAATACTTTTACTTGCCTCTAGGCAAACACAACAGCGTACATTAGTAGGAATTCAAATAGAACGACTTCATAACCCAATGCCAACCTTGCCATTCGGAAATGCTCGAGAAAGAGCCTCATCATTCCCTTGTTATGGGTGGTTGGGCAACAAAGAGCACCTTTGAGAGAAATGTAAGGCATCATTAGACGTCGAAGAACATGATCACACGAACACATGTAGTCCCACTGTGCATGCGGACTCGGTGATCTGAGCATCGACATGTACGTTGTTGCCGAGTACTACCGCCAGGTACTTGCGCGTGAGCAGCCGCTGCAGGAACAGCCATGACACAAAACCTGACGACATTGGCCAGCATCTTCCGCCCCACACTGGCGTCCATGGCCATCGTCGTCGCATCACTGGACATGGCCACCGGGTCCTGGATAGTAAGTGGTAGTGGGTGAGGGATGTGCCTTGTAGAAGGGGAGATGCAATGGGGGAAGGGCCGAAGGGGAAAGAACGCTGGTACTGGAGAGGAACGGGTAGGGTTTCGAGCGGCAGGGTTAGAGGCGGCAGGGGCATGTCTTTTTTAGGGAGGCAACAACATGTCTTGGCAATAAACTAAGGATGGTATGTAGTAAAATGGTAATGATTAATAATCAAATCCCAACAATTGTGGAATCACGTACCTGGACGCCAATTTGTAAATTGATTTTCTTCCTCTAGCGACCATATCGGGTGGGACTGCTTCGCGCTGCTTAGGTGCGATGATGGGAGAGGAAACACCAGTTTGCAGCGAAGGAAAAATACCTTAACTACCATGTATTGATTGCCGCCTATTAATTACCGTGATTGTGATTGATACCGTGATTGATTATCGTATATTAATTACCGTACGTAGCAGCGACCTGATCGGACGATGGTGTGATTGAGGGGAATTAAATTAGAATCAATTTGATTGATCATGTCTTATGGCGGGAGGAGCGGAAAAGATCTCGTACGAACCAGAAATCTCAGATTAAATGGAACGGGTCAAGGTGATCCGAATCTCTTTCACCAAACATATTGTATGACTCACGACCAACTCCAATATAATAGTAAAGATTGATTGCCGCCTATTAATTACCGTGATTGTGATTGATACCGTGATTGATTATCGTGTATTAATTACCGTACGTAGCAGCGACCTGATCGGACGATGGTGTGATTAAGGGGAATTAAATTAGAATCAATTTGATTGATCATGTCGGGAGGAGCGGAAAAGAGATCGTACGAACCAGAAATCTCAGATTAAATGGAACGGTCAAGATGATCCGAATCTCCTTCACCAAACATGTTGTATGACCTACGACCAACTCCAATATAATAGTAAAGACATGTTGATGTTTTAGTTAGAGGAGACAGAAATAATCAAAAGAGCAGATTGTTTTCTTTTTGATAAGAGATGATCTTTTAAAAAATATTTTACTCCATTGTACTGTATGTCTTTCTTAGCAAGTTTTTTTTACTAAAATTTATTTAATTTCCATTAGTTATAAGAAATTATAAGTGTTTTCACTCAGGGGAGCATATGCTCCCATTAATTCGAAATACATCTTAGACACATTTTAAAATGTCAAAATAATTAAGAAAAACACATGCACATGTTCATGTGCTACAAGCCCACAAACTCGCTTCATGAAAAATCGACTTTTCGTGCAGTATGTGCAAAAAAGATTCGGTGTTGAAAATAAGGCTTTTTACATGATAAATTTTATTGTTTTACATAACCACAAACATATCGGAAAGTGTCTTTGACGCATTAGCACCAGTTCTCCAGTTTTCCAAAAATCATTTTTTTCGTTTCTGAAAAATGATATTAAATACCCACATACATGTAAATATTTCGAAGATACGGTATGAATTTGGAAGAAAATTATGTTGTATTTTAAGCTATGTGAAAAAGACAAATTTCTGACAAACATCTGCCCCTATACGTAGCCACAAGCTTTTTTTTTCCTGCAGCTCAAAATAGAAAGCAATTTCTAATGAAGTTTTACACGAATATTCGGAATATATGTATGTATTCATGGAATAAATGTGATGATTTTTTGAAACACAGATATACAATTTTTTAATATTTTGAAAACCAGGATCACTAGTGCTCATGTGCACCAAATTTATATCCTAAAAATATCGTTTTTTCGTGAAATTGACGAACACATATATATATTGTTGAGATGTACAGTTTTTTTATAAAAGATTTTCACCACTTTAAAATATGTTATTTTGATAGAGAGGGCATATGCACCTAGTAGCCGAATTGAACTTCCAATTTATTGCACAACTTATCTCTATTTTTATTTGTTAGTTGTCACCTCGATATGGCAGGTTAAAGAAACAAGTATACTGCCTTTACTAGGCTGGCCCGAGATGCGGCAGCATGTGGGCGTTCTCCTCCTATGACTGTAAATGGGAGACTCGTGAAAGTGAGCCCGATGGTGAGCCCACTATACACTTAACTTTATAGTTCTTGATTCATCCAGCCCGGCCCAGTGCTTTGAGTTTGTGCTTTTTTCGATAAAGATAATATATTAATATCAAAAGATACCAATTACATTCGGCCTCTGCAACAACGCAACACCCTAATAGCAGTATGGATACACACAACCAAAAAATAAAAGAAAACTGAAACAAAAGTCCATCTATAGCATCCTAGACTTAGCAACAGCAATACAACCATCACCAAGACAACACTTAAAATACAGAATCTCCAAAGACGACACCTCCAAGGAGGAAATGGTGCACCAACGTCGTCGTCGTCCGACCAAAGATCTTAGGTTTTCACCCTAAAGATAGTCCTCACTCTCAAAACAATGCCTCCAACAAGGTCATTGTGAGACACAACCAGTTAAGGCCAGACCTTGGGTTTTCACCCTGAAAGGTAGGACTCTGAACTTCACATGTGATGCCGCCTCCACTTCCATACCACTACTGCGGATCCGGAACACCAAGCAAATCGCTCAACAAAAACTTGTTCAGTACATGGACATCAGTATGTTTGAGCTTGTAGCCTAGCAATGCATATATACTCATTTAAAATCCTACATTGTCTATTTGTTGCCGAGAACATTCGTTGTTGATTCCAACCTTTCTCCTTTGATTAACAGTTTCTTCCCTTCCCTTAAATAAAAACGGTTTCTCTCGTTTCGTAGACAAGGAAACAATATTTTTTTTTTGTGCCCATCTAACATACTGATGTCCATGTACTGAACAGGTTTGATATTTACATAAGACTGTTTTATTACAAATATATGCTGCAAAAGATGCTACTGCCTTCGTTCCATAATTTTGTCTTGGCTTTAGTTTAGATTTAAACTACAATCACAACAAAAAATTAGAAACCACAGGTAGTATATTTCAAAGCTAAAAAAAAGTTTGCATGGTAAACAATATTCTCAACATCATACAAAGTCCTGACAAAAACTTGAGTTGCGGAGCTATAAGAAGGAAATTGCAGAAACCATTCATTATTATTGTCTCTGTTGCACAAACCCCCATCTTTACGTTTCTTTTGCATAAATCATCAACTATATGTGTAATCTTTTGCACAAAGATATAAATCTAGGATTAAGCTATCATCGAAGACCTAAAGATCTAGTGCCATATCGGGTTTTCCAAGTGCTCTATTGTTTCATGTAATGGTAAGGAATCAGTAATTGTTACTGCTCGACGGCTCGTGAGTAGGGTTTACTAGGAATTCGAATGATTAACTAATTTAATCAGTTAGCTATTAATTGGTGCAATTAACATAAATTAGCACTTACAACACTTGTAGATAAGAAATAAAGAAATAGTATATGAGACTCTATACTCACTGGGTTTGCATCCGGGTGCCGAATTGAGTTTCCGTATACTCACAATCTTACTTATTTAGAGCCCAAAAACCCATTAGAACATGTAGGCTTATCCTCCTTAACCTAATTTTCAAGGTCATGAGTGTCTCAGGATCGACCAGCCGCCACCATATTTCTTCCTCCCGTTTCTCCTCCTCTGACCTTTGAATGTTCTCTTCTCCCACCACCTACATAAGGTACGACCCCTCTTGCACCTCAACCGCATAACATATTAAAGGCAGGCGTGAGATCCTAGATGAGCTTCTCAAGGCAGTCGAGCTCCAGTACGCAAGGTCTGGTCAGCAACAGCCAAGAACTGGTTGGCGGTGACAAGGAATATGTCGACAATGGCATGAATTGAGCTCATGGAGGTGGGAAGTGAGTGGGAGCTTCCCAAACCTATTTGATTTGGGCGGAGTTTCGGCTCAAAAGGCGATCAAGGTTGAAAATTTTGCAACTTTTTTACCCAAATATTGTAGTTAGCCGGAACATAACTAGTAATCGGGTTGTAAGAGCACTTAATAGAGCTAAACAAAATACCAAAACCAATTAGAGTATTGGAAACGGCAACGTACCGACTAGCGATTTATCAGCCTGTTAATGCCTATTAATCGCTGATTTGGCCTTTTATTTGGGTTGTGATGTCATGTAGGAGGGATGTGAATTGAGTCACTCATGAATCAGCCAAAGAAGGTGGTTTGTGTACATGTGATACGATGAAAGTGTAGGAATCTAATGTTCCAGCTAACATTGATGTTCTTGTAATGGGTGATTTGCCCAACAGTTATTCGTAATAAGGCTATTGGTTTTCTTGTCAATTTTTTAAGAATTAAACTGTTTAATAACAAATCGGTCCATGTGTCATCATTTTTTTGCTGAATCTCACAAAAGTGATAATATATTCTGAACATATGATCCAAATTGTTTTAAACTTTCCCAAAATTGTAAATTAATATTGTCTTAAACTTTCCCGGAATTGTAAGTTAATGCTGCTTGAATTATTTGGATTTTTCATTTTTGAAAACGTTTGAAATAAGAGGCTAGTTGATGCCGGTGGACACCATGTCATCACTGACATGTGGGCCATAGCAGTCAGATTTGTTGTTAACAAGCATAGTCCTAGATCTAGACATATGTGCAACAAATTACATATATAGTTGATGTTTTACGTAAAAGAAAGACATATAAAATGAGTAGTTTGTGTAACAACATAGCTATAGGAAACGGTTTCTGCAATTTACTCAGCTATTAGATTGTCGACGCTATTGAAATGAATGTTGGCTTGGGATAAAAATACTACTCCGTACTGATGTTATAGATTCTGCTACCAGACTGATGTTAAAAATATTAACTCCTGTTTGTCTCATAACACAACTACTTCACGAGCTACCAGACTGTTCTTCAATTGTCTTTGTCTTCAACGGCCTGCATATATACGCTTGTAATCTTAGGCTAAAGTTGCAGTACGTGCTACATAACTCTTGGTGATTGAGACTTTTACTGAAATTTCAGGTCTCTAAATATATGCAAGACTCTTTCATTTCTAATACTCTTCTCTTGTTCCGGAGCGCAGCAGTCAATAGTAGCTATTGGCAATACTTAACGGCTGTATGGGAATGCAGTTCTAGGCAATATCATACGCCGCGACTCCCAGAAATTTCAATAGCTGAAACTCAGCAAAATTGTTGTTTTCAAAATACTCTTCTCTTCGCTCCGACGCAGCAAGTATGCCAGTCAACGGCTGTTGTCATTTTTTAACACAGTCGTACGACGAGCGCACCCAGTCAGCAAGCAAAATCGGTGCTCACCAGATTTGGATTTGGATCGGGACAGAATGACAAAACAAGCTCGATGGACAGGCACACGATGATTGAGGTCTCTATTTGGGTCAATGTTCGATGTGACATTGGCTTGTCCTGTATGTGCGTCTCGAGGGCAGCCCTGGCCCACCACGTGATCCCAGTGTTCCTGTTGGCTGATAATGGCGTCCAGCGCGTTAATCGAATCATGCTCCCGAAACATATCCTATTTTGGAGAAAAGGATGAGCGCTAATCAAATCATTCGGCCGAAAGGGGATCGGCGAGGCCGTTGCAGATAAATAATTCGGGAAATAGAGCAGTGTTTGTACGGAAGAAAAGTCACGCACCTAGTTCCCACTGGTCATTGCAAGTTTCGAACACAGGATACTAAATTTCTGCCGTATTAGCTTATTTCGGAAAAAAAAATCACTTTTGGTTCTTCAATTCTAGTGAAAGTTCACTTTTAGTTCTAGAATTTTTCGTTTGGTTTACAACCCGCCTGCTCGAGACACTCCCCCCTCGTCGTGGACGAACCCCTCCTTAACGCCGCCTTCCCATACAAACAATTTCTCCATTCTCTGATCTACATTGGGTGAAATAGAAATTATAGTAGGCCTTTCAGTTTTTGTTCGCGGAACTTCCTTAACAACAATTTGCATGGTGTTGCAACGATATGATGGAGGAGAACTAGGTCGACATCCAATGCTCACCACTCGAAGTGTTTGAAGAAGTGTACGATGTGGACGAATTTCTCTACCGTTTACCATTGAAGTGGAAATTAAGGGTCCAAGAAGCTCCTGCTCCACGAGAAAGCGCTCCCATATATTTGAATGCCGATGATAGTGATGATGCATCGAGAAACAAATGGATACCGGATGGAAGAAGGCAAGTGAAGCTTGAGGTGAAGAGAAGGGTCGAGCAAGAAAAAATGACAAAAAAATGGCGCAAGCAATTGCAAGCTAGCAAGAAATTGTTCGAGAAGAAGCAAATCAATAAGATAAGGAAGTAGGGGGGAATTAGAGAAGGGGAAGAGTTAGTTCGAAAATAGAAGATCTAGCTCGACGAGGAAAAGAAGGAGAACCGGGATGATAATGGATCCTCTAACAAAAAAATAGTGGGAGATAAGAAAGGTCGAGATATTGGAAGCAAGATAGGAAAGAAGAAAGGTTGTTGCTCCTCGTGCTACTTTTGGTGGTGGTGGTAGTGGTGCCAATGATGATGGTGTTGTGGCGAACGGTGATGACGGCGGCGGCAATGCCCAAGCTTCTTCTTGATCGTCCATCGTTTTCTTTCCCAACTTCCGTGCATTGTTTGCTTCCATTTTGGTCTACGCATTTACTTTAAACTTTGTTGATATTTCAAAGTTTCAATTTAAAATATTGGTGTGTCGGGTTAAAATCTTTTTTATGTTGAAAACCCTTATTTCCGGTATATGGACTAACTATTCATGTGGTCGTACGGAAGGAAACCGCGTGCCCTGGGTTGAACCATGGGAAGTTGGGGACCCAGGAGGTTTCTTAGGGTTATATGTTCCATGCATGGTTTTAGCATTTGAGAGGGACAATGCTTTGCTTTGACCTAGTTAGTTTTCCTTGTTTCTCTGGGCAATTTGGATAAAAATGACCTAATCTTAGAATAAATTTCAAAAGTACATTTTTCGCGAAACAAATTCACAAATCTGACATTTTTGTGTCACGCTTGCAGACCTGCACGCCTGTCTCCACCACGTGGCACCTCATTGTATGGCGTCGTAGACTGTGGTGTTGCACCCCATTGTGCCACGCCATGGGTTGGGGCACGGCCAAAAAAAAGTAGCGCCATAGGTTGTGGCGTGACACCCCATTGTGTGGCGTCGTAGGTTGGGACGCCACACAATAAGGTGCCACGCCATGGAGACTAGCGTGGCACGGAAGGGTTAGATCTACGAATTTGTTTCACTGATAGTTCATATTTTTAAGAGTGAATTCTACTTTTTACCCCCTAAGATTGACCTTGTGCCACTTTTTACCCAATTTAACAAAAAATTCTCAAAACTACCCCATTTAGCATACTTATTTCCATTTTTTACCCTATTCTATATTTTACATTCATGATTCGAGGCTCCGGCTCGACCCGTAGGGACGGCGAGTTGGTTCCAGGCTCCGGCAAACATCTGCGATCAGCTCCGGTTCATCACACCTGACTAAACCATCTCGGCTCGGCTCAAAAATCTGACTAGGACACGCCACGATTTGGCCTCATAGTGGGACCGAACATGGCAAAAGATAGAAAAGGGTAAAAAATAGAAGGAAGTATGTTAAATGGGTAGTTTTGAGAAACTTTTGTTAAATTGCGTAAAAAGTGGTACAAAATTGATCTTAGGGGTAAAAAGTGGAATTCACTCTTTTTTAAAATATTAATAATTTTTAGTTATTTTTGTGGAAATTGCCGTTTCTCTGTATTCTGCTGTGGCCTGTGGATGGGAGCTAGGTAGGTCCCGGCCGGAAAAGCTATGAATGGCGAGCCATATCCACACGAGATTTTTGCCAAGGTGGGCATGGGAGCAAGCAGGGCAGGGCGGCAGGCGCTGCTGCTTCCTCTGCTCCCCTCCTAGTCAAGTCAAGCAGTCGACCGAGTGAGCGGTACCATCGGCCAACGTCGTTGCGTGCGTTCAGAACCGTTCAGATCCGGGTGTAGATTTCTTGCAGGCAGCAGCTGCAGCTGCAGCCGGCCGGCGGCAGGTTTACCGAACCAGCGAGGGACAGTGACGGAACACTGCGGGCACCGGGCGGGCGTTTGAATTGAACGCGGTCAAAACCTACTCGGTCATCGATCACGTAGGCGAGGTCTACTATGCTGCTGCGCCGCGGCAGCAGTGCTGCTAGCAGCCACAGTCGGTTCCGGGTTTTCCGAAAGGTCCAGGTTTCCGGCGGGATTAACAGCGCGCCCGCGCTTTCTTTCATGGCAGGAGACGCCGTCGTGCCGAAAGCTGCATACAGTAGTACAAAACCACTTGGAATCTAGGTGAGGGTCGAACGAAAAGACAACAGATATGGGTACGACTGGTACGAGTACGTCGTAGCCGTACATGTTGGCCATGCCTATCGTATGATGCAGGAGCGGCAGAGAAAATCTTGAAAATACATACTAGATGCAGCGGTAGACGCCCAGAATGGATTAGTATAGATCGTCCGATTCGTCCCTGCCAATGTGGCTGGCTGCTAGTGAATGGCCAGTGATCACACGATCTCAGCTGGACCGCCGGAGGCAAGGGAACCACGCGAGTAAACAATTCCGGGGATCCATCCATGGAGGGGAACAGGAGAGAAGGCCGCTAGTACATTTCATCGTCTCCGAGAATTTCCGGCGCGCGCGCGGTCAAAGCGTGGCGTGCGCTGGCTTCCATGCACCAGTAGTCCAGTACAGCGCAGCGCACGCAGCAGCTGCAGGGAGACGACGACTGGACGGGACGAGCCGAGCCGAGAGCGAGCAACGGTCGGCACGGCCTGCCGGTGGCGGTGCCGTGCCGCGCTGCTCACTCACTGTTCACGGCGGCACAGGGTGGATTGGGACGCGAGCATGTGCCGCGCGCGCGGGATGGCCAGCGACGACGACGACGGCCGCGCGCTGAATTATTGGGTGTGATGGCCGCTGCCGCGCGCTAATAATAATCGGCCGGAGCCCCGTCTATGTCTACCCTAGCTTCGAGTAAAGAAATGGCGGGGAGGGCCGCCCTGTCGGAGGACTCATCGGATCACTGGACAGCACCGCGCGCCGCTCCATCCTCCAGCCAGCCATCGGTCGCTCGCTCCACCTATCCCGGCTTTGACCGCCAGCCTTGCCACGCCGCGGCGGTAGAACGGGACAACGGGTAGCTAGCTACGCTCGTGGTGGTAGCTGCGGTTCAACTCCATCGCAAATGCCAACCGAACAGACGAATGCACTGAGCGACTGAGCGTGGTGGTTTTTCTGGTTGGCCTGTTCAAGTGTTGACAGAGAAATGCTCAAAGGTAGATTTTGCTTGGCGAGGGGCGGCTGAGCTTTGGAAACACCGTGCCTACGGTACACGGTTCACTTGGATTTGCATTTGCAGCAGGGTTCAGTTCCGGTTTCCGTCACGTGGGTGTGGGTTGCACAAAGTAATGCTTGGTTGCAGGATTTGGAAAGACATCGGACATGGCGGTGCTGCTCCCGAGCTCATAGCCTCCTCCGCTCGAATGAAAAAATCGAGAAAAACAGCAAACAGAATCAAGAATATCGAAAATTTTGTACAATGAAAATTCTGTACAATGAACTAGAGCCCCGCAAAATTCTTGTAGAAAAGACAATATGTAGTGGTTTGTGCAAAATAACATTGGGTTGCCTCTGATGTAAACAACAAAGCTAGAAGTTCTAAAAAAACATGAATTTTTTTTTTCACATCCCGTTAGGTATGATACTTCTCTGGAAAAATGTGGCGTGCACTTAGAGCACATTCTCATGTTAGTTGCAAAAAGCAGATTTTTTGATTGGTTTGCTATTCTTGATTATTATTTTTAGCAGGATCATATGAGATTGGGTTCAAGTGGGAATTTAGAAAAGTCCATCAATTTTTTAAAAAAGCAGAATCAAAAAGTCGCATTCTATAGATTCTTGTAATGTACTATTTCGATGGTGCGCACGAAATAAACAGGAGGGAGTAGAGATACAGTGTGTGCATTGCAGTTCTCCAAGAAATATTAAAATGTTTTGAATTAATGTTGATATCCGTGAACTACAATGTAGTGTGCTATGGATTCTTATAGTTAATCCTTAAGTTGTCGTGTACTATTTCTTCTCCAGGTTTCTTCTTTTTGCTAATGTTTGATTGCATGATTTTGAAAAGTAGAAATAAAGCGCCGAATTAAGATGTGTGTGCTACGAATTCTAATAAACCCTAAAGTACATAAATTATGTGATAAGCATTTTTCGCTGGGGAACATGAAATAAACACAAACTTATTGGAGGATTGAGGAGAGAGATAGATTTAAGACGCATTAGACTTCTCTAAGGAAAATTAAAAGGAGGTTTGAGTTCACGTTGAGATTCCTACAACATAGGGGATATGTAAAAGGATAGCATTGGAAGTTGGGTAGCACAATTCCTTTCATCAGAGGCAACCCAAAAGAATCAATCATAAGAATTATAATCCAACAAATATCATATGAAATTACTACAATCTAAAGAGCATACTAGAATGTACCCAAGATTTCCCTATCGATTTTCTTCGCATAGAAACACTTTCTGGTAGACTTGATGTATTTAAAGCCAAATGAACTCAATCCAAATCCAACAAATTAAGCTGAAACATAAAAAGAAATTATAAGCAGATAGTAACCTTTCCCTCACATATGGTAGCCACTAATTTATTTTTCCTACCAGCCACTTACAAACAAGAAATGTAATAAAATTATAATGGATAAATAAATTACTAGATTGTATAGGACACAAGCCACTGAAATTTCCAAAATTTTGAGCCACTTTGAGCATCGCTATTGAAGTACAGTTACATCAAAAGGTGCGACTCAACAAGGAACTCAAATTGCAACAAGTAACAAATAACAAAATCAAGGTGGAAGTGCAATTGCACAAAAAATAAACGACATGAAACATAAAAATAAAAAATAAAATACAAATATTGTGAATAGAACTTTACACAAGAGTGACTAGAATGTCACAAAAGTGTCTGAAAGTCCAATAAATAAAAAAGGACACAAACTTTACAAAAATAACTAAAACACCATTAAGAACATTGGTCTAAAACTTGAAAAATACAAGTCTATTCATTTTCGCATATATTGTTAAATTATGAACTCCGCAAGTAACATCAATATTGTTCTTTGTCTTTATGTGTATCACCAAAAAAGATGGCCCTCAAAATTACAAACATTGTTATTTAGGACGCTCTTAGATATAAATAGTATAATAATCGAACATGGAAAATAAAAATTACCTTTCAGGTACATGCATTTGGAGATGAATTATATCAAATTGTAATAAAGAACTGAATAATTATTGTAAGATTGAAACAAAAAGAATAGATGATTGACATCAATACTGATGTATATGGATTGTCCCAATAGGTTTATACATTTCGCTGAAGATGGAGAATAGTGTATAGTAGAAAATACACATAGTGAAAAAACACATTTTATCTAGACGTACTTGGTTTTGAGCCAGTGACACATTTTATCTAACTACAATTGACATTTAAGTGCTTCCAATATATATAGACATTAATTTTTTCCAATACATGGAGATGAACTATATGCAATCCTAAGAGAAAAATATTTTTTCTTAGCTAGTATTCGTCTCTTACTTTATGAGTTAGATCCAAGTAGGCAGAACAAATGCACAATGTTTTTGATCAAACATTTTAAAAACTCTATTTTGTTTTTTCACGAAAAATGGATTTTCATCTAACCAATAAGCATCACCAAAGAATGTCGAAAAGGATAAAAGGTTGAAAATGAGCGCACTATATGCATTTCTACCAAATGTTATGCTTGTGATGGCGACACCATTAATCATACCAATATTATTAGATGGCAGTTGGTGGTGAACTCGTCTTCGAAAGATAGTCGTGAAATTTATGCGTATGTTACACTTTCAGTTTTATCCAATCGGTGCAAAATGACATCGATCTAACAATTTTCAAAAAAAAAAAATTGTGAGAAAAAAAATGCTTGGAGCCATCCTCTAAAAAGGCCATATCAAAGAATGTGTAGAAGTCCAAGAGGTTGTAATGGGCCCACCATGAATGAAGTCGGGGCAATTCGTTAAGGCGTAGGCGAAGCTGACATGGCCTAGTCCACCCGAGACCTTTGTTGTTGAAGTCGCACTTCCGTAGCACCACAACCGGTGGGCTCCCGAATGACTGCGGCGCTAGAATAGCATCACGTTCTGCCGCCTCAAATAGGTTCTTAGCCGCAATCACCGCTCTCTGCTAGGGAATCGGCCGGGAGAAAGGTAGGGAGAGACCTGGTATAGGCTGAAAAGCTCCGCCCGATGCGGGAAAGTTAGCCACTTAGACCCGGTGCGGCTGTGAAATCCCGCCTCCTCCATGCACCACCGCCATCCCTCCTACCTCGTTGTGTCCATGGTAGAGAAATAAAAAACATTTTGCAAAAACATGATCACAAGTTATAGTGTACCAGAACTAGAGATGACGTAGAAGGTCATTTTAGTAGGTTTATCTAGCCCTCCTTAGTTCCGAGTCAGATATGAATTTTATCTTGTCGTAATCCAAATTTAACTTCTTCCAAGATATAAACCAACATTAAATACTACCACTACTATGAAGATGGCGGTTGTTTGAATGGGTTTATGTACCCTAGCTCCAAGATGGACATGAACTATGTGCAATTTTAAGACAAAAGTAACATCACTTTGAAATAAGAAGAAAAAATAAATGTTGCCGATGTAGCGATTGTTTTGATCTCAAATGTCACCACCAGTTAGAATATGATTAGTGTGATCCGACTAAGATATCAGTCGTATCAGGTTATACTAGGAAATAAACTTTTGTAGAGAAACAAAAATAAACTCAAATGTCAACCGTAATATCTATTGAGTGGACGAAGTGGTGTTGATAGACAAGATATATATCATGATCAAAACAACATTCTCCTAACTGAGATAAATTAATTCAGCAGACATCTTTTGTGTGGATGATTTAGGTTTTCACAATTAAGGTGTTAAATTCCCCCACAAATTTAACTCATTTAGCTCAGATCAAACTGATAGAGACTCATCCAAGGTTCTCGCGGAATGGTAAAAGATAAATGCTTGCGCGCCAGGGTACCCGTGTACCATGTCCTTGTGGCCCAGATAAATTATGTGTAATTGTAATAGGAAATTAGCGTTTATCGTTAATTTTCAATCAAATTAGTACTCCCTCAATCCCAAAATGTAAGGCGTCTAAGGATCGGTCAAAAGTCGAACTTTGCTAACTTTGACCAAATACTTAGAAATTTACATGTACAATATCGAATGAACATATTAAGAAAATATACTTTATGGTGAATCTATTCATGTTCATTCAGTAGTGTAAATATTTATATTTTTGTGTATAAACTTGGTCAAACTTAAAAAACATTGACTTTTAACTAATCCTTAGACGCCTTAGATTTTAGGATGGAGGGAGTATGTACATATAAACTGTATATGTCTAGGCGCTTAGCCCAGTATGTGATATAGATGAACTGTATATTTCTAGAGAATGAAACGTTCTTACCAAAGTAGCATAAGAACAATTCAAAATTCTTAGAAAATAAAATAAACTAAAATCAAGTGCTGGTGGTACTAATACCACGTGGCGACCGTTTGAGCAGCACCCATCATCACTAGCCAGCAGGTTGATTCCCATCCCATTTCCCACCTTGACCTTCCACTACCCCTAACCACTTTATCTCCGTCTAAAAATCGTTACCACCTACCTGTCCAAACTCCAAAGCCGCATCTCGCTCTCGCACTCATCACCCACCCGCGACCGGTCAAAAGCACACCACCATCCCAATCCCCAACACACCCACACCCACAAAGCCACAGCCAGCCAGCCCCCAAAGCACACGAGCAGCACAGCAGCAGCAGCTCGACGCGTCCTCCCCCGCCTCCGCCGCCCGCACGCGCACGCCACCCCATGGAGGCGCCGGACCCCATGGTGCTGGACGCTCCGCCCCCGCTCGCCGCCGCCGCCGTCGTCCCGCCCCACGCGGCAAACGAGAAGGTACCGCCCGCTTGTTTCCCCCCCACCAGATCTGGCGTCTGCGCCGGATCTGACCCGATCTGCTTGCCTCGGCGCTTCTGTGGCTAATGCTCGGTGTTTTTTTTTCTCTGTGGAGCTGCAGAAGCGGGAGGACGGCGGCGACCCCGTCACCGGCCACATCATCTCCACCACCATCGGCGGGAAGAACGGCGAGCCCAAGCGGGTGAGCTGCTCGCGCTCCCGATTTCCCCCTCTCTCTCGTGCTCGCTAAATGCGTCTGCTCTGCCCTTACCGTGGTGTTAGTGCGATAGTATTCTCTTGCTCTGCTAAAGGATTTGTGTTCGCCAGCAGACGTTCAGATTCTAGCAGTGTCCGATTTTGCGGAGTTTGGTGTCCCTCTGTCGATTCTTCCAGGAAATCACTGTGCTGCAGCTCGTTTTGTGGATTTGGTTGACCAGAAATAGTGTCGTCCGCGTTCGTGATTTGCGAACGGTTTGGCAGGCGACAGCTTCACATGTGGCTGCCGCTCGATCTAGTGCTTGCTGCCCGTATCATGGCTAAAGTGCGCAGTGAGATCCTGTTCTAAGCAACTGCGTGTTTCCTGCTCATATTGTTGCTTTTGGTTCATACGTTTTTTGGGTTCTAATTCTAGCTGCCTGTGAAATAATTGCGATGTCGCAGCTCATATTTGAAATATTCAACCCGAGCTAGTTATTTTACATGGTGCCATCTGGCTCTCAAAGTACTCACTTGTTGTTCTAACCCTGACTGCAGACAATCAGCTACATGGCCGAGCGAGTGGTAGGAACTGGTTCCTTCGGGATCGTCTTCCAGGTACGCCCCTCGGCCTCATGTTCCGCCATTCCTTTCTGCCTGTGTGGTGTTGAACCTTTGTTGGTGCAACGCTTACCGGATCAAACTGCTTCTCCCATGTAGGCCAAGTGCCTGGAGACGGGGGAGACCGTGGCCATCAAGAAGGTTCTGCAGGACCGGCGGTACAAGAACCGCGAGCTGCAGCTCATGCGCTCCATGGACCACCCCAACGTCGTCTCCCTCAAGCACTGCTTCTTCTCCACCACCAGCAGGGACGAGCTGTTCCTCAACCTGGTCATGGAGTATGTGCCCGAGACTCTCTACCGGGTGCTCAAGCACTACAGCAACGCCAACCAGCGCATGCCGCTTATCTATGTCAAGCTCTACATGTATCAGGTCGGTGAACAAGTAGCATATTAACACTTGCCTGGCGGCCTCTAACTTCCTTTTTTTTTCCTTTGCTGATGCTTACTTTTTCCCCCATATTTGCAGCTTTTTAGAGGGCTAGCATACATTCATACTGTTCCAGGAGTCTGCCACAGGGATGTGAAACCACAAAATGTTTTGGTATGCGTTATGTGAGCACAATTTCATAGTTTCTTAGATTTTATACAGTAGGTTGGTTCTGATTTGGTCTCTTCTCTTGCCAATACAGGTTGATCCTCTAACACACCAAGTCAAAATCTGTGACTTTGGAAGTGCAAAAGTCCTGGTATGTTGATTTCCCCCCTTGAGAATTAGTAGTTTGTTTCAGTAGTTGCATTTGTTTTTGAAATGTTCTAGACTTCTAGTGGCTGACTGGTCATAGTGTTTACACATCATGTGTCTATCCCATTCTTTCCCCCATTTTCAACATTAATATTCTACTTTGCCATGATAATTTGCAAGATGGTGGAACTTTTTGATAGTCTATCCCGAGCTTTGAAATTTACATCTTGAAGCTGTAATTTTCCCAAACTAACAGTGAAATTTACATCTTGAATCCACTTCTACTTGAATCTGTATATTTCATTCATTTTGCGCGTGGATGCCAAACCTGATTTTGGTTGCACAAAATCCTAAACTTGCATCACTTTCTTCTTCTGTTTGTAAGTTCCACTGAGATTTCAACCCCGTGTATTGACCATATCCCTTTTGTTGCGTCAGGTACCTGGTGAACCCAATATATCATACATATGCTCTCGCTACTATCGTGCTCCTGAGCTCATATTTGGTGCAACTGAGTATACAACTTCAATAGACATATGGTCAGCTGGATGTGTTCTTGCAGAGTTGCTTCTTGGTCAGGTTGGTTACCTTCTCTAACGAGTTTTAGCCCTTTTCAAATATATTGACTTGATACCATTGTCCCTTTGGTGATTCTAATTATCTTGCATGTTGTGTATTTGTCAGCCTCTGTTTCCAGGAGAGACCGCGGTTGATCAGCTAGTGGAGATTATAAAGGTAACACAAAATGTTCCACATGCCACATTCTATGTCTTAATACAGATGTTTCGTAAAGCTCATGTGATATTACTGCAGGTTCTCGGTACTCCAACCCGTGAGGAAATTCGATGCATGAACCCCAACTATACTGAGTTCAGATTTCCTCAGATAAAGGCTCATCCTTGGCACAAGGTAGACATACGTTAAATCTTATTATGTTGGATCATCTGTATCCATGTGATAATATTTGCGTAGTACAGTCCACATCCTGTAGGCATTCAGTTACCAGTTTCTAAATCATCTAGAAATTGTGAATTAGGCTACTCTGCTGCTCAACTGATTGCTCTGCTTTTTCTTCCCCAGATTTTCCACAAGAGAATGCCTGCCGAAGCTATAGATCTTGCCTCCCGTCTTCTCCAATATTCACCAAGTCTGCGCTGCACTGCTGTGAGTTTTTTGTGCTTGGCTTCTTTTGGATTGTTGTTAAAGCTGTAGATTGAACCCAGTGCAAAATTGTGTAGTACCAAGCTAAGCTTCTTTCATTCCAATACCAAGCTAAGCTTGTTTCATTCCAATACCAAGCTAAGCTTGTTTCATTCCAAACATTTCTTTTGTGCTGACATGGGTTTGCATATCCTACCATTCATCTCCAAATATTGCATTACAGTTAACTATATTTTTTGCTAGAAAGAAAATAATATAGGTTCAATCATTTCCCGATCGAATGAGGTGTGGCTACACCTTCCTGGAAGTTGGATTATTGTGGGAGTTTTCGGCAGTCGGTTCATGAATGTTTAGCTTTCAGTCGTTGATTAGCTTCTGGTCCAGCATTAAACACTGTTGGCTGTTAGTGAGTGGCACACTGTGTAGTCACATGTGTTTGACTGCAGTTAGTGGTCCACCAAAAAGAGGGTCTCTGTTAATGCTGTTACTATAGGTGGAAAACAACATAATGTTCAAAGTACCAACCTGTTGAGTTCAAAATGTCCTGACGTGTTTGGTTTCTTGTATGCAGCTTGATGCATGTGCACATTCCTTCTTCGATGAGCTACGCGAGCCGAATGCACGCTTGCCGAATGGACGCCCGTTCCCCCCTCTGTTCAACTTTAAGCCTGAAGTAAGTAAAAGGGACACTGTTCAAAATGGCAACCATTTAATTTGCAGAAAAAATAGAGTTAGTTTCAGGCACATGATCACATGCCCCATTCAAGATATATCTGTTCAATTATTAGGAAGGCCAGTGTGCCATGCCTTTGCTAGCCTGGAAAGAACCCTCTTGGGCTCTTGATTCACTGTGCTCATCAATGCCCATTTCTGGTATGCAGCTAGCGAACGCCTCTCCAGATCTCATCAACAGGTTGATCCCCGAACATGTTCGACGGCAAAATAGCCTCAACTTCGCGCATGCTGGGAGCTAGAAGGGCGTGGTACCACATCGCTCATTCTTTTTGTTTGTCCGACTTCTGCAAGCTGCAAATACGCAAGCTCAGACCTCATCATCTTGGAAGATAACTCTCCTAAAAACCTGTGGAGAGACTGGTTCGGTGCAAGAGAAAGAAGTACAACTATGTAAATTATCTGACCGTAAGTTGTTGATGCTGCCAGTGTTTAAGTACATGGCAACGCATGTTGGTTGAGTTATTACTTATTATTAGTAGGTAAGGCAATGATGTAGGTGGTGGAGACATGTTAATGCTAGGGGCCTGTGACCTGTTTCGTTCTCGCCATTTTTGTAATGCTTAGCAGTACCTGTATGCAGCAGCAGTATAGCTGCTCCCTGTTTTGTCCGTTCTCCCTGATGTAAAAATGTTACCGCCAACCGCAATGACTGTTCTTCTGTTACTTTGTCTGATTACCTGGTGTAACGCATGGTTATTGCAAATCAGGAACCGTACCTCCAGGCTTTAAGAAATGCTGTTGAATTGTTCGTTGTCTGGATTGTTCAATTGCTAGTATCATTGGTAAACAATTTGTACGCCGATCTGACAGAAGAGAATGCTAAATGCATTCTGGGTGTGACAATTTGATAGAAAGGGAGTCTTCTCTGTCAGATTGGCATACACATTGTTTAACGATCATACTATAGGAAGCTGAGAGCTAACAAAGGAATCCCATGCTCGGTTGATGGCAACCAGGGGAGAAAGTTTGGGGGGTGCTGTTTTACAACTGCCGGTGCCTAACAAGATGAGACACTTGTACTGTTCGAAACCGTGTTTCTGTGCACAGCACAGGGAGATTGATAGCAATCCTCAATGCCCCAGTTTGCTTCCGTGACTATATGATGCTGGCCACCCTTTCTTCAAGTGCAGGCCTGTCCTGTTAAGTAGCTGCGGAGAGCGTGGTGATCAACCTGGCTGCGAAATGCTCGGCCTCCGAAGTGATTGGAAGAACTAAAGAAGCAGGCGGATCGTTGGGAACCCTTTGGTTTTTATGGTCGTTGGTGTGGTTTTAGATCAATCTCTCTTCCAATTTACAATTGTCATCATTGTCAGATGGTTGCTACTCTGATGTGCTGGTTCTTTTGGGCCTTAGCACGACGACTTTCAGTGTGCCTACTACACAAGTTTTACTACGACAAGGTTTTCCCGACTCTGAAGACGGAGGGGCGAGGAAGGCGGCGCACCTACGGTTCTCGCTAGTGTCTTTAGTCATCGCTAGATGGTTCAAATATCTACTTGTAAATTTTTTTACCTTTTGGGCAGGATTAATGAATCCTAACACAAAGCGGCGAGAAACTGGAGGCTATTCTTTCTCCGGGCTAGTGTTGATGATTATTAATAGATCGGAGAAATTTCGCAAAAAAATAAAAGCAAAAAAAGTTGCAATGACAGCTTCGTAAAAAACCACACTTAAAGGTTTTTAGAAAATAGTGGTGTATTAGAATGATACTGTTTAATAAATATTAATAAATTGAATTTCAAGCTCATATTATTTGAGAGGTAAGAAATCAATAAATTATACATGAATAGTGAAGTTGTAATTTTTGTCGCTATACTATTTAATTTTGCATCTTCAAACGTCCCACAGAAAACTGACTTTGAAGTTGAGTTATTGGTAGCCCCGTGTATGGCAGATAGTTTTTTTTTGTTGAAAAAAAAAATGAGTTCATCATACATTAATGTGTGCGTTAGATCCAAATTAGCGGAATATATGCGCAATGTTTTTTATCTAACAACTTTTCAGAAAACCTTTTTTTTTCAAGAAAAAACAATTTTTCGTCTTACCTGTAAGTGACATCAAAGCTAGCTGAAAAGATCAAAGGGGTGAAATGAGCGCACCATGTGTAATGCTATTAAAAGGTATGCTTATGATGACGACACCGTAAAGCAAACCAACACCGTCATCCATAATCTTGTCTATGTATTAAGTCAAGTATTTATTTTATCTAAGTGGATGTAAAATGAGTTCGATCGAGAAAAAACTTACCTACCAGCTCCCGCTTATATTCCTACCAATAGGTTGACCTGCTAGTCAAACTAAGCCCCTGATATCAATAACTATGCAATTTCTCTAGCCTAGTCACTCTCATGCGTGGGCGACGGCAAAAAAAATTCAATTTCATGGACACACATTCAACCCTTTCCTTTCATAATGTTCTCATTCATCAAAGCCTTTCATGGAATCCCAAATTCATTTTACCCCACATACATGGGAGCTCATGCTACCATATCTAGGGTTTTGTCTGCTTGCCGCAAATGCAGCGATGTTGTTGCTCTCGAACGCTGCATCTTCAAGTCAACCTCCACCTTCTTCTTGTAGGATTGAGGTTTGCATGCATCTGCAATACATGGTATTCATGCACATTGATTTTAGTTCTCCCGCCTAGTTATTCTTATGTGTGGGCGATAGCCAAAAAATGTAATTTCATGAATACCCATTCACCTCTCACGCATTGTGATGGCCTGCAAGAACACATGGTCATTCATGCATATTTTTATGAAAGTATTATTTTTGGTTTTTATATCTCATCCCAACGAGGAGCTTAGTAGGATGTTTATCTGCGGTGTTTCTG
This sequence comes from Lolium rigidum, assembly GCF_022539505.1. Taxonomy (NCBI): domain Eukaryota; kingdom Viridiplantae; phylum Streptophyta; class Magnoliopsida; order Poales; family Poaceae; genus Lolium; species Lolium rigidum. The sequence goes on along the minus strand of NC_061513.1, from coordinate 350,306,471 downwards.
CCGCACGCAAGGTGTCACAAGTCTTAGGTAAATTGACTGCAAGGATTGAAATGGAAAAGAGTGAATATAAATATGTGAGTTTTGAGTATTGAAAGTGCAACAAAGTAATAACTTGCATAAAAGTAAACAACTATTCGAAAGTAAAATGCGATTCTGCAGACGAAAGAGTAGGTGCGTGAAGATTCATTTCATGGTGATAATGAATATGATTCTTCGTATTTATATTTGAGTAGTCAAGCAACTCAAAAGAGAGAAAGACTTCTCTTGGTAGATTTCATCTTTCTCCAATGATCCTTTTGCCCGTTACCAAAGCCATGGTCAGTGCACCTATTAAGGTGGTTAAACCAGATACAAAAATTAAGCTTGGTTGTTCCTTGTGATTACTCGAGTATTGCTAGATCATCTTTGATATTGGTCATGTCACTCGGGGGTCACCGATTCACTAGCAAACAAGTTCCTTGTCTATGAGTTCTTGAGATCATGTTACATGAACCCTTAAATTAGATAACAGCATTAGGTGCACATAGATATTCATTCTCATACATAATCATCGTAATCATAATTCACAAACATATGGGATAGAATAGGCACAACACATCTCACCAATCCCTACATCTCCCACGCCTATGGGATCTACTCACACATGAGACGAGAAAACACAATAATATCATAGCAATGCAAATAGAGTTCATCTCGATATTACCGTAGCAAGCTACAATAGTTGAACATCAAATTAAATACAAACCATGATGAAATAGAAGTTTCAATCCCTAATCTTACAAGTATTAATCTCTCTCTCTCTCTCTCTCTCTCTCTCTCTCTCAGTACATGTGGGGTGGGATGGATGAGTGGATGATCTAGAGGGGGAAGATTTTCGTGAGAGTCGGTGATGATCTTCTCCTTCTTCATATCTGATCTCCTCTCTTCTGGTGCATATGATAGCTGATGCGCTCTGTTTCTCTCGTTGTTCCCTTTACGAAAGATGCTTGTATTGATATGAGGAAGGCGGCGGTGCATAGTCCGGACGGGTGCGTGCTAAACACCCTGCTGCACTAGGATCAATTTGGTTTCAATAGGAAATCTTCATATTTTGTTGCAATCAGCTCATAAATACCCTGGAATTCTCCATAAGTGATGGTTTCCTTAAATAAATAATTCAAAACAAGGTTTCACGTGGATTGCGATATTAACATTTGTTGAAACAAAAAATCCAATAAAAACTCAATAAAACCAAGTGATAGATAGTGAATAATCGTCTAGTAAAAAATATCAATATTTAGAGCTATCACATTGCATTATCCTCTTTCGTCAAACCCTTTTATGGAATCCCATACTTCTTTTGCCGCACAGAAAACGAGGCCCTTTGTATCCGGGAGCATATGCTCCCATGTCTAGTTTTTTTTTCATTTGTCGTAGAGCGGCAATGTCTTTTCTTTCTTTGTGATAGTAGCAAGTTATTAGATTCATTAGGTTTATGACGTGAGACGTATACGGCGTCAGCAAACCCACCAACACAAGTTAGGAACAAGTTGGTGGTAATGTTTGTGAGTTAGATCCAAGTTCAGCGGAACATATGTGCAATCTTTTTGAGCTAACATTTTTCTAAAAGTGAGCCCATGGGCGCGGCAAGAAATGGACCCTTTGACCCGAACGAGCCAAGCCAGAGGAGACCATAGCTAACAAGTTCGCCCGCGGAATTCGACAAATCGACGGCGCCGGTCACCTGCTCTACTCGCTAACAAGTTCTCTACCAGTGAATTTTGGTAAGCTCATCTAGCTACTTTAGTTGCTTCTTTCGCCTGCTTAAGACCATACCCATCCTGGACGAGTGTGAGGTATTGTGCTAGTATTGTGCTCCAATGTTCAGTGCACTGCAGTGCAAAATTCCATTGACCTGCAGCTAACAAGTTAGCGAGTAGAGCTGGATACGGTCTTAAGAGCATCTCTAACAACATCCGTAAAAGACTGAAAATTGTAAAATAACTGCAAATTTATGGGTTCAGTTCACGAAAGGGCGTAGAGTAGGTTAGCCCTATTTTTTTTTTACAGACCCAACGCAACTCGACCCCTACTTGTAGGGGTCGAAAGACCGAACTAAACGTGAATCTATATCTAGGGGCGCGGAAGATTCAGCCTGCCCAACCACTCGGTCTTTCCCCACTTCTCCGCGCCGCCACTAGATTCCGCCGCCGCCGCGCCTCCCGAGTCGGGCGAACCCATCGACACGAAGCTCCGGTTGATTGCCTGCATCCCGCCCGCGTATCCTCCTTCACCTCTGCCCGCCGCTCGCTCGCCCTCGCGCCGGCCGGATCGAGGATGAGCTCCACCGATGAGTTCCCCGACGTTGATATGTTCGATTTGTCCTCCTCGGACGATTTAGACCTCGACGATCTCTAGGACAACGACACCGAGACCGCCATCCTCCTCCTCGCCGTCAAGGAGCTGGAGGCGTGACTCGGTGATGGGCCGCAACTACATCCAACGGAATCGCCTACTCGGCCACCACAACTATGGAATGACTACTTCGCCGAGGTATCTACATATCCACCACATCGATTCCTTAGGAGGTATCGCATGCGTCGTAATTTGTTCATCACAATCGTCAAGGCTTGCGAAGCAAACTCAAATTACTTCAAACAACGGAGAAATGCTGCCGGTGAGATGGGTTTTAGCGCCTATCAAAAAATATGGGCTGTCATGAGGATGATTGCGTATGGCACCCCTGTGGATTACACCGGTGAGTATCTTCGAATTGGTGAAGATACAACCACCGAGTCCGTGCGTAGGTTCGCTCAGATGATTATCAAGTTATTTGGTCCAATATATTTTCGAGCCCCCACAGAAGATGATACAAAAAGATTGATGGAGGCAAATGAGAAAAGGGGTTGGCATGGTATGCTTGGTAGTGTTGATTGTATGCATTGGACATGAAAAAAAATGTCGCAAGACATGACATGAAATTACGGTGGGAAAAGCAAAGATCATACCATTGTACTTGACGCCGTGGCATCACATGATATGTGGATTCGGCATTGTGTTTTTTTTTTTTGGTTTGCCGAGGACACTCAATAACAGCAACGTTTTACATATGTGTGAGATGAACCATTTCATTCATGTATGTGTGAGATGAACCATTGTTGAGATATTTATTTATTTGTTTTATTTTTTGGAAACTATTGTTGTAATTTGGTTGAGACATTTTCTCATTGAGAGTGGATTTGGTGATCGGGGGGATACGTGAGCACCCGGTTATCACCGTTGGATTTAGTCCACCACCGTTGGATTCAGCTACGCACTAACGGCCACTCACTAACGTCCACTACCTCGCTGGCCTCCACCTCGCGCATCTGAGGTCGCGCCAGTGTCTCCCCGGCCAAGCGCGTCGTCGTGCACCTTCCCCGCGTCTCTCCGCCCTTCCACTCGACGCGCTGGACCGTGTCGATGCGTGTACAGTGCAAACATCGATAGACACATGTCGAGCAGAGAAGGGGTGCTCACGTATCCCCCGATCACCGGCTTCATCCGTTTTCTCATTTGTTGTAATAATTTAGATGACTATTGTATGCTCAAGACTATTTATTTGATTATTTATAATCGATTGTTGAATGTGTTGGTTTATGTTGCATATGACGATTGTGTGAAAAAACCCTGATTTTACGGGTTCAGGAGGTGCTGTCGCGTAACATAGTCCGTAAACCAAACTATAAAATAGAATATCTATTTTACTATTTTGTTTTACAGTTCATTTTACGGGTTCTATTCTGCGTCAGCTCTTTTGCTTGAACTACAAACTGGTTCGACCTTTTAGTTATGTTAGAGATGCTCTAAGCAGACGAAAGAGGCAACGGAAGCAGCTAAACCAGCTACCAAAATTCATTGATAGAGAACTTGTTAGGGAGTAGAGCACGTAACCTCCATCATGGCGGCAAAAGATTCCGCTCGATTGTTCTGTTCTAATCCCCCTGTTTTGTGACTATGAAGTTCCTATCACCCTTTCCTTTTGATGGAAAGATTTTTTTTTTGCATTCCTAGTCATCAGAGCCCCGTCGATAATCACAAGTACAGAACAAAGGTCTCAGGTAGTTCACCCGTAGTTTGGGCTTGCCTTTTCAGGTGGGCTGTGCTTTGCTTGGCGGTATGGACACTCAGAACCCAGGAGCAGGAAAGCGTACTCTTTATACGGATATTCTAATTTTCTACGATAACTAGTTGAATGCCCGTACTTCGCCACGACTTAATAAATTTATACAATTAAGAAAATTCATATGTATGGAACTAAAAGACATAATTGTAAAACCCAAAATTTATACTACGTCAAAAGTCCATTATTATTATGTTCAATGCATAGCTTTATGTGGCGGCTCATCGAAAATTGAAACGCATGCATGTTATAGCCTGGCATCGAAAATATAAACGGCAGATAGTTCGTATGCCCGGTTGTAGCACGATAGTTCATATAACAGATGAAAACGACAGTTCGTTTAACAAATGAAAACGACAATTCATTTAACGGATGAAAATGGCCCGCCATTTTATATAACATATGAAAACTCAAGCCCCTTATAACCCCGTGAACGTCAATATGGAGGATGGACTCCATGGAGCCCGTTTTCAGAAAAAGATTGAAATCAATATTTTGAATTTGAATGCCCGTGCTGCGCCACGGCTCAAAAAGCTTATCTAGTTGGTAGAATAAAATTTATAAGAATGAAGTAAAAGACTTAATTGTAACATCGGAAATTCCATTATTTTTATTATTAAGGTGAAACCCGTGATTACTGAGTAAATGGTGAGTGAATTTCGTGAAACTCACCACCGGTGACATCTGCATTCCGGACGGAAGCCATTGATTTCCAGATAGCAATAGCAATCTCGGAGCGCTCCATCTCTAGCAGCATTGCTTTCTCTCTAACAATGATACTTTAGTGGAAGCAGCTGCAAGGATCATCCAAAAAACCCAGTTTGAAGCCAGCAATACTTAGGTTCCTAAAAATATGAACTTCAAAGCACACCATCATGCTTATGATTTTGTACCAAATATGTGGATGAGCGCAATCTGTGGATGAGCGCAAATTTCTTCTCTTTTCACTATGGTTTGTAGTAGCCCCACATCACATAATAATGAAATCGGTGAACTTCATTGTCACCCTCGTCCAAATGGAAAATATCGAGTAGAAAATTTCACCGCCATGCACAACAAATTAATTAGAAAGAGAAAATATTAGTCCCTCTATTCATTAAAGGATATCTCAACTTTATCAAAATATGCATGTACCTATACATGTTTTAGTGTGTAGATACATGCAAATTTAGACGAGTTAAGACACCCTTTTGTGGACGGAGGAGGTATTTATTTATTTATTCTTACCACCATAATTGATGTCATCATATAGGTATTTTTCTCAGAATGAATCGGAGAAGATTAAACAAACTTGGTACCACAATAGTTTTTTTCTAGGGCTTTCTATTTTCGTGCTCTCGGGTCCTTAGTTGTGCTCGGTTTTCCCCAGCTCCTTAGTTTTTCCTCGGTTTTCCCCAAGACCTTGTCCGAAACCATCACAAGTGCTTGTAACGGCCGGTTGCCCGACGGCTGACCGTTATCTTCGACTAGTGGGGCCACGTAGAGCCCGCAAAGACACGTGAGACCATCCATCTTTCTTTGACCGTAAGCATCGGCCGTATCCACGACCAAAATGCGAACGAGTGGGGCTTCAGTATATCGAATGACAAGTGGGGCCATGACGCTGATACAAGGGGCAATAGACGGGTAGGATTAGATTTTTAAACGGAGCTCTACAGCGATGGCACAGAGGAGGTGTCCTGCGGGGTGCCGAGATGAGATCGACGTCCACAAAGAACTGCATGAGGCGAGACCAGACGCATTAGATAGATATGAACTAGACGCGTTTAACCATGCAAAGAAGAGAAGAAATGGTCGACGACATCGACGACTACCTCAAAACTTTGACCGACCGTGTCGGACACGAACGCGAGCAATGTAGAGAAAACTAGTGTCTCTCCTTTACGGCGTGTATAGATGGGCGCTAGAAGAGTGTGGTGGCGAAGGGAAAGACCTCGCGGTGGTCTGTGGCGTCCAGCATAGCGGGGTGGTGTGGCCGTGCCCATAGCGGCGTGCATGCATGTTCGGCATTGGCATCAGCATGTACGTTCGGCATTGGCCTCGGCGGTATCTTTGGTGTGTCAGTGATCGAATGAGGGGATGGGATTGAGGGTGCATCCCGACGGTGACCTAGCGGTGGCGGTGAGCATAGCCGTTCGAACATGCCGATGTCGGCATCGGCCTCGTTTGGAGGCTGTGGTGCTCGAATCAAGGTGGGATTTGTTTCTTGTACGCCAAAATGAATTTGAAACAAGTTTCATGTTGAAGATTAGGTAACGAAAGTTTGTAACTAAAAATTATACTAGCGCCATGGTGAGGTTCTTTTTGATAGAGCTATACGGTTGGGCAAACTTTTTTGACACTTTTTAGATAGGGTTCCTTGTTGTTACACGTATGGCATCATATATGATAAATTTGGGGTCATTTGGAGATGTTCGAAAAAATCACTTTGCTTAAGCGCATGGTGTTTCGTCTCACTGAAACCAGCTTTTCTAACAAGGTGATTTTTTCTACCTTCTCTAAATGACCTCAAATTTCATACAGCCGATCTTCTATACATAGATAGATAGATTGTTTCGTTTTTACATTTTTCGAACTTTTTATTTTCCTTTATAATACCCAATTGATTTTCAGGTCAAAATCTCGAAAAACAGCATCATGTATGGCATCATTTTCACCCTAAATTTCAAATTTTGTGAAACTTTCCCTTTTAGATATTCCTTGTTGTTATAGGTATATCATCATGTATGCCAAACTTGGTTAGGTCTCATCGAAACCAGCTTTTGTAACAAGTAAGGTTTTTTCGACCTTCTCAAAAGGGATTTTTTCTACCTACTGTAAATGACCTCAAAAATCATACAGACGATCTTCTATACAAAGATAGGTAGATTGATTCATTTTTACGTTTTTTTGAAATTTTATTTCCCTTTATAATACCCATTTGATTTTCAGGTCAAAACCTCGAAAGTTAACATAAGTAGATGGTGAACCCTCCCAAACTTCAAATACGAGAGATAGATAGATTGTTTCGTTTATCATTTTTACCATGAATAGTAATGGCTACAAGAAATCGGTGATGGTTTATCATTTTTTGCGTGAAAAGTAATGGCTACAACAAATCGGTGATGGTTTATCATTTTTTGCGTGAAAATTAATGGCTACAACAAATCGGTGATGGTTTATAATTTTTTGCGTGAAAAGTAATGGCTACAACAAATCGGTGATGGTTTATCATTTTTTGCGTGAAAAGTAATGCCTAAAAGAGTTGGGCTTATAATTTTTAGCGCGTGAAAAATAGTACAGAAACCGCCCTTTAGCATACTTAGAGGGTGGAAGCTAACCACCGACAGAGAGAGAGAGAGGGGTTATCCTGCCCGTTAGATCATACGATCAACGGTCGGCGGGCATGATCCGCGTGACATGGGCTAGACCAATCAGGGCAATGTTGCACGTCTGCGAGAATTTGTGAAGGGAGAGGGCAAAGCCGAGTAGTATCAAGAAACCAAGGGCACTTGAGTAGTAAACATACTAAGGGATTCAAATATGAGATTTAAAAATTGGAAAATGCGTGTTTTGTACAATGAAACCCATCTTGGCCCACCTCAAACTATTTGCAATACAAATATACATGAGTGTGAGAATTGTGGCCTCATTTAGACAAAGTATGTTTTGGGGAAAGATGTTTTGGGAAGGGCTTATTGTGGAAAACCATGCACCTTCATAGCTACTAGGTGATTTGAGAAGTGGAAATTTGTGGTAAAACTTGATTTATCTATGACTTATCTATGATTTGAGAAGTGTCAATTTGTGGTAAAGACTCCATGAGTAAGTGCCACTCTTTTTTCGGAATTTTTTGCAGATTAAATGACTCATTTAATTAGTTAATCCCATTTGTTGACTCTCTCTTGACCAGCCACTTGAGGGTAAAGCTGAGAATATTGCACTAGCCAGTATTAGCACTCAAGGGGAAAAGCTGAGCACACAAAAAATGCTAGTATAAGACTCGAGGGTATACCTGAGTATATCTAAATTTCCAGGGTTAGACTCGAGGACGCGTGTTGCGGTGCAGAAATGGAAGACGTGCAATTGTTGACGCATAGACGCGGGTCGCGGTGCAGAAGTCGAAGATGTGCAATCGTGGACGCGTGTCGCGTTGCAGAAGTCCAAGACGTGCAGACGTGCAACGGTGGACGCGTAGGATACGGGTCGCATTAACCACCCCTAGCCTAGACGCCTCCTCGCACTATCTCTGTCACTCTCACTCGCTCACGCAACGCCGCCTCTCTCACGTCCCATCATCTTCTCCAAAGCAAAAGACCCTCTCCCTCTCCCTCTCCTCTGCAGGCGAGATGGACAAGGAGAATGCCAATCCCATCGTCCACGATGCCGTCGGCTCCAAGCGCGACGCCTCCCTCTTCAACGCCGTCCCCTCAACGGTCGTCGCCGCCGGTGGCGGTCGGATCCCGGCGGGATGGTACCCCTATGAGGAGGTGCCATACAAGTCGCCCCGAACCCCTATGAAACCTTCATGGACGACCCATGGAACGAGGTAACTACGGTTTGCTCCCTTTTTTGTTCCCCATTCCTTTTTGAACCCTATTTTTGCTGGTGTAGATGGATCTGTAGATGGATGAGTATTGGGTTAATATTTGCGCTGATTTTATTCCATTTTGTTTTCATCCCTTCTTGTTTTCATTTAAGATTTGGGGTTTGACCGTTCGGTTAATTTATGCAACTAATAATGGGATCTCAATCAGTTAATTTATGCAAGTAATCATGGGATCTCAATCATTTATTTTATGCACGAATCAAAAGTTATCAACTGTTTAATTTTGCAAATAATCTGGAATGTGTTCAATTTCAGATCTGAAATCTGTTTCTTTGCCTATGATGAATCGATAGGCACAAATTTTTACGAGGAGGGTTCAGCGAACCATTGCTGTGTACAAATCTGTTGTGCATGAGCTTTGGTTCGCTAACCCCTTCCCTGTAGATATATAATCGTGTCCACTCTAACTGAGGCTGCCTCTGTTTTTCCTAACTTTGTTATCATGCTCGTTAGTCATCGTTGCAACTCATTCCAACAGTAGTGGATCTGTCGATGAAGTTGAAGCTGTCGATGTTGCTCGAGTCATCGCTTATATCAGAGTCCGCAGATGACTCGAAAGACATGTCGCTGAAGATCTTGGCGAGTTTTTCACTTGCCCTGGTGCTGATGAAGCGTGGCGACGAAGTCTCCTCATCGCCTGACTCGATTGACGATGCTGAACTCAAAAAATCGGGATCGATCGTTGATAATCCCGACGAGATCGGAATTTCAAGACGATACGCTCCTTCTTTCTCGATGCGGAAGTGGAACTTTCCGAACGTCATCTCCATGGGCTCCTCCAGATACGCATATGGATCCAAACGGGAGGGCGGGTGAGGAACAAAATCAACTAGACCAGCTTCGATCTGTTTACCTCTGTCCATCGCGTTGCTTGCAGTTGACGAAGTTGACGATCTTGAACGTGCCATCGAGATCGGATCCTTGACACCTCTAGTTCCCACAGACGGCGCCAATTGCAAGGGATTAACTTATCAATGCCTACAGATTGTAGACTAGTGTTTTAGTCGGAAGTAGAGGGCAAGTAGATCTCGAAGGTTTCAGCCGAAAAGTACTCGACGATGTAAAAACTAGGGTTGCGTGAGACAATGAATCGATGCTCTCTTTGTCCCTCGACTCCCCCTTATATAGGAGGTGGAGTCGAGGGATTCATAGTACACAAATTACAGAGTCCGGGAGGGTTTCTAACTCATCCCGTAAGATTACAAGTATGTATTTCTTAATACAACTCTAGCTTTCCTTAGTACTAACTTGGGCTTCCGAATCTTCATATTCATCGAGTCAGGGAGGAAGAGGTCAAAGATATCCCTCTCAAGCAACCCTGCAATCACGATACAAGAAGTCTCTTGTGTCCCTGCTGCGCGTAGTTGACGTATGTCTTTCCGTTCAACACACGACCATTGAGAACCCCAAGAGGAAGGTGTGATGCGTACAGCAGTAAGTTTCCCTCAGTAAGAAACCAAGGTTTATCGAACCAGTAGGAGCTTGATGGCGGCGGAGTGTAGTGCGGCGCAACACCAGGGATTCCGGCGCCAACGTGGAACCTGCACAACACAACCAAATTACTTTGCCCCAACGTGACAGTGAGGTTGTCAATCTCACCGGCTTGCTGTAACAAAGGATTAGATGTATAGTGTGGATGATGATTGTTTGCGAGAGAACAATGAGAACGAGTATTGCGATAGATTGTATTCGATGTAAAAGAATGGACCGGGGTCCACAGTTCACTAGTGGTGTCTCTCCCATAAGATAAATAGCATGTTGGGTGAACAAATTACAGTTGGGCAATTGACAAATAAAGAGAGCATGACCATGCACATACATGTTATGATGAGTAGTGTGAGATTTAATTGGGCATTACGACAAAGTACATAGACCGCTATCCGAGCATGCATCTATGCCTAAAAGTCCACCTTCAGGTTATCATCCGAACCCCTTCGGTATTAAGTTGCAAACAACGAGACAATTGCATTAAGTATGGTGCGTAATGTAATCAACAAATACATCCTAAGACATAGCATTGATGTTTTATCCCTAGTGGCAACAGCACATCCACAACCTTAGAACTTTCTGTCACTGTCCCAGATTTAATGGAGGCATGAACCCACTATCTAGCATAAATACTCCCTCTTGGAGTTACAAGTAACGACTTGGCCAGAGCCTCTACTAATAACGGAGAGCATGCAAGATCATAAGCAACACATAGATAGATTGATAATCAACATAGCATAGTATTCCATATTCATCGGATCCCAACAAACGCAACATGTAGCATTACAAATAGATGATCTTGATCATGTTAGGCAGCTCACAAGATCTAACAATGATAGCACAAGAGGAGAAGACAACCATCTAGCTACTGCTATGGACCCATAGTCCAGGGGTGAACTACTCACACATCGATCCGGAGGCGATCATGGCGATGAAGAGTCCTCCGGGAGATGATTCCCCTCTCCGAGCAGGGTGCCGGGAGGCGATCTCCTGAATCCCCCGAGATGGGATTGGCGGCGGCGGCGTCTCCGGAAGGTTTTCCGTATCGTGGCTCTCGATCTGGGGTATTCGCGACGAAGGCTTTAAGTAGGCGGAAGGGCAGGTCAGGGGGCGTCACGGGGGCCCCACACGCTAGGGCCGCGCGGGCCCCCTCTAGGCCACGCCGCCCTAGTGTGGCGGCGTCCCGTGGCCCCACTTCGTTTCTCCCTCGGTCTTCTGGAAGCTTCGTGAAAAAATAGGCCCCTGGGCGTTGATTTCGTCCAATTCCGAGAATATTTCCTTACTAGGATTTCTGAAACCAAAAACAGCAGAAAACAACAACTGGCTCTTCGGCATCTCGTTAATAGGTTAGTGCCGGAAAATGCATAAATATGACATAAAGTATGTATAAAACATGTGAGTATCATCATAAAAGTAGCATGGAACATAAGAAATTATAGATACGTTTGAGACGTATCAAGCATCCCCAAGCTTAGTTCCTACTCGTCCCGAGTAGGTAAACGATAACAAAGATAATTTCTTAAGTGACATGCTATCATAATCTTGATCAATACTATTGTAAGCACATGTAATGAATGCATCGATTCGAAGCAATGTAAATGCAATGAGTAAACAATTGAATCATATAGCAAAGACTTTTCATGAATAGTACTTTCAAGACAAGCATCAATAAGTCTTGCATAAGAGTTAACTCATAAAGCAATAAATTCATAGTAAAGGCATTGAAGCAACACAAAGGAAGATTAAGTTTCAGCGGTTGCTTTCAACTTTCAACATGTATATCTCATGGATATTGTCAGCATAAAGTAATATAACAAGTGCAATATGCAAGTATGTAGGAATCAATGCACAGTTAACACAAGTGTTTGCTTTTAAGACAGAAGGAAATAGGTGAACTGACTCAACATAAAAGTAGAAGAAAGGCCCTTCGCAGAGGGAAGCATTGATTGCTATGTTTGTGCTAGAGCTTTTATTTTGAAAACAAGAAACAATTTTGTCAACGGTAGTAATAAAGCATATGTATCATGTAAATTATATCCTACAAGTTGCAAGCCTCATGCATAGTATACCAATAGTGCCCGCACCTTGTCCTAATTAGCTTGGATTTACATGGATTATCATAGCATAGCATATGTTTTAACCAAGTGTCACAAAGGGGTACCTCTATGCCGCCGGTACAAAGGTCTAAGGAGAAAGCTCGCATTGGATTTCTCGCTTTTGATTATTCTCAACTTAGACATCCATACCGGGACAACATAGACGACAGATAATGGACTCCTCTTTAATGCATAAGCATTCAACAACAGATAATATTCTCTTAAGAGATTGAGGTTTGTTGTCCAAACTGAAACTTCCACCATGGATCATGGCTTTAGTTAGCGGCCCAATGTTCTTCTCTAACAATATGCATACTCAAACCATTTGATCATGATAAATCACCCTTACTCCAGACAAGACGAACATGCATATCAACTCACATGATATTCAACAAAGTGTTGATGGCGTCCCCAGGAACATGGTTATCGCTCAACAAGCAATTTATAAGAGATAAGATGCATAAGTACATATTCAATACCACAATAGTTTTTAGGCTATTTGTCCCATGAGCTATATATTGCAAAGATAAAGAATAGAAATTTTAAAGGTAGCACTCAAGCAATTTACTTTGGAATGGCGGAGAAATACCATGTAGTAGGTAGGTATGGTGGACACAAGTGGCATAGTGTTTGGATCAAGGATTTTGGATGTATGAGAAGTATTCCCTCTCGATACAAGGTTTAGGCTAGCAAGGTTGTTTAAAGCAAACACAAGTATGAACTGGTACAGCAAAACTCACATAAAAGACATATTGTAAGCATTATAAGACTCTACACCGTCTTCCTTGTTGTTCGACCCTTACTAGAAAATATCTAGACCTTAGAGAGACCAATCATGCAAACCAAATTTTAGCAAGCTCTATGTATTTCTTCATTAATAGGTGCAAGGTATATGATGCAAGAGCTTAAACATGAGCACAAAAATTGCCAAGTATCACATTATTCAAGATATTATACCAATTACCACATGTAGCATTTCCCGTTTCCAACCATATAACAATTTAACGAAGCAGTTCAACCTTCGCCATGAATATTATGAGTAAAGCCTAAGGACGTATTTGTCCATATGCAACAGCGGAGCGTGTCTCTCTCCCACACAATGAATGCTAGGATCCAACTTTATTCAAACAAAACAAAAACAAAAACATACAGACGCTCCAAGTAAAGCACATAAGATGTGATGGAATAAAAATATAGTTTCACTAGAGGAACCTGATAATGTTGTCGATGAAGAAGGGGATGCCTTGGGCATCCCCAAGCTTAGACGCTTGAGTCTTCTTGAAATATGCAGGGATGAACCACCGGGGAATCCCCAAGCTTAAAGCTTTCACTCTCCTTGATCATATTGTATCATCCTCCTCTCTTGATTCTTGAAAACTTCCTCCACACCAAACTCAAAACAAACTCATTAGAGGGTTAGTGCATAATCAAAAATTCACATGTTCAGAGGTGACATAATCATTCTTAACACTTCTGGACATTGCACAAAGCTACTGAAAGTTAATGGAACAAAGAAATCCATCAAACATAGCAAAACAGGCAATGCGAAATAAAAGGCAGAATCTGTCAAAACAGAACAGTACGTAAAGACGTATTTTTATGGGGCACTAAACTTCCTCAGATGAAAATTCCCAAATTTAATGAAAGTTGCGTACATATCTGAGGATCACGCACGTAAATTGGCATAATTTTCCGAGTTACCTACAGACGGGGCGACTCAAATTCGTGACAGTAAGAAATCTGTTACTGCGCAGCAATCCAAATCTAGTATCAACTCTACTATCAAAGACTTTACTTGGCACAACAATGCAACAAAATTAACATAAGGAGAGGTTGCTACAGTAGTAACAACTTCCAAGACTCAAATATAAAACAAAAGTGCTGTAGTAAAATCATGGGTTGTCTCCCATAAGCGCTTTTCTTTAACGCCTTTCAGCTGGGCGCACAAAGTGTGTATCAAGTGTTATCAAGAGATGAAGCATCAACAGCGTAATTTTCACAACTTGTCACAATAGGTATCTTAGATGTTCCATTATCTAAAGTGGTGCTAAGGGCTTTGTCAATTTTAGGCCTATAATAGTTTTTTTTGGCTTAGGCACCTTAGAGACATACATGAACTTTTGCTCCTTTCCCACATAAGCTTTCTCCTTAAACTTAAGAGAAGAAAATGTTGAACCCAAGGTTCCCATAGCTTCTTCAAGTTCACTAATCCTATGGGTTTGATTATCATGAGTAGCACAAGTTTCTAAGATGGCAATTCTCTCATTAATTCCACCCGGAGATTTATCAAGTTTATCAGTGCTATTAAGTAATATTCCCAATTTGGTATTAATACTTGGAAGATTTTGCTCTATGGTTTCCAACTTTTTCATGACATCTTCAAGAGAGATTTCAATTTTAACTTCATTAACAGGTGGTATTCCAACTAGACTCTCAATAATGCAACTAGCTTCTAAAGCAGGAGTGCCTAGGAAATTACCTCTCGCAAGAGTATCAAGGACATACCTATTCCAGCTAGAGATACCAACATAAAAATTCCTAAGTAGGATAATAGTGGAGTATTTCTCAGTGCACCTATTATGAGCATCACTAATTCTATACCAAGCATCTTTTAAACATTCTCCCCCTTGTTGCTTAAACAAACGAACTTCAACTTCAGGATTACTCATTCTAACAATAGTAAATAAAGCAAACTAGATAAAGTAAGTGCAAGTAACTAATTTTTTTGTGTTTTTTTATATAGAGAACGCAAACAAAATAATAAATAAAGTAAAGCAAGTAACTAATTTTTTTTGTGTTTTTAATATGGCAAACAAGATAGTAAATAAAGTAAAACCATCAACTGATTTTTTTGTGTTTTGTTTTAGTGCAGCAAACAAAGTAGTAAATAAAAGTAAAGCAAGACAAAAACAAAGTAAAGAGATTGGAGGTGGAGACTCCCCTTGCAGCGTGTCTTGATCTCCCCGGCAACGGCGCCGAAAATTTACTTGCTGCGCGTAGTTGACGTATGTCTTTCCGTTCAACACGCGACCGTTGGGAACCCCAAGAGGAAGGTGTGATGCGTACAGCAGTAAGTTTCCCTCAGTAAGAAACCAAGGTTTATCGAACCAGTAGGAGCCAAGAAGCACGTTGAAGGTTGATGGCGGCGGAGTGTAGTGCGGCGCAACACCAGGGATTCCGGCGCCAACGTGGAACCTGCACACCACAACCAAATTACTTTGCTCCAACGTGACAGTGAGGTTGTCAATCTCACCGCTTGCTGTAACAAAGGATTAGATGTATAGTGTGGATGATGATTGTTTGCGAAGAACAATGTAGAACGAGTATTGCAGTAGATTGTATTCGATGTAAAAGAATGGACTGGGGTCCACAGTTCACTAGTGGTGTCTCTCCCATAAGATAAATAGCATGTTGGGTGAACAAATTACAGTTGGGCAATTGACAAATAAAGAGAGCATGACCATGCACATACATGTTATGATGAGTAGTGTGAGATTCAATTGGGCATTACAACAAAGTACATAGACCGCTATCCAGCATGCATCTATGCCTAAAAAGTCCACCTTCAGGTTATCATCCGAACCCCTCCAGTATTAAGTTGCAAACAACAGACAATTGCATTAAGTATGGTGCGTAATGTAATCAACAAATACATCCTTAGACATAGCATTGATGTTTTATCCCTAGTGGCAACATCACATCCACAACCTTAGAACTTTCTGTCACTGGTCCCAGATTTAATGGAGGCATGAACCCACTATCTAGCATAAATACTCCCTCTTGGAGTTACAAGTAACGACTTGGCCAGAGCCTCTACTAATAACGGAGAGCATGCAAGATCATAAACAACACATAGATAGATTGATAATCAACATAGCATAGTATTCCATATTCATCGGATCCCAATAAACGCAACATGTAGCATTACAAATAGATGATCTTGATCATGTTAGTCAGCTCACAAGATCTAACAAAGATAGCACAAGAGGAGAAGACAACCATCTAGCTACTGCTATGGACCCATAGTCCAGGGGTGAACTACTCACACATCGATCCGGAGGCGATCATGGCGATGAAGAGTCCTCCGGGAGATGATTCCCCTCTCCGGCAGGGTGCCGGAGGCGATCTCCCGAATCCCCCGAGATGGGATTGGCGGCGCGGCGTCTCTGGAAGGTTTTCCGTATCGTGGCTCTCGGTACTGGGGTATTCGCGACGAAGGCTTTAAGTAGGCGGAAGGGCAGGTCAGAGGGCGTCACGGGGGCCCCACACGCTAGGGCCCCGCGGGCCCCCTCTAGGCCGCGCCGCCCTAGTGTGGCGGCGCCCCGTGGCCCCACTTCGTTTCTCCCTCGGTCTTCTGGAAGCTTCGTGGAAAAATAGGCCCTCGGGCGTTGATTTCGTCCAATTCCGAGAATATTTCCTTACTAGGATTTCTGAAACCAAAAACAACAGAAAACATCAACTGGCTCTTCGGCATCTCGTTAATAGGTTAGTGCCGGAAAATGCATAAATATGACATAAAGTATGTATAAAACATGTGAGTATCATCATAAAAGTAGCATGGAACATAAGAAATTATAGATACGTTTGAGACGTATCAGTCCCCAACACACCTAATACACTTGTCAGATGTATAGGTGCACTAGTTCGGCGAAGAGATAGTGAAATACAAGTAATATGGATGAATATGAGTGGTAATAGCAATCTGAAATAAATATGGCAGCGAGTAAACATGCAATGGAACAGTAAATAAACGGAGTTTCGATGCTTGGAAACAAGGCCTAGGGATCCTACTTTCACTAGTGGACACTCTCAACATTGATCACATGACTGAAACTACTCTACACTCTCTTGTTGGATAATAAACACCATTCATTGTGTAGGGCTACAAGAGCACCTCAATGCCGGAGTTAACAAGCTCCACAACATCCGGAGTTCATATTTAAGTAACCTTAGAGTGCATGATAGACCATTGCAATTATACCAAGTACTAACATAGCATGCACACCGTCACCGTCGGGCTATGAAAGGGGGAATAGATCACATCAATACTATCATAGTAATAGTTAACTTCATAATATACAAGAGATCACATAGCTTATACCAAGTACTACATGATGCACACACTGTCAACATTACATCATGGAGGAGGAATAGACTACTTTAATAACATCACTAGAGTAGCACATAGATGATATTCAACTAGATCACAAAGAGAGAGATGAACCACAAAGCTACGGTAGAGCCATCAGCCTCGGGGGAGAACTACTCCCTCCTCATCATAGGAGACAGCAACGTCGATGAAGATGGCGGTGGTGTCGATGGAGATGCCTTTCGGGGGCACTTCCCCGTCCCGACGGCGTGCCGGAACAGAGACTTCTGTCCCCCGAATCTTGGCTTCGCGATGGCGGCGGCTCTGGAACTTTTCTCGTGTCGTGGCTTATTCTTCTAGGGTTTTCGCGACGGAGGCTTTAAGTAGGCGGAAGGGCAGCCTCGGAGGGGCCCTGGTGGGGCCACACCATAGGGGGGCGCGCCCCACCCCTTGGCTGCGCCGCCCTGGCGTGTGGGCCCCCTGGCTCCCCTCTGGTCTCTCTCCGGTGTTCTGGAAGCTTCGTGGAAAAATAAGATACTGGGCGTTGATTTCGTCCAATTCCGAGAATATTTCCTTACTAGGATTTCTGAAACCAAAAACAGCGAAAACAGGAACTGGCACTTCGGCATCTTGTCAATAGGTTAGTTCCGGAAAATGCATAATAATGACATAAAGTGTGTATAAAACATGTGTGTATCATCATAAAAGTAGCATGGAACATAAGAAATTATAGATACGTTGGAGACGTATCAGCATCCCCAAGCTTAGTTCCTACTTGCCCTCGAGTAGGTAAACGATAACAAGGATAATTTCTGAAGTTACATGCTACCAACATAATCTTGATCATACTATTGCAAAGCATATGAGATGAATGAAGTGATTCAAAGCAATGGTAAAGATAATGACTAAACAACTGAATCATATAGCAAAGACTTTTCATGGATAGTACTTTCAAGACAGGCATCAATAAGTCTTGCATAAGAGTTAACTCATAAAGCAATAAATTCAAAGTAAAGGCATTGAAGCTACACAAAGGAAGATATAAGTTTCAGCAGTTGCTTTCAACTTTCAACATGCATATCTCATGGGTAATGGTCAACACAAAGTAATATGATGAATGCAAATAAGCAAGTATGTAAGAATCAATGCACAGTTGACACAAGTGTTTGCTTCTAAGATGGAAGGAAGTAGGTAAACTGACTCAACATAAAGGTAAAAGAACGGCCCTTCGCAGAGGGAAGCATGGATTGCTATATTTGTGCTAGAGCTTTTATTTTGAAAACAAGAAACAATTTTGTCAACGGTAGTAATAAAGCATATGTGTTATGTATAAGACATCTTATAAGTTGCAAGCCTCATGCATAGATTACCAATAGTGCCCGCACCTTGTCCTAATTAGCTTGGATTTACATGGATTATCATTGCATAACATATGTTTCAACCAAGTGTCACAAAGGGGTACCTCTATGCCGCTCTGTACAAAGGTCTAAGGAGAAAGTTCGCATTGGATTTCTCGCTTTTGATTATTCTCAACTTAGACATCCATACCAGGACAACATAGACAACGAGATAATGGACTCCTCTTTAATGCATAAGCATTCAACGACGGATAATATTCTCATATGAGATTGAGGATTGTTGTCCAAACCGAAACTTCCACCATGGATCATGGCTTTAGTTAGCGGCCCAATGTTCTTCTCTAACAATATGCATACTCAAACCATTTGATCATGATAAATCACCCTTACTTCAGACAATACGAACATGCATAGCAACTCACATGATATTCAACAAAGGTGAAATAGTTGATGGCGTCCCCAGGAACATGGTTATCGCTCAACAAGCAACTTATAAGAAAATAAGATACATAAGCGACATATTCAATACCACAATAGTTTTTAAGCTATTTTTCCCATGAGCTATATATTGCAAAGACAAAGAATGGAATTTTAAAGGTAGCACTCAAGCAATTTACTTTGGAATGGCAGAGAAATACCATGTAGTAGGTAGGTATGGTGGACACAAGTGGCATAGTTTTTGGCTCAAGGATTTTGGATGCACGAGAAGTAATCCCTCTCAATACAAGGCTTAGGCTAGCAAGGTTGTTTGAAGCAAACTCAAGTATGAACCGGTAAAACAAAACTTACATAAGAACATATTGCAAGCATTATAAGACTCTACACTGTCTTCCTTGTTGTTCAAACACCTCACCAGAAAATATCTAGACTTTAGAGAGACCAATCATGCAAACCAAATTTTAACAAGCTCTATGGTAGTTCTTCATTAATAGGTGTGATACGTCTTCGACGTATCGATAATTTCTTATGTTCCATGCCACCTTATTGATGATATATACATGTTTTATGCACACTTTATGTCATATTCGTGCATTTTCTGGAACTAACCTATTAACAAGATGCCGAAGTGCCGATTCTTGTTTTCTCGCTGTTTTTGGTTTAGAAATCCTAGTAAAGAAATATTCTCGGAATTGGACGAAATCAACGCCCAGGTTCCTATTTTGCCCGGAAGCATCCAGAACACACGAGAACCGCCAGAGAGGGGGCACAGGCCCACCAAACCATAGGCCGGCGCGGCCAAGGGGGGGCCGCGCCCCCCTATAGTGTCGTCGCCCCGTTGACCTTCTGACGCCGCCTCTTCGCCTATTTAAGCCCCCTTGACCTAAAACCTCGATACGGAAAAGCCACGGTACGAGAAACCTTCCAGAGCCGCCGCCATCGCGAAGCCAAGATCTGGGGGACAGGAGTCTCTGTTCCGGCACGCCGCCGGGACGGGGAAGTGCCCCCGGAAGGCTCCTCCATCGACACCACCGCCATCTCCATCAACGCTGCCTGTCTCCCATGAGGAGGGAGTAGTTCTCCATCGAGGCTCGGGGCTGTACCGGTAGCTATGTGGTTCATCTCTCTCCTATGTACTTCAATACAATAATCTCATGAGCTGCCTTACATGATTGAGATTCATATGATGATGCTTGTAATCTAGATGTCATTATGCTAGTCAAGTGGGTTTTACTTATGTGATCTCCGGAGACTCCTTGTCCCACGTGTGTAAAGGTGACAAGTGTGTGCACCGTGTGGGTCTCTTAGGCTATATTTCACGTAATACTTATTCACTGTTATGAATGGCATAGTGAAGTGCTTATTTATATCTTTTTATGATTGCAATGTGTTTTGTATCACAATTTATCTATGTGCTACTCTAGTGATGCTATTAAAGTAGTTTTATTCCTCCTGCACGGTGTAATGGTGACAGTGTGTGCATCCGTGTTAGTACTTGGCGTAGGCTATGATTATGATCTCTTGTAGATTATGAAGTTAACTATTGCTATGATGGTATTTATGTGATCTATTCCTCCTACATAGTGTGAAGGTGACGAGTGTGCATGCTATGTTAGTACTTGGTTTAGTCGTGTTGATCTTTCATGCACTCTAAGGTTATTTAAATATGAACATCGAATATTGTGGAGCTTGTTAACTACGGCATTGAGGGTTCGTGTAATCCTACACGATTAGTGGTGTTCATCATCCAACAAGAGGGTGTAGAGTATGCATTTATCTATTCTGTTATGTGATCAAAGTTGAGAGTGTCCACTAGTGAAAGTCTAATCCCTAGGCCTTGTTCCTAAATATCGCTATCGCTGCTTGTTTACTTGTTTTCATTGCGTTACTACTGCTGCGTTACTACTGCTTGTTTATTGTCCTGGGCAAAGCACTTTTCCGGTGCCGTTGCTACTACTTATTCATACCACCTGTATTTCACTATCTCTTCGCCGAACTAGTGCACCTATTAGGTGTGTTGGGGACACAAGAGACTTCTTGCTTTGTGGTTGCAGGGTTGCATGAGAGGGATATCTTTGACCTCTTCCTCCCCGAGATCGATAAACCTTGGGTGATCCACTTAAGGGAAACTTGCTCGCTGTTCTACAAACCTCTGCTCTTGGAGGCCCAACACTGTCTACAAGAATAGAAGCTCCCGTAGACATCAAGCTATTTTCTGGCGCCGTTGCCGGGGAGGAAAGGTAAAAGGCACTCATACTCCAGTTCCAGGTTAAGTACTTTTCTGGCGCCGTTGTTTTTGTGCTCAAAGCTATTTCCTTTAGATCATGCAATTGCAACTTTTTGTTTCTTGTTTACACTAGTTTGACATAATGGACAAAAATGAGCTTCTTATTCTATTTCCTGATTTAAGACATGGATGGTTTGATGCGAAAATTAAAAAACCTATGGAACCTTATTTGCATGCTGGTAGTAATATTAGTATGAACGCTTTGAACACCATTGTTGATAATAATATAGAAAATTCTAAGCTTGGGGAAGCTGGTTTTGATGAGCATGATATTTTTAGTCCCCCAAGCATTGAGGAGAAAATTTTCTTTGATGATACTTTGCCTCCTATTTATGATGATTATAATGATAGTGGTCTTTTGGTGCCACCTACTATGGAGAGTAAATTTTGTTGTGATTATACTATGCCTCCTACACTTGATGAGAATAATAATGATAGCTACTTTGTTGAATTTGCTCCCACTACAACTAATAAAATTGATTATGCTTATGTGGAGAGTAATGATACTTTTATGCATGTGAATAAGAATGCTTTATGTGATACTTATATTGTTGAGTTTGTTCATGATGCCTCTGAAAGTTATTATGAGAGAGGAAAATATGGTTGTAGAAATTTTCATGTTACTAAAACACCTCTCTATATGCTGAAATTTTTGAAGTTACACTTGTTTTATCTTCCTATGCTTGTTACTTTGCTCTTCATGAACTTGTTTATTCACAAGATTCCTATGCATAGGAAGCATGTTAGACTTAAATGTGTTTTGAATTTGCTTCTTGATGTTCTCTTTTGCTTCAAATACTATTTCTTGCGAGTGCATCATTAAAACTGCTGAGCCCATCTTAATGGCTATAAAGAAAGAACTTCTTGGGAGATAACCCATGTGTTATTTTGCTACAGTACTTTGTTTTATATTTTAGTCTTGGAAGTTGTTTACTACTGTAGCAACCTCTCCTTATCTTAGTTTTGTGTTTTGTTGTGCCAAGTAAAGTCGTTGATAGTAAGGTTCATACTAGATTTGGATTACTCGCGTAGAAACGGATTTCTTTGTCAGTCACGAATCTGGGCAAAATTCTCCGTAGGTAACTCAGAATTATGCCAATTTACATGAGTGATCCTCAGATATGTACGCGACTTTCATTCAATTTGGGCATTTTCATCCGAGCAAGTCTCGGTGCCATTTTAAAATTCGTCTTTACGGATCTGTTCTGTTTTGACAGATTCTGCCTTTTATTTCGCATTGTTTCTTTTGCTATGTGGGATGGATTTCTTTGTTCCATTGACTTCCGAGTAGCTTTGAGCAATGTCCGAAGTGTTAAGAATGATTGTGTCACCTCTGAACATGTGAGTTTTTGATTATGCACTAACCCTCTAATGAGTTTGTTTCGAGTTTGGTGTGGAGGAAGTTTTCAAGGGTCAAGAGAGGAGGATGATATACTATGATCAAGAAGAGTGAAAGCTCTAAGCTTGGGGATGCCCCGGTGGTTCACCCCTGCATATATTAAGAAGACTCAAGCGTCTAAGCTTGGGGATGCCCAAGGCATCCCCTTCTTCATCGACAACATTACCAGGTTCCTCCCTCGAAACTATATTTTTATTCCATCACATCTTATGTACTTTGCTTGGAGCGTCGGTTTGTTTTTGTTTTTGTTTTGTTTGAATAAAATGGATCCTAGCATTCATTGTGTGGGAGAGAGACACGCTCCGCTGTTGCATATGGACAAGTATGTCCTTAGGCTTTACTCATAATATTCATGGCGAAGTTTCTTCTTCGTTAAATTGTTATATGGTTGGAATTGGAAAATGCTACATGTAGTAATTCTAAAATGTCTTGAATAATTTGATACTTGGCAATTGTTGTGCTCATGTTTAAGCTCTTGCATGATATACTTTGCACCCATTAATGAAGAAACACCTAGAGCTTGCTAATTTGGTTTGCATATTTGGTCTCTCTAAAGTCTAGATAATTTCTAGTATTGAGTTTTGAACAACAAGGAAGACGGTGTAGATTCTTATAATGTTTTCAATATGTCTTTTATGTGAGTTTTGCTGCACCGGTTCATCCTTGTGTTTGTTTCAAATAACCTTGCTAGCCTAAACCTTGTATCGAGAGGGAATACTTCTCATGCATCCAAAATCCTTGAGCCAACCACTATGCCATTTGTGTCCACCATACCTACCTACTACATGGTATTTCTCCGCCATTCCAAAGTAAATTGCTTGAGTGCTACCTTTAAATTCCCATCATTCACCTTTGCAATATATAGCTCATGGGACAAATAGCTTAAAAACTATTGTGGTATTGAATATGTACTTATGCACTTTATCTCTTATTAAGTTGCTTGTTGTGCGATAACCATGTTTACGGGGACGCCATCAACTATTCTTTGTTGAATATCATGTGAGTTGCTATGCATGTTCGTCTTGTCTGAAGTAAGAGAGATCTACCACCTTATGGTTAAGCATGCATATTGTTAGAGAAGAACATTGGGCCGCTAACTAAAACCATGATTCATGGTGAAAGTTTCAGTTTTGGACGTATATCCTCAATCTCATATGAGAAAATTAATTGTTGCCACATGCTTATGCATTAAAGAGGAGTCCATTATCTGTTGTCCATATTGTCCCGGTATGGATGTCTAAGTTGAGAATAATCAAAAGCGTGAAATCCAAAATGCGAGCTTTCTCCTTAGACCTTTGTACAGGCGGCATGGAGGTACCCCATTGTGACACTTGGTTAAAACATGTGTATTGCGATGATCCGGTAGTCCAAGCTAATTAGGACAAGGTGCGGGCACTATTAGTATACTATGCACGAGGCTTGCAACTTGTAAGATATAATTTACATAACTCATATGCTTTATTACTACCGTTGACAAAATTGTTTCATGTTTTCAAAATAAAAGCTCTAGCACAAATATAGCAATCGATGCTTTTCTCGTTGAAGGACCTTTCTTTTACTTTTAATGTTGAGTCAGTTCACCTATTTCTCTCCACCTCAAGAAGCAAACACTGGTGTGAACTGTGCATCGATTCCTACATACTTGCATATTGCATTTGTTATATTACTCTATGTTGACAACTATCCATGAGATATACTTGTTACAAGTTGAAAGCAACCGCTGAAACTTAATCTTCCATCGTGTTGCTTCAATGCTTTTACTTTGAATTATTGCTTTATGAGTTAACTCTTATGCAAGACTTATTGATGCTTGTCTTGAAGTACTATTCATGAAAAGTCTTTGCTTTATGATTCACTTGTTTACTCATGTCATTTACATTGTTTTGATCGCTGCATTCACTACATATGCTTTACAAATAGTATGATCAAGGTTATGATGGCATGTCACTCCGTAAATTATCTTTGTTTATCGTTTACCTACTCGGGACGAGCGTAAACTAAGCTTGGGGATGCTGATACGTCTCCGACGTATCGATAATTTCTTATGTTCCATGCCACCTTATTGATGATATCTACATGTTTTATGCACACTTTATGTCATATTCGTGCATTTTCTCGGAACTAACCTATTAACAAGATGCCGAAGTGCCGCTCGTCGTTTTCTGCTGTTTTTGGTTTCGTAAATCCTAGTAAAGAAATATTCTCGGAATTGGACGAAATCAACGCCCGTGTTCCTATTTTGCCCGGAAGCATCCGTAACACACGAGAACCGCCAGAGAGGGGGCACAGGCCCACCAAACCATAGGCCGGCGCGGCCAAGGGGGGGCCGCGCCCCCCTATAGTGTCGTCGCCCCGTTGACCTTCTGACGCCGCCTCTTCGCCTATTTAAGCCCCCTTGACCTAAAACCTCGATACGGAAAAGCCACGGTACGAGAAACCTTCCGCAGCCGCCGCCATCGCGAAGCCAAGATCCGGGGGACAAGGAGTCTCTCGTTCCGGCACGCCGCCGGGACGGGGAAGTGCCCCCGAAGGCTCCTCCATCGACACCACCGCCATCTCCATCAACGCTGCTGTCTCCCATGAGGAGGGAGTAGTTCTCCATCGAGGCTCGGGGCTGTACCGGTAGCTATGTGGTTCATCTCTCTCCTATGTACTTCAATACAATAATCTCATGAGCTGCCTTACATGATTGAGATTCATATGATGATGCTTGTAATCTAGATGTCATTATGCTAGTCAAGTGGGTTTTACTTATGTGATCTCCGGAGACTCCTTGTCCCACGTGTGTAAAGGTGACAGTGTGTGCACCGTGTGGGTCTCTTAGGCTATATTTCACGTAATACTTATTCACCGTTATGAATGGCATAGTGAAGTGCTTATTTATATCTTTTTATGATTGCAATGTGTTTTGTATCACAATTTATCTATGTGCTACTCTAGTGATGTTATTAAAGTAGTTTTATTCCTCCTGCACGGTGTAATGGTGACAGTGTGTGCATCCGTGTTAGTACTTGGCGTAGGCTATGATTATGATCTCTTGTAGATTATGAAGTTAACTATTGCTATGATGGTATTGATGTGATCTATTCCTCCTACATAGTGTGAAGGTGACAGTGTGCATGCTATGTTAGTACTTGGTTTAGTCGTGTTGAGCTTTCATGCACTCTAAGGTTATTTAAATATGAACATCGAATATTGTGGAGCTTGTTAACTCCGGCATTGAGGGTTCGTGTAATCCTACACAGTTAGTGGTGTTCATCATCCAACAAGAGGGTGTAGAGTATGCATTTATCTATTCCGTTATGTGATCGAAGTTGAGAGTGTCCACTAGTGAAAGTCTAATCCCTAGGCCTTGTTCCTAAATATCGCTATCGCTGCTTGTTTACCTGTTTTACCGCGTTACTACGCTTGTTTACCGTCCTGGGCAAAGCACTTTTCCGGTGCCGTTGCTACTACTTATTCATACCACCTGTATTTCACTATCTCTTCGCCGAACTAGTGCACCTATTAGGTGTGTTGGGGACACAAGAGACTTCTTGCTTTGTGGTTGCAGGGTTGCATGAGAGGGATATCTTTGACCTCTTCCTCCCCGAGATCGATAAACCTTGGGTGATCCACTTAAGGGAAACTTGCTGCTGTTCTACAAACCTCTGCTCTTGGAGGCCCAACACTGTCTACAAGAATAGAAGCTCCCGTAGACATCAAGGTGCAAAGTACATGATGCAAGAGCTTAAACATGATCTATATGAGCACAACAATTGCCAAGTATCAAATTATTCAAGACATTATACCAATTACCACATGTAGTATTTTCTGTTTCCAACCAAATAACAATAAACGAAGCAGTTTCAACCTTCGCCATGAACATTAAGAGTAAAGCTAAGAACACATGTGTTCATATGCAACAGCGGAGCGTGTCTCTCTCCCACATAAGCATGAATTTATTCAGAGAATGAAAATAACAAAACGAAAATAAAAGCAAACAGACGCTCCAAGTAAAGCACATAAGATGTGACTGGATAAAAATATAGTTTCAATAGAAGTGACCTGATAATTTGTTGATGAAGAAGGGGATGCCTTGGGCATCCCCAAGCTTAGATGCTTGAGTCTTCTTGAAATATGCAGGGATGAACCACGGGGGCATCCCCAAGCTTAGACTTTTAACTCTTCTTGATCATATATCATCCTCCTCTCTTGACCCTTGAAAACTCCCTCCACACCAAACTCAAAACAAACTCATTAGAGGGTTAGTGCATAATCAAAAATTCACATGTTCAGAGGTGACACAATCATTCTTAACACTTCTGGACATTGCACAAAGCTACTGAAAGTTAATGGAACAAAGAAATCCATCAAACATAGCAAAACAGGCAATGCGAAAAAAGGCAGAATCTGTCAAAACAGAACAGTCCGTAAAGACGAATTTTTCTAGGGCACTTAACTTGCTCAGATGAAAATTCTCAAATTGAATGAACGTTGCGTACATATCTGAGGATCACACACGTAAATTGGCATATTTTTCTGAGTTACCTACAGACGGGGCGACTCAATTTCGTGACAGTAAGAAATCTGTTTCTGCGCAGTAATCCAAATCTAGTATCAACCTTACTATCAAAGACTTTACTTGGCACAACAATGCAATAAAATAAAGATAAGGAGAGGTTGCTACAGTAGTAACAACTTCCAAGACTCAAATATAAAACAAAACTGCTGTAGTAAAATAAAAACATGGGTTATCTCCCAGGAAGTGCTTTCTTTATAGCCATTAAGATGGGCTCAGCAATTTTAATGATGCACTCGCAAGAAATAAGAGTTGAAGCAAAAGAGAGCATCAAAAAGCAAGTATGAAACAAATTTAAGCCTGACCCACTTCCTATGAAAAGGAATCTTGTAAATAAACAAATTCATGAAGAGCAAAGTGACAAGCATAGGAAGATAAAACACGAGTAACTTCAAGATTCTCAACATAAAGAGGGGAAACTTAATATTATTAAGATGCATATAACCATGTTTCCCTCTCTCATAATAACTTTCAGTAGTATCATGAGCAAATTCAACAATATAACTATCACATAAAGCATTCTTATCATGAGTCTCATGCATAAAATAATTACTACTCCCAACACAAGCATAATCAATTTTATTAGTAATAGTGGGAGCAAATTCAACAAAGTAGCTATCATTATTATTCTCATCATCAAATATAGGAGGCATAGTATAATCATAATAAACTTTATCCTCCATAGTAGGTGGCACCAAAATACCATTATCATTATAATCATCATAAATGGGAGGCAAAGTATCATCAAAGTAAATTTTCTCCTCCATGCTTGGGGGACTAAAAATATCATGCTCATCAAAACCAGCTTCCCCAAGCTTAGAATTTTCCATAGCATTAGCAACAATGGTGTTCAAAGCGTTCATACTAATATCATTGCTACTAGCATGCAAATAAGGTTCCATAGGTTTTTTAATTTTCGCATCAAACAATCCATGTCTTAACTCAGGAAAAAGATTAAAAAGCTCACAGTTGTTTTCCATTATGCCTAACTAGTGTAAACAAGAAACAAAAAGATGCAATTGCAGGATCTAAAGGAAATAGCTTCGAGCACTCACACACCGGCAACAGTGCTAAGAAATAGCTTAGTAGTCGGAGGATGTGAATACCTTTTACCTTACCTCCCCGGCAACGGCGCCAGAAAATAGCTTAGTTGCCGGGGACCGGAGTGTGAGTGCCGTTTACCTTACCTCCCCGGCAACGGCGCCACAAAATAGCTTAGTTGCCGGAGGATGTGAATACCTTTTACCTTACCTCCCCGGCAACGGCGCCAGAAAATAGCTTGCTGTCCACAATTGGCTTCTTTCCTGTAGACAGTGTTGGGCCTCCAAGAGCAGAGGTTTATAGAACAGCAGCAAGTTTTCCCTTAAGTGAATCACCCAAGGTTTATCGAACTCAGGGAGGAAGAGGTCAAAGATATCCCTCTCAAGCAACCCTGCAATCACGATACAAGAAGTCTCTTGTGTCCCCAACACACCTAATACACTTGTCAGATGTATAGGTGCACTAGTTCGGCGAAGAGATAGTGAAATACAAGTAATATGGATGAATATGAGTGGTAATAGCAATCTGAAATAAATACGGCAGTGAGTAAACATGCAATGGAACAGTAAATAAACAGAGTTTCGATGCTTGGAAACAAGGCCTAGGGATCCTACTTTCACTAGTGGACACTCTCAACATTGATCACATAACTGAAACTACTCTACACTCTCTTGTTGGATAACAAACACCATTCATTGTGTAGGGCTACAAGAGCACCTCAATGCCGGAGTTAACAAGCTCCACAACATCCGGAGTTCATATTTAAGTAACCTTAGAGTGCATGATAGACCATTGCAATTATACCGAGTACTAACATAGCATGCACACCGTCACCGTCAGGCTATGAAAGGGGGAATAGATCACATCAATACTATCATAGTAATAGTTAACTTCATAATCTACAAGAGATCACAATCATAGCTTATACCAAGTATTACATGATGCACACACTGTCAACATTACATCATGGAGGAGGAATATACTACTTTAATAACATCACTAGAGTAGCACATAGATGATATTCAACTAGATCACAAAGAGAGAGATGAACCACATAGCTACGGTAGAGCCCTCAGCCTCGGGGGAGAACTACTCCCTCCTCATCATAGGAGACAACAGGGTCGATGAAGATGGCGGTGGTGTCGATGGAGATGCCTTCCGGGGGCACTTCCCCGTCCCGGCGGCATGCCGGAACAGAGACTTCTGTCCCCCGAATCTTGGCTTCGTGATGGCGGCGGCTCTGGAACTTTTCTCGTGTCGTGGCTTATTCTTCTAGGGTTTTTGCGACGGAGGCTTTAAGTAGGCGGAAGGGCAGCCTCGGAGGGGCCCTGGTGGGGCCACACCATAGGGGGGCGCGCCCCACCCCTTGGCCGCGCCGCCCTGGCGTGTGGGGCCCCCTAGCTCCCCTCTGGTCTCTCTCCGGTGTTCTGGAAGCTTCGTGGAAAAATAAGATACTGGGCGTTGATTTCGTCCAATTCCGAGAATATTTCCTTACTAGGATTTCTGAAACCAAAAACAGCAGAAAACAGAAATTGGCACTTCGGCATCTTGTCAATAGGTTAGTTCCGGAAAATGCATAATAATGACATAAAGTGTGTATAAAACATATGTGTATCATCATAAAAGTAGCATGGAACATAAGAAATTGTAGATACGTTGGAGACGTATCAGCTTGCATCCATGGAATTTGCACCATCATTACCAAGTCGTGTTCCTCTTCTTCTTCCAGTGCTGCTTTTGTAGCTCCCGAGGGTTTCTCATCCTTCTCCTTCTTCTTTGGTTTCTTCAGCTTTGTAGATCTCTCGGCTATTTCCTCCCAAAACACGCCTGGTGGAATCGCGAGACATTGCGACCAGATATTTGCAAGAACATCAGCTTCATCATTGCTTATCTTGCTGATGTGATTTACCTCGCATCCATCAAACAACTTCTCTAGCTCATTGTACACTTCCTTGTATGCTATCATACTGTCATTGACTGCATCGCACTGATTCATGACTTGCTGAGCCACCAACTGTGAGTCGCCTAAGATTTTTAATCAAGTTGCGCCACAAGTCTTTGCCATCTTCATCTCGTGTATGAGAGCTTCGTATTCTGCCTCATTATTAGATACGTTTGGAAACGTCATCCGTAAAACATACTTTAATTTGTCGCCTTCAGGTGATATTAGCATCACGCCTGCTCCAGCTCCTTCTAATCTCTTGGACCCGTCGAAATTCATAGTCCAGGTTCTCGATAAATCCGGGGGTCCCGTATTTTGTAACTCCATCCACTCTGCGATGAAGTCTGGTAGAATTTGCGACTTTATTGCTTTTCTTTTTTCGTACGTGATGTCCCGAGGGGAAAGCTCTATTCCCCACAGGGAGACACGACCCGTAGCTTCTGGATTGTTTAGTATACTAGATAAAGGCGCCTCATTGACCACTATTATCGGATGCGCCGAAAAATAGTGCCGCAGTTTTCTTGCGGTTGTAAACACTCTATATGCTAGCTTCGGGTATTGCGGGTACCGCTGTTTTGAAGGCGATAATACTTCACTGATGAAATATACTGGTCTCTGTACTCCATGGAGTTTTCCTTCTTCCTCTCTTTCGACTACGAGTGCTCTGCTGACCACCTGAGGTGTGGCTGCAATGTATAGCAAGAGGGGTTCCTTCTCCTTAGGCGCCACCAGGATTGGTGGTGTCGAAATTATGCGTTTGAGATCCTCGAAAGCTCTGTCTGCCTCTTCGTTCCATTGAAACTTATCTCCTTGCTTGATCAGAGCGTAGAACGGCAACGCCTTTTCTCCCAGTCTGGCGACGAATCTGCTTAAAGTTGCAACTCGCCCAGTTAGTTGTTGTATTTCTTTCAACTTTGTTGGCTTTCTCATTGTTACGATAGCTTGAATTTTTTCTGGATTGGCCTCTATTCCTCTTGCTGAGACTAGGAACCCGAGAAGTTCTTGTTGCGGTCAGAAACCCACTGGCGGGCAGCGACGGGCAACACAGTAGAGCCGGGAACAACTTAGGGCTGCGGCTGGCCCTGGTCCCTCCGAGCGACGGCCCGCAAAGCCTCTGGTACACACGTCCGATGCTGGTGCAAGGGCGTGCCACCCGACCTATACCCGGTCGGGAAGGTGATGGAGATGCCTCGCTTAGTTTCCCGCATGGCATACACGTAAACATTAAATACGAGCCTCGATCGGCTCTCAGGTTATCCCGTGAATCGGCTCAAGGAGCCGATCCACCCATGATTTGTACGAGGTGCACGAATATATGGTGGTCCCGCTTGATCAAGATAAAGCTAAAGCGATCTACGACGATTTAGGGTTTTCACCGCATAATCGGATCATCCTACTCACGATTGGGCCTCGCGGTCACGTACGGTGATCGTAAGCCGGTCCTAGACAAGGCCTAAAAACCAACACGAGGTTGATCCTCGGAACATCCTGTCTAGGGCTAGCAAACGACACCTCGCGCGTCGCCGGATCCTCCAACCCTTTGTAAGGCCTAACTATTGCAGATATTAAACTAATCCTTGAAGAACAAGGAGCAACCGTAACGGATCGGATCTACTAAATAATGATCAAGCGGGGTGCCGCCCCTACACCTAAGATAGGTGTAAGGACGGCTAGATGTGCAAGGGTTGCACTACGACAGCATATGATACGAAGAACAATGCTAGCCCTAACACATCTAAGATAACTACGTTGCTCGCCATCAAAAAGGCTTCAGTACGAGCAACGCATGAACAACGTAATAAGCCTGTGCTGCCTAGATCGCAAGATGCGATCTAGGCAGCATGATGCTTACCGGTAGAAACCCTCGAGACGAAGGAGTTGGCGATGCGCCGAGATTGATTTGTGTTGAACGTTGGTTGTTGTTTATTTCATAAACCCTAGATACATATTTATAGTCCAGGGGACTTTCTAATTTAGGCGTGCACCTAACCGTGCACGGGTTAAACTCTATCTTTTAATCTAAGATGCGATCTACTATATTACAGATACACGGGCTAACTAGCCCAAGCTTTGCATATAAAGGCCGATTCACGTATTTCTTCCATGTATATTCTTCAAGTCCATCTTGATCGCGGCCCACCTCTGACTCGGTCAAATTCTGGTGATAACACATGCCCCCTGGTTTTGGAATTGATAATTCCAAAATCACTCTGCTTTTTCTTCGTCGGGTCATGTCGTGGCAGAACCATCGCAGTATCCTTTATCATGATGCCTTGCCTTCTCAACTCCTCTGCACAATTTGACACTGTAGTTCCTTTTTCGTGGTAGGCGGCTTCATTGTGCGCACTGCCTCCTGACTTTTTAGGCCGATCTCAATTCCGCGTTCATGAACCAAGAAGCCCAAGAATTGACCGGCCGTCACTCCAAATGCACACTTCTTTGGATTCATCCTTAGTCCGAATTTCCTAGTTCGGTCCCGGATGCGTCGTAAATCCTCCAAGTGTCCCTCTACGGAGACGAGACTTGACCACCACGTCGTCAATGCAGATCTCAACCAGCTTGCCGATCAGATCATGAAATATGTAGTTCATGGCTCTTTGGTACGTTGCACCGGCGTTCTTCGAGTCCAAATGTCATGACTACATATTCAAACAAGCCCACCGAACCTGGTACTCTGAATGCAGTCTTGTGTATATCTTCTGGATATTGTCAACATAAAGTAATATAACAAGTGCAATATGCAAGTATGTAGGAATCAATGCACAGTTAACACAAGTGTTTGCTTTTTTAGATAGAAGGAAATGGGTAAACTGACTCAACAATAAAAGTAGAAGAAAGGCCCTTCGCAGAGGGAAGCATGGATTGCTATATTTGTGCTAGAGCATTTATTTTGAAAATAAGAAACAACTTTGTCAACGGTAGTAATAAAGCATATGAGTTATGTAAATTATATCCTACAAGTTGCAAGCCTCATGCATAGTATACCAATAGTGCCCGCACCTTGTCCTAATTAGCTTGGATTTACATGGATTATCATAGCATAGCATACGTTTTAACCAAGTGTCACAAAGGGGTACCTCTATGCCGCCTGTACAAAGGTCTAAGGAGAAAGCTCGCATTGGATTTCTCGCTTTTGATTATTCTCAACTTAGACATCCATACCGGGACAACATAGACAACAGATAGTGGACTCCTCTTTAATGCATAAGCATTCAACAACAGATAAAATTCTCATAAGAGATTGAGGTTTGTTGTCCAAACTCGAAACTTTCACCATGGATCATGGCTTTAGTTAGCGGCCCAATGTTCTTCTCTAACAATATGCATACTCAAACCATTTGATCATGATAAATCACCCTTACTTCAGACAAGATGAACATGCATAGCAACTCACATGATATTCAACAAAGAAATAGTTGATGGCGTCCCCAGGAACATGGTTATCGCCCAACAAGCAACTTAATAAGAAATAATATGCATAAGTACATATTCAATACCACAATAGGTTTTAAGCTATTTGTCCCATGAGCTATATATTGCAAAGATAAAGAATAGAAATTTCAAAGGTAGCACTCAAGCAATTTACTTTGGAATGGCGGAAAAATACTATGTAGTAGGTAGGTATGGTGGACACAAGTGGCATAGTGTTTGGCTCAAGGATTTTGGATGCATGAGAAGTATTCCCTCTCGATACAAGATTTAGGCTAGCAAGGTTGTTTAAAGCAAACACAAGTATGAACCGGTACAGCAAAACTCACATAAAAGACATATTGAAAGCATTATAAGACTCTATACCGTCTTCATTATTGTACCTTTTATCATCATATCGAAGCCGATCGCTTGAACCGGCCTCCTCTTTGTCCTTGCCACCAGAATGACTGCTCTCTTCTTTGTCTTTACCATGGCAGTATACGTAAGCTGCACCGAAGACCGACTTGGTGAAAATCCGCGTCTTGAACACGCAGCGGGTAGATCCCGTGCAATTGTACTAGAGTCGATGGTTGTGCATCGGCTTTGTTTCTTAGCTCTAAAGTCGATGTCCGTGCATCGGCTGTATACCATGAGAATTTTCTTTTACTGGCCGATTTTTCTATCGGCCCCCAATATTTCACTGCACATGTATCGCACATGTTCATAGCATCTGTCTATCTGATTATGTGCCCCCCGAGCCGAATCTGTCAGGTTACTGCAGATATCGGCTCTGCAGTTATCCACAGAACTATACCTGAACATCGGCTCTGCAGACATGACCAATGCCGATTTCCTCGAGCTCTCAAGCCGATGTAGTCCCACCGGGCGTGCCAGAATGTGTTGCGGTCAGAAACCCACCGGCGGGCAGCGACGGGCAACACAGTAGAGCCGGGAACAACTTAGGGCTGCGGCTGGCGCTGGTCCCTCCGAGCGACGGCCCGCAAAGCCTCTGGTACACACGTCTGATGCTGGTGCAAGGGCGTGCCACCTGACCTATACCTGGTCAGGAAGGTGATGGAGATGCCTCGCTTAGTTTCCTGCATGGCATACACGTAAACATTAAATACGAGCCTCGATCGGCTCTCAGGTTATCTCGTGAATCGGCTCAAGGAGCCGATCCACCCATGATTCGTACGAGGTGCACGAATATATGGTGGTCCTGCTTGATCAAGATAAAGCTAAAGCGATCTACGACGATTTAGGGTTTTCACCGCATAATCGGATCATCCTACTCACGATTGGGCCTCGCGGTCACGTACGGTGATCGTAAGCCGGTCCTAGACAAGGCCTAAAAACCAACACGAGGTTGATCCTCGGAACATCCTCGTCTAGGGCTAGCAAACGACACCTGCGCGTCGCTGGATCCTCCAACCCTTTGTAAGGCCTAACTATTGCAGATATTAAACTAATCCTTGAAGAACAAGGAGCAACCGTAACGGATCGGATCTACTAAATAATGATCAAGCGGGTGCCGCCCCTACACCTAAGATAGGTGTAAGGGCGGCTAGATGTGCAAGGGTTGCACTACGACAAGCATATGATACGAAGAACAATGCTAGCCCTAACACATCTAAGATAACTACGTTGCTCGCCATCAAAAAGGCTTCGATACGAGCAACGCATGAACAACGTAATAAGCCTGTGCTGCCTAGATCGCAAGATGCGATCTAGGCAGCATGATGCTTACCGGTAGAAACCCTCGAGACGAAGGAGTTGGCGATGTGCCGAGATTGATTTGTGTTGAACGTTGGTTGTTGTTTATTTCATAAACCCTAGATACATATTTATAGTCCAGGGGACTTTCTAATTTAGGCGTGCACCTAACCGTGCACGGGTTAAACTCTATCTTTTAATCTAAGATGCGATCTACTATATTACAGATACACGGGCTAACAAGCCCAAGCTTTGCATATAAAGGCCGATTCACGTATTTCTTCCATGTATATTCTTCAAGTCCATCTTGATCGTGGCCCACCTCTGACTCGGTCAAATTCTGGTGATAACAGTTCTCCTGCAGGGACGCCGAAAGAACACTTCGTCGGGTTCAGTTTGAGGCAGAACTTGTCAAGGTTGTCGAAAGTTTCCTTTAAATCCTCGATCAATGTTGTCCCCTTTTTTGATGTTATGACGACATCGTCAATGTACACTTGTACGTTTTTCCTAATCTGTGTTGCCAAGCACTTCTGCATCATCCGCTGATAGTTGCTCCCGCATTTTTCAAACCAAAAGGCATTGTTCTGTAGCAAAACACGCCATAGGGTGTTATGAACGTTGTCTTGACTTCATAGTCTTCTTTTAATCTGATCTGGTTATAACCAGAATATGCATCCAGGAAGGAAAGACATTCACATCCTGCCGTGGAGTGGATGAGTTGATCGATCCTTGGGAGGGGAAAGTGATCATTTGGACACTGTTTATTGAGACACGTAAAGTCGACACACATGCGAAGGACTTTCGTGTTTTTCTTCGGTACCAGCACTGGGTTAGCTACCCATGTAGCCTCTGTATGTAGCTCTTTGATAAAACCGGCCTATCTGAGTCGATCAATCTCTGACAGCATGGCTTTGCGGTTTGGTTCCGAAAAACGCCGCAAAGGTTGTTTGATTGGTCTCGCTATTGGATCCAAGTTTAGATGGTGCTCGGCAAGTTCCCTGGGTACTCCTGGCATGTCAGCTGGACACCATGCGAAGATTTTCCAGTGCTCACGGAGGAACTCGACGAGCACGCTTTCCTATGCGAGGTCCATGTCTATTGCAATGGACGTCGTTTTCTTTGGATCTGTCGGGTGAATCTGCACCTCCTTGGAATCTTTTGTAGTGTTAAAGGTTGGCTCCCTGAGAGGCCTTCCTACATCTGGCAACACATCATAATCAGTTGTGAGCCTTGACGCCATATATTCTGCTTGCATCCCGAAAGTTTCTGACAGTCGATGAAAATCCTTGTCGCATTTATCAGCTAACGCGAAACTTCCTTTGACTGTAATTGGTCCCTTAGGTCCAGGTAGCCTCCACAACAGGTACGTGTAGTGTGGTACCGCCATAAACCTGGCATATGCTGGTCGTCCCAACAGGGCGTGATATTGCGACGGGAAATCCACGACTTCAAACTCCAGCCTTTCTATCCTTTAATTTTCTCGGGTCCCAAACTGAACGTCGAGATTGATCTTCCCCAACGGATAACTTGGCTTCTCTGGTGTGATACCATGAAAACGTGTATCAGTTGGTTTCAGATTTGCTAGGGATATGTTCATCTTCCTTAGTGTATCTGCGTACATAAGGTTTAGACTGCTGCCTCCATCTATGAATACTCGAGATACGTCGAATCCTGCGATCACTGCTGGTAAGATAAGTGCTGACTGCCCTGGTCGAGGAACTTGCTGCGGGTGATCCGCTATTGTGAAGCCAATGTCCTGTCCCGACCAATTTAGGAACTCGATCGTTGGAGGAGGCATCTTCTCTACCATGAACACTTGACGCGAGATTACTTTCTGAGCCCTGTTAGACGGCCTAGCTTTCTGAATCATCGAGACCACGCCGTTAGAATTGGGGTCGATATATGGAGGTGGGTGTGGTGCTGCCGCTATTCTGAGCTGGTGCCGATTTTCGTCCGTAATTGCGGGAGGAGGTGGCAGGTGGATCTCACTCCTGGGCCCCTAGGGGTTTCTATTTGTTGCTTGGGCATTGGCTTGCCCTGTAAACCTCAACATTGCTTGAAAATTTCGACAGTCCTTCTGTAGATGTCCTGACTGCCTCTTCCCATTATTGTCGAGATAGAAATGCATCTGACATGGCCCGTTCATCATATCCTCGGGAGATACAAAAGGTCTCTGAAACCTTGGTCCACTATTTTGCCTGTTATTCCGAGAGTCATCTCTATTGTCGCCTCGCTTCTTGTTACTCCTTTGATATTCATCTCTATTGTTTCCTCCAGTGCTTCCCCGAAAACCAGCCGATATTTGGCCAGGAGCGTCATAACTCGAGAGTGCCGAGGAAATCGTCGTCTATTTTGAAAATTTCGACTACGGTCCTCCTCCGGTGACCTATGTCGCTTATTGTGAACAACATCTTCTCCATCTGCCCATCTGTTTGCTATCTCCATCAATGCTGACACTGTCCTTGGGTTGGTTCTCCCCAATTCTTCGACAAAATCTCCTCGTCGAATTCCTGCTACAAACGCATCTATTGCTCTCCCGTCAGCTATATTCTCTGCCGAGTTTTTAATGATGTTCCACCTTTGGATGTATTTTCTCATTGATTCATCATGCTTTTGTCGACATGATCTCAACTCTTCTAGTGATGCAGGTTTTTTGCAGGTGGATCGGAAATTCTTGACAAACACATCCTCAAAACTATCCCAGCTATCGATGGAACCTGGAGGAAGCTTCTTTATCCAAGATCTTGCGGCTCCACTCAGGTGTACTTGAATACTCTGCATGGCTGTTGCTCTGGTTCCACCTATCAGCTTCACCGTCTCGAGGTAATCGACTAGCCAATCTTCAGGATCTTGCAGGCCATCAATTTTTTTGAAATTATCGGGTAACTTAAACCCTGAAGGA
The DNA here is from genome assembly GCF_022539505.1 of Lolium rigidum. NCBI lineage: Eukaryota > Viridiplantae > Streptophyta > Magnoliopsida > Poales > Poaceae > Lolium > Lolium rigidum. Next base: position 350,268,017 of record NC_061513.1, on the reverse strand, counting down.
ACTCGAGTTTTCCGGACCCTCCTTGTAAAGCACGGTAGCCCACACATATCCTCGTCATCTATCTCTGGGGAATGCCGATGTTCCCTTCTATTTTGCCGTGCTCTATCCACCCGTGCTTGTGTTGCTGTGTCTCGTGCTCCACTTGTTCTTTCGGGACCTGGTACTGCTGTAGTGGGTCGTGGACTATTTTGCCTTGCTGATCCTTCGGGAGGCGAATTTATAAACGCCGTCCCCATGGCTCCAACTCCTGCCATGGCCATATTGTATAATGCTTCTCTTGGATCTCCGGGAGGTGGCTTGGATGCGAGGATGAAAGCTTGTGTCGCCATGTACCCAGCCTCTGGTGTCTTAGGGATAATGTTCCCCCTCGTGTATATCGACATAAAGGACATGTCGAGGTTTTGAACCAGATTCTCCCTATCTGCCTCAGGTATATTTTGCAGCCGCGATCTTGCTCTATTTCGAGCTGCTCTGTGACTATCTCCTGACGTGCCAGATTGTTGACTCAAGTTTGCTCTTCGCCTGCTTGACGCAGAAGCTGTTTCCTGCCTCCTATCCAACTCGATTTTCTGTTTCTCGAGCTCCCGCCTGGTACGTGCAAGCCTGTACTGATACGCTTGTAGCTCCTCGGGTGTCGCGGTCACAGTCATTGGTTTTGTGCCATCAATGGCTCTCGCAACTCTATCCAATACCGCCTGCGGAAATTGTATCATCTGCCGCGCTCCAGGCCCAACATATTTTGTTCCTAAACCTCGGGTGAGATCTGCAGGATCGACATACGGATTTCCCGCATCATCGAAATTCTCTGACGTCTCCTCCTGTGGGCGACTTGGTTCTCCTATTACATAGATCTGATGATATTTTGGATGCTGGACTTTGTCGGGTTTGGTGACACCATCATTGAGATTGGTGAAGACCTTTCCAACAGTAGTGGATCTGTCGATGAAGTTGAAGCTGTCGATGTTGCTCGAGTCATCGCTTATATCAGAGTCCGCAGATGACTCGAAAGACATGTCGCTGAAGATCTTGGTGAGTTTTTCACTTGCCCTGGTGCTGATGAAGCGTGGCGACGAAGTCTCCTCATCGCCTGACTCGATTGACGATGCTGAACTCGAAAAATCGGGATCGACCACTGATAATCCCGACGAGATCGGAATTTCGAGACGATACGCTCCTTCTTTCTCGACGCGGAAGTGGAACTTTCCGAACATCATCTCCATGGGCTCCTCCAGATACGCATATGCATCCAAACGGGAGGGCGGGTGAGGAACAAAATTAACTAGACCAGTTTCGATCTGTTTACCTCTGTCCATCGCGTTGCTTGAAGTAGACGAAGTTGACGATCTTGAACGTGCCATCGACATCGGATCCTTGACACCTCTAGTTCCCACAGACGGCGCCAATTGACAAGGGATTAACTTATCAATGCCTACAGATTGTAGACTAGGGTTTTAGTCGGAAGTAGAGGGCAAGTAGATCTCGAAGGTTTCAGCCGAAAAGTACTCGACGATGTAAAAACTAGGGTTGCGTGAAACAATGAGTCGATGCTCTCTTTGTCCCTCGACTCCCCCTTATATAGGAGGTGGAGTCGAGGGATTCGGAAGGGTTCGGAAGCCCAAGTTAGTACACAAATTACAGAGTCCGGGAGGGTTTCTAACTCATTCCGTAAGATTACAAGTATGTATTTCTTAATACAACTCTAGCTTTCCTTCGTACTAACTTGGGCTTCCGAATCTTCATATTCATCGAGTCGTGGGCCTTCAGTAAACCCCGGGTACCATCTTCGGCAGACCCATTGGGGATGCCTATGTCAGTCAGTGCATCTATTAAGGTGGTTAAACCAGATAAAAAAATTAAGCTTGGTTGTTCCTTGTGATTACTCGAGTATTGCTAGATCATCTTTGATATTGGTCGTGTCACTCGGGGGTCACCGATTCACTAGCAAACAAGTTCCTTGTCTATGAGTTCTTGAGATCATGTTACATGAACCCTTAAATTAGATAGCCGCATTAGGTGCACATAGATATTCATTCTCATACATAATCATCGTAATCATAATTCACAAACATATGGGATAGAATAGGCACAACACATCTCACCAATCCTACATCTCCCACGCCTATGGGATCTACTCACACATGAGACGAGAAAACACAATGATATCATAGCAATGCAAATAGAGTTCATCTTGATATTACCGTAGCAAGTCACAATAGTTGAACATCAAATTAAATATAAACCATGATGAAATAGAGGTTTCAATCCCTAATCTTACATGTATTAATCTCTCTCTCTCTCTCTCAGTACATGTGGGGTGGGATGGATGAGTGGATGATCTAGAGGGGGAAGATTTTCGTGAGAGTCGGTGATGATCTTCTCCTTCTTCACATCTGATCTCCTCTCTTCTGGTGCGTATGATAGCTGATGCGCTATGTTTCTCTCGTTGTTCCCTTTACGAAAGATGCTTGTATTGATATGAGGAAGGCGGCGGTGCATAGTCCGGACGGGTGGTACGGTCGGCCCCGCCCATATGGATGCTTGCTAAACACCCTGCTGCGCCAGGATCAATTTGGTTTCAATAGGAAATCTTCATATTTTGTTGCCAATCAACTCATAAATACCCTGGAATTCTCCATAAGTGATGGTTTCCTTAAATAAATAATTCAAAACAAGGTTTCACGTGGATTGCGATATTAACATTTGTTGAAACAAAAAATCCAATAAAAACTCAATAAAACCAAGTGATAGATAGTGAATAATTGTCAGTAAAAAATATCAATATTTAGAGCTATCACATTGCATTATCCTCTTTCGTCGAACCCTTTTATGGAATCCCATACTTCTTTTGCCGCACAGAAAACAAGGCCCTTTGTATCCGGGAGCATATGCTCCCATGTCTAGTTTTTTTTTTCATTTGTCGTAGAGCGGCAATGTCTTTTCTTTTTTTGTGATAGCAGCAAGTTATTAGATTCATTAGGTTTATGACGTGAGACGTATACGGCGTCAGCAAACCCACCAACAGAAGTTAGGAACAAGTTGGTGGTAATATTTGTGAGTTAGATCCAAGTTCAGCGGAACATATGTGCAATCTTTTTGAGCTAACATTTTTCTAAAAGTGAGCCCATGGGCGCGGCAAGAAATGGACCCTTTGACCCGAACGAGCCAAGCCAGAGGAGACCATAGCTAACAAGTTCACCCGCGGAATTCGACAAATCGACGGCGCCGGTCACCTGGTCTACTCGCTAACAAGTTTTTTTTTAGATAAAAGGCACTCAAGTGCCCTGAATTAACAAAGCCACCAACGGCGAGAAAGATACAAAGTGCTGAACCCAGCTTACAGAATGACACCACACATCCACACGAACTACCAAAGAAGCTACAGCCGGAAGCGCGACCAACAAGCTCATCCAAAGCGCCTACGAGAACTCGGAGAAGAACTGGAGTCTATAGTGTCGGACCGGAGCTCACTCGAGAGCGAGCCATTTTCACGCGCGTCTCAACAGAACTCCTCCGTCGCAGAGACGCCACCGGAAGCCGACCACCACCGGGGGCCGACCCACGTTGCTCACACATCTAAGAGCAGCGCCAAGGAAGCTCGACAAGGGAAGGGCACGCAGCAAGCCTTGCCGAAGATTGCCAAACGAAGAGTCGGCGCCATGAAGAAGCCTCGCACCTCCGCTGACCAACCGACGGGGAGCCGCACACCGTGAGCTCCAAGGTGGTGTCTTCAAGAAGAGAACGCCGCAAGAGCGCCGCCACCACCCGATCCGAAAATCTTGGGCTTTCGCCCGGAGCACCTAGGGGAGCCGAGAAATGCCGCATCGACGCCTTCAAGAAGGGGACGGCGTAGGTAGACGTCGCCGTCGCGTCTCGGGAAGACCCGAGCAAGGGTTTCCCCTCGGCAATACATCTCCGCCACCCAGCACAGGGTAGGGGCACCGCCAAAACGGCGACCACACCGCTGCCACGGAGCGCCGCTCGCCGAGGCCACGTCGCCCACACGACCATGGCCACCGACCAGCACCTGAACCTCTGGCTCGCCCGTCAGCCAAAAGGTTCCCACCAACTGAGGCCGCCACCTCAGAAACCGATCTCCTTGCGCAGCCGGACCGCAACAGAGCACCGAGGACTTCGCTGACACCGGTCTCCCGCACACCATCAGACAACCACCGGCCTCACTGGGATCTACCCCGCGCAGATCCCAGTGAGGAAGCTCCTCCACCATCTCCGGGCGAACCACAACCACCACGGTTGGTGCCGCTACCAGATCTGGAGGTCAGGCAAAGGGGAACTCCAGCGGCCAGATCATCGTCCAGCAGCCACCCCGGCTGCCGGAATCGACAGATCTGGCGGAGGAGTGTCTCAGGGCACGGGAAATGGGCAGAGGCCCCTGCCCCTTACCCAATCTCGCGGCGACCGGGGCGCCGAGGCCGGCGGCCGCGCAACCCTGGCTCCTCCCGGAGTCTCCCTTGCCCCAGCACGCAGCCGACCCGAGCGCCGCCACCCGCTGCGCCCGCCGCTGCCCGCTGAGCTCGCCGCCGACGGCCGCGCCGCCGCCAGCCGAAGCCGTCTTCAAGGACGCGAGGAGCGCCAACCGCCGCGAGGGACTGAGCCTCCGCCAGCCAGCCGCAAGGAGGGGAGCCTCGCCGCCGCCGTCAACCGCACGGGCAAGGCCCGGCGGCGACCGGCGGCGGCGGCGGGGCGGGGGGAGGGAGAGGTCGCGGGGCTAGGGTTTTCTCTCCGGGGCAGGGGGGGCAGTCCAGTCGAGTCCTTCACTCGCTAACAAGTTCTCTACCAGTGAATTTTGGTAAGCTCATCTAGCTACTTTCGTTGCTTCTTTCGCCTGCTTAAGACCGTACCCATCCTGGACGAGTGTGAGGTATTGTGCTAGTATTGTGCTCCAATGTTCAGTGCACTGCAGTGCAAAATTTCATTGACCTGCAGCTAACAAGTTAGCGAGTAGAGCTGGATACGGTCTTAAGAGCATCTCTAACAACATCCGTAAAAGACTGAAAATTGTAAAATAACTGCAAATTTATGGGTTCAGTCGAAAGGGCGTAGAGCAGGTTAGCCCGATTTTTTTTACAGACCCAACGCAACTCGACCCCTACTTGTAGGGGTCGAAAGACCGAACTAAACGTGAATCTATATCTAGGGAGCGCGGAAGATTCAGCCTGCCCAACCGCTCGGTCTTTCCCCACTTCTCCGCGCCGCCACTAGATTCCGCCGCCGCCGCGCCTCCCGATTCGGGCGAACCCATCGACACGAAGCTCCGGTTGATTGCCTGCATCCCGCCCGCGTCTCCTCCTTCACCTCTGTCCGCCGCTCGCTCGCCCTCGCGCCGGCCGGATCGAGGATGAGCTCCACCGATGAGTTCCTCGATGTTGATATGTCCGATTTGTCCTCCTCGGACGATTTAGACCTCGACGATCTCCAGGACAACGACACCGAGACCGCCATCCTCCTCCTCGCCGTCAAGGAGTTGGAGGCGTGACTCGGTGATGGGCCGCAACTACATCCAACGGAATCGCCTACTCGGCCACCACAACTATGGAATGACTACTTCGCTGAGGTATCTACATATCCGCCACATCGATTCCTTAGGAGGTATCGCATGCGTCGTAATTTGTTCATCACAATCGTCAAGGCTTGCGAAGCAAACTCAAATTACTTTAAACAACAGAGAAATGCTGCCGGTGAGATGGGTTTTAGCGCCTATAAAAAAATATGGGCTGTCATGAGGATGATTGCGTATGGCACCCCTGTGGATTACACCGGTGAGTATCTTCGAATTGGTGAAGATACAACCACCGAGTCCGTGCGTAGGTTCGCTCGGATGATTATCAAGTTATTTGGTCCAATATATTTTCGAGCGTCCACTGAAGATGATACAAAAAGATTGATGGAGGCAAATGAGAAAAGGGGTTGGCATGGTATGCTTGGTAGTGTTGATTGTATGCATTGGACATGAAAAAAAATGTCGCAAGACATGACATGAAATTACGGTGGGAAAAGCAAAGATTGATGGGTTCGTTGCATGGAAAACAAAAAATTTTCTACCGCAAAGACGAATAAATCCAAGATCTAATCTATGGAAAAGCCAAGATCTAATCTACAAGATCGGAGCAACGAGATGGAGAAGAGACTAACCCTCGAAGATTCCAAAGCCTACGAGATTAATCTCGTTGTTGATGTAGACGATCGTCCCCGGTGCTGCAATCCGGCAGCACCTCCGTACTCGGTCGTGCGTATGGTGTCGATGAAGCCCTTCCTCTCCCCGTTCCAGCGGGCAGCGGAGGTTGTGGTAGATCTCCTCCAAGTTTCAGCAGCACGACGGCGTGGTGGTGATAGTGGAGGAAGAAAAGCTGCAGGGCTTCGCCTAAGCCGGAGCAGCGTATGGTGGAGGAGAGAGGCGGCATGAGGAGGAGGCAATGGGGTGTGGTGGCCGGCCACCCCCTCCCCTCTTTATATAGGGGGCCAGGTCGGCTGGGGTGGCCCCCTTTCCCATCTAGGGTTAGGGGGGGCGGCGGCCAAGTGGGGGGAAGAGGGATTCTTCCCCCCAAGTTGATCCCCCCTAGGGTTTTTGGGGAAACCCTAGGGGTGGCCGGCCTGGGCATTTGGGGCATGGTGCGCCTGGCCCATTAGGGCTGGGCAGCACCCCCTCGGCCCATGTTGGCCTCCCTAGGTCGTGGGCCCCATGGTGGACCCCTCCGGAACCTTCTAGAACCTTCCGGTCTATCACCGGAAAAATTCCAAACTTTTCTGAAACCTAGAAAATCAACTTCCCTTATATGAATCTTATTCCCTTATGTGAATCTTATTCTCCGGACCATTCCGGACCTCCTCGTGATGTCCTGGATCCCATCCGAGACTCCGAACAAACTTCGGTCTCCATCTCACATTTCAAATCTACTTATGCGACATCGAACCTTAAGCGCGTCACCCTACGGTTCGCGAACTATGCCGACATGGTCGAGACTCCTCTTCGAGCAATAATCAATAGCGGGATCTAGAGATCCATAATGGCTCCCACATATTCAACGATAACTTAGTGATCGATTGAACCATTTACATACGATACCGATTCCCTTTGTCACGCGATACTTTACTTGTCCGAGGTTCGATCATCGGTATCTCCATACCTTGTTCAACCTCGTTACCGACAAGTACTCTTTACTCGTACCGTGGTATGTCATCTCTTGTGATCTTAATCACATGCTTGCAAGCTATTCAGACGATGTGCCACCGAGAGGGCCCAGAGTGTATCTATCCGTCATCAGGATGGACAAATCCCACTATTGATCCATATGCCTCAACTCACACTTTGCGAATACTTAATCCCATCTTTATGACCACCCATTTACGCAATGGCGTTTGATGTAATCAAAGTACCCTTCCGATGTAAGTGATTTACATGATCTCATGGTCGAAGGACTTAGATAACTATGTATCGAAAGCTTATAGAAAATGAACTTAATGACTTGATCTTATGCTACGCTTATTTGGGTATGTGTCCATTATATCATTCAACTAATGACATAACCTTGTTATTAATAACATCCAATGTTTATGATCACGAAACCATGATCATCCATTAATCAACAAGCTAGTTATACAAGAGGCTTACTAGGGACTTGATGTCTACGTTCCCCCTCCTTTCCTGTAGACAGTGTTGGGCCTCCAAGAGCAGAGGTTTGTAGAACAGCAGCAAGTTTCCCTTAAGTGGATACCCAAGGTTTATCGAACTCAGGGAGGAAGAGGTCAAAGATATCCCTCTCATGCAACCCTCGCAACCACAAAGCAAGAAGTCTCTTGTGTCCCCAACACACCAAATAGGTGCACTAGTTCGGCGAAGAGATAGTGAAATACAGGTGGTATGAATATATATGAGCAGTAGCAACGGTGCCAGACAATAGCTTGCTGGCGTGTAGTTGATGGTGGTAGTATTGCAGCAGTAGTAACACGGTAAAACAAGTAAACAAGCAGCGATAGCGATATTTAGGAGCAAGGCCTAGGGATTACACTTTCACTAGTGGACACTCTCAACATTGATCACATAACGAACAGATAAATGCATACTCTACACTTTTGTTGGATGATGAACACATTGCGTAGGATTACACGAACCCTCAATGCCGGAGTTAACAAGCTCCACAATAATGCTCATGTTTTAGTAACCTTTAGTGTAAGATAGATCAACGCTACTAAACCGAGTACTAGCATAGCATGCACACTGTCACCTTCATGCATATGTAGGAGGAATAGATCACATCAATAATATCATAGCAATAGTTAACTCCATAATCTACAAGAGATCATGATCATAGCACAAACCAAGTACTAACACGGTGCACACACTCGTCACCTTTACACACGTGCGGGAGGAATAGAACTACTTTAATAACACATCACTAGAGTAGCACATAGATAGTAGTGATACAAAACTCGGATGAATCTCAATCATGTAAAGCAGCTCATGAGATCATTGTATTGAAGTACATAGAGAGAGATTAACCACATAGCTACCGGTACAGCCCCGAGCCTCGATGGAGAACTACTCCCTCCTCATGGGAGCAGCAGCGGTGATGAAGATGGCGGTGGAGATGGCAGCGGTGTCGATGGAGAAGCCTTCCGGGGCACTTCCCCGCTCCGGCAGCGTGCCGGAACAGAGATCCTGTCCCCCGGATCTTGGCTTCGCGATGGCGGCGGCTCCGGAAGGTTTTCGTGGGTTTCGTCAATCGTGATAGGGTTTTCCGATCCAGGGGCTTTTATAGGCGGAGAGGCGGCGCAGGAAGGTCGAAGGGGGCCCACACCCTAGGGGGCGCCCCCTAGGCCGCGCCGGGGTGTGGTGTGGTGGCCCTGCCACCCTTCTCTCGGCGGTTCTCGTGTGTTCTGGATGCTTCCGGGTAAAATAGGAACACTGGGCGTTGATTTCGTCCGATTCCGAGAATATTTCGTTACTAGGATTTCTGAAACCAAAAACAGCTAGAAAACGAGAACCGGCACTTCGGCATCTTGTTAATAGGTTAGTTCCAGAAAATGCACGAATATGACATAAAGTGTGCATAAAACATGTAGATAACATCATTAATGTGGCATGGAACATAAGAAATTATCGATACGTTGGAGACGTATCAGCATCCCCAAGCTTAGATCTGCTCGTCCCGAGCAGGTAAAACGATAACAAAGATAATTTCTGGAGTGACATGCCATCATAAACTTGATCATACCATTGTAAAGCATATGAGATGAATGCAGCGATTCGAAACAATGTAAATGCAATGAGTAAACAATTGAATCATAAAGCAAAGACTTTTCATGAATAACACTTCAAGACAAGCATCAATAAATCTTGCAATAGAGTTAACTCATAAAGCAATAATTCAAAGTAAAGGTATTGAAGCAACACAAAAGAAGATTAAGTTTCAGCGGTTGCTTTCAACTTGTAACATGTATATCTCATGGATATTGTCAACATAGAGTAATATAATAAGTGCAATAAGCAAGTATGTAGGAATCAATGCACAGTTCACACAAGTGTTTGCTTCTTGAGGTGGAGAGAAATAGGTGAACCGACTCAACATTGAAAGTAAAAGAATGGTCCTCATTGAGGAAAAGCATCGATTGCTATATTTGTGCTAGAGCTTTGATTTTGAAAACATGAAACAATTTTGTCAACGGTAGTAATAAAGCATATGCATCATGTAAATTATATCTTATAAGTTGCAAGCCTCATGCATAGTGTACCAATAGTGCCCGCACCTTGTCCTAATTAGCTTGGACTACCTGGATTATCACCGCAATACATATGCTTTAACCAAGTATCACAAAGGGGTACCTCTATGCCGCCTGTACAAAGGTCTAAGGAGAAAGCTCGCATTTGGATTTCTCGCTTTTGATTATTCTCAACTTAGACATCCATACCGGGACAACATAGACAACGGATAATGGACTCCTCTTTTAATGCTTTAAGCATTCAACAACAATTAATTCTTTTCTCATTAGAGATTTGAGGATGTTTGTCCAAAACTGAAACTTCCACCATGGAGCATGGCTTTAGTTAGCGGCCCAATGTTCTTCTCTCACAATATGCATGCTCAAACCATTCAACTCAGTGTAGATCGCCCTTACTTCAGACAAGACGAACATGCATAGCAACTCACATGAAATTCAACAATGAGTTGATGGCGTTCCCCAATAAACATGGTTATCGCACAACAAGCAACTTAATAAGAGATAAAGTGCATAATTACATATTCAATACCACAATAGTTTTTAAGCTATTTGTCCCATGAGCTATATATTGCAAAGGTGAATGATGGAATTTTAAAGGTAGCACTCAAGCAATTTACTTTGGAATGGCTGGAAAATACCATGTAGTAGGTAGGTATGGTGGACACAAATGGCATAGTGGTTGGCTCAAGTATTTTGGATGCATGAGAAGTATTCCCTCTCGATACAATGGTTTAGGCTAGCAAGGCTTATTTGAAACAAACACAAGCACGAACTAGTACAGCAAAACTCACATAAAAGACATATTACAAGCATTATAAAACTATACATCGTCTTCCTTGTTGTTCAAACATCTCACTAGAAAATATCTAGACTCTAGAGAAACCACTCATGCAAACCAAATTTTAGCATGCTCTATGTATTTCTTCATTAATGGGTGCAAAGCATATGATGCAAGAGCTTAATCATGAGCACAACAATTGCCAAGTATCACATTACCCAAGACATTTATAGCAATTACTACATGTATCATTTTCCAATTCCAACCATATAACAATTTAACGAAGGAGAAACTTCGCCATGAATACTATGAGTAGAAACCAAGGACATATTTGTCCATATGCTACAGCGGAGCGTGTCTCTCTCCCATAAAGTGAATGCTAGGATCCATTTTATTCAAACAAAACAAAAAACAAAAACAAACCGACGCTCCAAGAAAAAGCACATAAGATGTGATGGAATAAAAATATAGTTTCAGGGGAGGAACCCGATAATGTTGTCGATGAAGAAGGGGATGCCTTGGGCATCCCCAAGCTTAGACGCTTGAGTCTTCTTGATATATGCAGGGGTGAACCACCGGGTGCATCCCCAAGCTTAGAGCTTTCACTCTTCTTGATCATGTTGCATCATACTCCTCTCTTGATCCTTGAAAACTTCCTCCACACGAAACTCGAAACAACTCATTAGAGGGTTAGTGCACATTATAAATTGACATATTCAGAGGTGACACAATCATTCTTAACACTTCTGGACATTGCATAATGCTACTGGACATTAATGGATCAAAGAAATTCATCCAACATAGCGAAAGAGGCAAAGCGAAATAAAAGGCAGAATCTGTCAAAACAGAACAGTTCGTATTGACGAATTTTAAAATGGCACCAGAATTGCTCAAATGAAAATGCTCAAATTGAATGAAAGTTGCGTACATATCTGAGGATCATGCACGTAAATTGGCTTAATTTTCTGAGTTACCTACAGGGAGGTGGACCCAGATTCGTGACAGCAAAGAAATCTGGAACTGCGCAGTAATCCAGATCTAGTACTTACTTTTCTATCAACGGCTTTACTTGGCACAACAAAACACAAAACTAAGATAAGGAGAGGTTGCTACAGTAGTAAACAACTTTCAAGACACAAAATAAAAACAAAGTACTGTAGCAAAATAACACATGGGTTATCTCCCAAGAAGATCTTTTTTTTATAGCCATTAAGATGGGCTTAGCAGTTTTAATGATGCACTCGCAAGAAATAGTAGTTGAAGCGAAAGAGAGCATCCAGAGGCAAGTATGAAACAAATTTAAGTCTAACATGCTTCCTATGCATAGGAATCTTGTAAATAAACAAGTTCATGAAGAGCAAAGTAACAAGCATAGGAAGATAAAACAAGTGTAGCTTGAAAAATTTCAGCACATAGAGAGGTATTTTAGTAACATGAAAATTTCTACAACCATATTTTCCTCTCTCATAATAATTTTCAGTAGCAACATGAGCAAACTCAACAATATAACTATCACATAAAGCATTCTTATCATGAGTCTCATGCATAAAATTATTACTCTCCACATAAGCATAGTCAATTTTATTAGTAATAGTGGGAGCAAATTCAACAAAGTAGCTATCATTATTATTCTCATCATCAAATATAGGAGGCATATTGTAATCATAATCAAATTCATCCTCCATAACAGGTGGTAACAAAAGACCACTATCATTATAATCATCATAAATAGGAGGCAAAGTATCATCAAAGAAAATTTTCTCCTCAATGCTTGGGGGACTAAAAAGATCATGCTCATCAAAGCCAGCTTCCCCAAGCTTAGAATTTTCCATATCATTAGCAACAACGGTGTTCAAAGTATTCATGCTAACATGTTCCATGGGTTTTTTAATTTTCGGATCAAACCATCCATGTTTTAAATCAGGAAATAGAATAAGAAGCTCATTGTTGTCCATTATGCCAAACTAGTGTAAACAAGAAACAAAAAGATGCAATTGCAGGATCTAAAGGAAATAGCTTCGAGCACAAACACGACGGCGCCGTAAAAATACTTTACCCGGAACCGGAGTATGAGTGCCTTTTACCTTTCCTCCCCGGCAACGGCGCCGGAAAAGTGCTTGATGTCTACGTTCCCCTCCTTTCCTGTAGACAGTGTTGGGCCTCCAAGAGCAGAGGTTTGTAGAACAGCAGCAAGTTTCCCTTAAGTGGATACCCAAGGTTTATCGAACTCGGGGAGGAAGAGGTCAAAGATATCCCTCTCATGCAACCCTGCAACCACAAAGCAAGAAGTCTCTTGTGTCCCCAACACACCAAATAGGTGCACTAGTTCGGCGAAGAGATAGTGAAATACAGGTGGTATGAATATATATGAGCAGTAGCAACGGTGCCAGACAATAGCTTGCTGGCGTGTAGTTGATGGTGGTAGTATTGCAGCAGTAGTAACACAGTAAAACAGTAAACAAGCAACGATAGCAGTATTTAGGAGCAAGGCCTAGGGATTACACTTTCACTAGTGGACACTCTCAACATTGATCACATAACAGAACAGATAAATGCATACTCTACACTTTTGTTGGATGATGAACACATTGCGTAGGATTACACGGACCCTCAATGCCGGAGTTAACAAGCTCCACAATAATGCTCATGTTTTAGTAACCTTTAGTGTAAGATAGATCAACAGACTAAACCGAGTACTAGCATAGCATGCACACTGTCACCTTCATGCATATGTAGGAGGAATAGATCACATCAATAATATCATAGCAATAGTTAACTCCATAATCTACAAGAGATCATGATCATAGCACAAACCAAGTACTAACACGGTGCACACACTCGTCACCTTTACACACGTGCAGGAGGAATAGAACTACTTTAATAACACATCACTAGAGTAGCACATAGATAGTAGTGATACAAAACTCAGATGAATCTCAATCATGTAAAGCAGCTCATGAGATCATTGTATTGAAGTACATAGAGAGAGATTAACCACATAGCTACCGGTACAGCCCCGAGCCTCGATGGAGAACTACTCCCTCCTCATGGGAGCAGCAGCGGTGATGAAGATGGCGGTGGAGATGGCAGCGGTGTCGATGGAGAAGCCTTCCGGGGCACTCCCCGCTCCGGCAGCGTGCCGGAACAGAGATCCTGTCCCCCAGATCTTGGCTTCGCGATGGCGGCGGCTCTGGAAGGTTTTCGTGGGTTTCGTCAATCGTGATAGGGTTTTCTGATCCAGGGGCTTTTTATAGGCGGAGAGGCGGCGCAGGAAGGTCGAAGGGGGGCCCACACCCTAGGGGGGCGCCCCCCCTAGGCCGCGCCGGGGTGTGGTGTGGTGGCCCTGCCACCCTTCTCTGGCGGTTCTCGTGTGTTCTGGATGCTTCCGGGTAAAATAGGAACCTGGGCGTTGATTTCGTCCGATTCCGAGAATATTTCGTTACTAGGATTTCTGAAACCAAAAACAGCAGAAAACAGGAACTGGCACTTCGGCATCTTGTTAATAGGTTAGTTCCAGAAAATGCACGAATATGACATAAAGTGTGCATAAAACATGTAGATAACATCAATAATGTGGCATGGAACATAAGAAATTATCGATACGTTGGAGACGTATCAGGACTTCTTGTTGTTTACATAACACACATGTATCAATGTTTCGGTTAATACAATTATAGCATGGTATGCAAACATTTATCATAAACACAAAGATATTATAATAACCACTTTATTATTGCCTCTTGGGTATATCTCCAACAGTCTCCCACTTGCACTAGAGTCAATAATCTAGATTACATTGTAAGGTACCTAACACCCATGGCATTCTGGTGTTGGTCATGCTTTGCCCTAGGGAGAGCTTTAGTCAACGGATCTGCCACATTCAGATCTGTGTGCACTTTGCAAATCTCTACTTCACCATCTTCGATGTACTCGCGAATCGAATGGAAACGCAGCTTGATATGCTTCAGCTTCTTGTGTGACCTTGGTTCCTTTGCATTGGCGATGGCACCCGTGTTGTCACAATAGATGACTAACGGGTCCAATGCACTAGGAACCACACCAAGGTCAACAATGAACCTCTTCATCCATACCGCTTCCGATGAAGCCTCCGAAGCCGCGATGTATTCAGATTCAGTTGAAGACTTCGCCACCGTGCACTGCTTGGAACTCATCCAGCTTACTGCAGCTCCATTCGGTATAAACACGTACCCGGACCGAGATTTAGAGTCATCGGGATCGGTGTTCCAACTTGCATCGGTGTAAACTGGTTACAACGAGCTCTTGGTCACCGCCATAACAAAGAAACATATCCTTAGTCCTTTTCAAGTACTTCAGGATATTCTTGACCGCTGTCCAGTGTTCCATTCCTGGATCACTTTGATATCTGCTGGTCAAGCTAACAGCATGTGCGATATCCGGTCTAGTACACAGCATGGCATACATGATAGAGCCTACTGCTGAGGCATAGGGGATCTTGCTCATCCTCTCTCTATCTTCTGCCGTAGCCGGCCCTTGAGTCTTACTCAAGACCTTACCTGGCAACATAGGCAAGAACCCTTTCTTGCTTTCATCCATTCTAAACTTCTTTAGAATCTTGTCCAGGTATGTACTCTGCGAAAGCCCTATTAGGCGTCTTGATCTATCTCTATAAATCTTGATACCTAATATATACGCTGCTTCACCAAGGTCTTTCATTGAAAAACACTTATTCAAATAACCTTTAACACTGCTTAATAGTTCTATATCATTCCCAATCAATAATATGTCATCTACATATAATATCAGGAACGCTACAGAGCTCCCACTCACTTGCTTGTAAATACAGGCCTCACCATGAGTCCGTATAAAACCGAAGTCTTTGATCACCCTATCAAAGCGTAGGTTCCAACTCCGGGATGCTTGCTTCAGTCCGTAAATGGAACGCTGAAGTTTGCATACCTTGTCGACATTTTTAGGATCGACAAAACCTTTGGGTTGTACCATATACAACTCTTCCTCAATATCACCATTAAGGAACGCCGTTTTGACATCCATCTGCCAAATCTCATAATCGAAAAATGCAGCTATTGCTAACAAAATCCTCACAGACTTTAGCTTCGCTACAGGTGAGAAAGTCTCATCGTAGTCAACTCCTTGAATTTGTCGGAAACCCTTTGCGACAAGTCGAGCTTTATAGCCGAGTAATATTACCATCGAGCATCTGTTTTTCTCTTGAAGATCCATTTATTCTCAACAGCCTTGCGGCTATCAGGTAAGTCTACCAAAGTCCATACTTTGTTATCATACATGGATCCCATTTCGGATTTCATGGCTTCTTACCATTTGTTGGAATCTGGGCTCACCATTGCTTCTTCATACGTCGCAGGGTCCTCATCATTGTTGTCCACAATCATGACATTTAGACAGGGATCATACCAATCAGGAGTGGTACGCTCCTCGTCGATCTGCGAGGTTCAGTAGCTTCCTCGTTCGAAGTTTCATGATCATCATCATTTGCTTCCTCTCCTATCGGCGCGAGCTGTACGGGAACTTCTTCGGTACTGCGCTACTCTGATCAATGAGAGAAGGTTCATTAACCTCGTCGAGTTCTACTTTCCTTCCAGTCACTTCTTTCGTAAGAAACTCCTTCTCAAGAAAGGATCCGTTCTTGGCAACAAAGATTTTGCCTTCGGATCTGTGATAGAAAGTGTACCCAATTGTTTCTTTAGGGTATCCTATGAAGACGCATTTCTCCGCTTTGGGTTCTAGCTTGTCAGGTTGTAACTTCTTTACATAAGCTTCGCAACCCCAAACTTTAAGGAACGACGGCTTAGGTTTCTTCCCAAACCATAATTCATACGGTGTCGTTTCAACGGATTTAGATGGTGCCCTATTTAAAGTGAATGCGGCTGTCTCTAATGCATAACCCCAAAACGATAACGACAAATCAGTAAGAGACATCATAGAACGAACCATATCTAAAAGAGTTCGATTACGACGTTCAGACACACCATTGCGCTTGTGGTGTTCCCGGCGGTGTCAAGCTGTGAAAGTATTCCGCATTTCTTTAAATGCATGCCAAACTCATAACTCGAGATATTCGCCTCCGCGATCGGAACGCTTGAAACTTAATCTTCTTGTTACGTTGATTTTCTACTTCACTTTGGAATTCCTTAAACTTCTCGAAAGTTTCGGACTTGTGTTTCATAAAGTAAATATACCCATATCTACTCAGATCATCCGTGAAGGTTAGAACATAACGATAACCACCGCGCGATGCTACACTCATTGGTCCGCACACATCGGTATGTATGATTTCCAATAAGTCTGTAGCTCGCTCCATTGTACAAGAAAATGGAGTCTTAGTCATTTTTCCCATTAGACATGCTTCGCATCTATCAAGTGACTCAAAGTCAAGTGACTCAAGAAGTCCATCGGAATGGAGTTTCTTCATGCGCTTCACTCCAATGTGACCAAGACGACAGTGCCACATATAAGCAGAAATATCATTCAATTTAATTCGCTTAGCATCAATGTTATGAACATGTGTATCACTACTATCGAGACTCAACAAGAATAAACCATTCATCTCAGGTGCATGGCCATAAAAGACATTACTCATATAAATCGAACAATCATTATTCTCTGACTTAAACGAATAACCGTCTTGCATTAAACAAGATCCAGATATAATGTTCATGCTCAACACAAGTACCAAATAACAATTATTGAGGTTTAAAACTAATCCCGAAGGTAGATGTAGAGGGAGCGTGCCGACGGCGATCACATCGACCTTGGATCCATTTCCAACGCGCATCGTCACCTCGTCCCTCGCCAGGCTTCGTCTATTCCGCAGTTCCTATTTCAAGTTACAAATGTGAGCAACCGATCCAGTATCAAATACCCAGGCACTACTACGAGAACCAGTAAGATAGACATCTATAACATGTATATCAAATATACCTTTCTTTTTTATGAGGCCGCTCTTCAGACCAGCCAAGTATTTGGAGCAATTACGCTTCCAGTGCCCCTTCTCCTTGCAGTAATAGCACACAGTATCAGGCTTAGGGCCAACCTTAGGCTTCTCCGGAGGCGCAACAACTTTCTTGCCGCCCTTCTTGAAGTTGCCCTTGTTGTTAGGCTTGCCCTACTTCTTGAAACTGGTGGTCTTGTTGACCATCAACACTTGGTTCTCTTTCTTTATTTCAACCTCAACAGATTTCAGCATGGAGAAGAGTTCAGGTAACTCCTTGTTCATGTTCTGCATGTTGTAGTTCATCACGAAGTTCTTGTAACTAGGTGGCAGTGATTGGAGGACACGATTAATCCCCAGCTTGTTAGGAATCACTATCCCCAAGTCACTGAGTTTCTTCGCATGCCGGACATAGCGAGCATGTGCTCACCGACGGAGCTGCCCTCTTCCATCATGCAAGCCGAAGAAGTGTTTCGATGCTTCATAGCATTCCACGGTCGCATGAGTTTCAAAAATAGTTTTCAACTCTTTCATCAGCTCATACGGGTCGTGGTGCTCAAAACGTTTTTGAAGATCGGCTTCCAGACTGCACAGGATGGCACACTGAACTTGAGAGTACCGAATTTTCCGAGTCTGGTAAACATTCTTTACTTCATCGGATTCAGTTTCTACAGGTGGGGCACCTAGCAGTGCATCGAGCACAAATTGCAGGTTTCCACCAGCGAGGAAAATCCTCACATGACGGAACCAGTCAGTGAAGTTGCTACCGTTGCTCTTAAGCTTTTCTTTCTCTAGGAACTGGTTAAAACTGATGGAGGGGGACGCCATGATCTACAACATATTTGCAAAGAGTTTAGACTAAGTTTATGATAAAATGAGTTCAATTTTAATTCTTAAATTAACTAGGTGAACTCCCACTCAAAACAACATCCCTCGCATTGTCTTAGTGATCACACGAACCAAATCCACTACACCAAGTCCGATCTTCACGAGAAAAGATGTAGCTTCAAAGGCGAACACTCAAAGTGTTCATCATATCATTCATATGACTCATGCTCTACCTTTCGGTATCCCGTGTTCCGAGACCATGTCTGTACATGCTAGGCTCGTCAAGGCAACCTTAGTATCCGCGTGTGTAAAACTGGCTTGCACCCGTTGTATGCACATGTAGAATCTATCACACCCGATCATCACATGATGCTTCGAAACGACAAGTCTTAGCAACGGTGCATACTAAGGATGAACACTTTATTATCTTGATATTTTAATGAGAGGGATCATCTTATAATGCTACCGTCGCGATCTAAGCAAAATAAGATGCATAAAGGACTAACATCACATGCAATTCATAATGTGTGATATGATATGGCCTTTCTTCTTGTGCTTTTGATCTCCATCTCCAAAGCACGGACATGATCTCCATCATCACCGAGCATGGCGTCAAGGTCGGTGGCGCCGCTTCATGGTTGTCCATCACTTATAGCTACTATAACAACTACTTGAAATAAAGCTATTACATGATGAATAGACATGCGAGGTCTTTAACAAAAATTAAAAACAACCATTAGGCTCCTGCCGGTTGCCATAATACAATAATGAACATCTCATACATCAAATATAATCATCATCACATGGCCATATCACATCACCAAACCCTGCAAAAACAAGTTAGACACCTCTAATTTGGTTTGCATATTTTACGTGGTTTAGGGTTTTCGAGTGAGATCCAATCTACCTACGAACATGAACCACAACGATGATACTAGTGTTGTCAATAGAAAGAGCAAATTAGATCTTAACTATGGTGGGAGAGACAGACACCCGCAAAGCCACTTATGCAATACAAGTTGCATGTCAAGCGTGGAGCAAGTCTCATGAGACGCGGTCATGTAAAATTAGCCCGGGCCGCTTCATCCCACCATCCCGCAAGATGCAAAGTGCACTAACTAAGAACAACAAAAGCATCAACGCCCACAAAACCATTGTGTTCTACTCGTGCAACAGATCTATGCATAGACTAGGCTCTGATACCACTGATGGGTTCGTTGCATGGAAAACAAAAAATTTCCTACCGCAAAGACGAATAAATCCAAGATCTAATCTATGGAAAAGCCAATATCTAATCTACAAGATCGGAGCAACGAGATGGAGAAGAGACTAACCCTCGAAGATTCCAAAGCCTACGAGATTAATCTCGTTGTTGATGTAGACGATCGTCCCCGGTGCTGCAATCCGGCAGCACCTCCGTACTCGGTCGTGCGTACGGTGTCGATGAAGCCCTTCCTCTCCCCGTTCCAGCGGGCAGCGTAGGTTGTGGTAGATCTCCTCCAAGTTCCAGCAGCACGACGGCGTGGTGGTGGTAGTGGAGGAAGAAAAGCTGCAGGGCTTCGCCTAAGCCGGAGCAGCGTATGGTGGAGGAGAGAGGCGGCCTGAGGAGGAGGCAATGGGGTGTGGTGGCCGGCCACCCCCTCCCCTCTTTATATAGGGGGCCAGGTCGGCTGGGGTGGCCCCCTTTCCCATCTAGGGTTAGAGGGGGCGGCGGCCAAGTGGGGGGAAGAGGGATTCTTTACCCCCCCCCCCAAGTTGTTCCCCCTAGGGTTTTTGGGGAAACCCTAGGGGTGGCCGGCCTGGGCCTTTGGGGCATGGTGCGTGATGTCTACGGGAGCTTCTATTCTTGTAGACAGTGTTGGGCCTCCAAGAGCAGAGGTTTGTAGAACAGCAGCAAGTTTCCCTTAAGTGGATCACCCAAGGTTTATCGAACTCAGGGAGGAAGAGGTCAAAGATATCCCTCTCATGCAACCCTGCAACCACAAAGCAAGAAGTCTCTTGTGTCCCCAACACACCTAATAGGTGCACTAGTTCGGCGAAGAGATAGTGAAATACAGGTGGTATGAATAAATATAAGCAGTAGCAATGGCACCAGAAAAGTGCTTTGTTGTCCAGGACTGGTGTGTGGTTGATGGTGGTGATATTGCGGACAGTACAGATGCAGTAAAACAGTAAACAAGCAGCGATAATAGCAGTATTTAGGAACAAGGCCTAGGGATCATACTTTCACTAGTGGACACTCTCAACATCGATCACATAACAGAATAAATAGATAGATGCTAGACTCTACACTCTCTTGTTGGATGATGAACACCACTAACGTGTAGGATTACACGAACCCTCAATGCCGGAGTTAACAAGCTCCACAATATTCAATGTTCATGTTTAAATAACCTTAGAGTGCATGACAGATCAACATAACCAAACCAAGTACTAACATAGCATGCACACTGTCACCTTCACGCTACGAAAGGAGGCATAGATCACATCAATACCATCATAGCAATAGTTAACTTCATAATCTACAAGAGATCACAATCATAGCCTACGCCAAGTACTACATGATGCACACACTGTCACCATTACACCGTGCAGGAGGAATAAACTACTTTAATAACATCACTAGAGTAGCACATAGATGAATTGTGATACAAAACACATTGCAATCATAAAGAGATATAAATAAGCACTTCACTATGCCATTCATAACGGTGAATAAGTATTACGTGAAATATAGCCTAAGAGACCCACACGGTGCACACACTTGTCACCTTTACACACGTGGGACAAGGAGTCTCCGGAGATCACATAAGTAAAATCCACTTGACTAGCATAATGACATCTAGATTACAAGCATCATCATATGAATCTCAATCATGTAAGGCAGCTCATGAGATTATTGTATTGAAGTACATAGGAGAGAGATGAACCACATAGCTACCGGTACAGCCCCGAGCCTCGTTGGAGAACTACTCCCTCCTCCTGGGAGACAGCAGCGGTGATGAAGATGGCGGTGGTGTCGATGGAGGAGCCTTCCGGGGCACTTCCCCGTCCGGCGGCGTGCCGGAACGAAGAGTCCTGTCCCCCGGATCTTGGCTTCGCGATGGCGGCGGCTCTGGATGGTTTCTCATACCGTGGCTTTTCCGTATCGAAGATTTAGGTCAGGGGGCTTCTTATAGGCGAAGAGGCGGCGTCAGAAGGGGTCTGGGGCCACCAGACAATAGGGCGGCGCGGCCAGGGCCTGGGCCGCGCCAGCCCCATGTGTGGGCCCCCTGTGGCCCCTCTCTGGCGGCTCTCGAGTGTTCTGGAAGCTCCCGGGGATTCTAAGATGCTGGGCGTTGATTTCGTCCAATTCCGAGAATATTTCCTTACTAGGATTTCTGAAACCAAAAACAGCAGAAAACGGAAGCGGCCCTTCGGCATCTCGTCAATAGGTTAGTTCCGGAAAACGCATAAAAATGACATAAAGTATGCATAAAACATGTAGATATCATCAATAATGTGGCATGGAACATAAGAAATTATCGATACGTCGGAGACGTATCAGCATCCCCAAGCTTAGTTTCTGCTCGTCCCGAGCGGTAAACGATAACAAAGATAATTTCTGGAGTGACATGCCATCATAACCTTGATCATACTATTGTAAGCATATGTAATGAATGCAGCGATCCAAACAATGTAAATGACACGAGTAAACAAATGAATCATAAAGCAAAGACTTTTCATGAATAGTACTTCAAGACAAGCATCAATAAGTCTTGCATAAGAGTTAACTCATAAAGCAATAATTCAAAGTAAAGGTATTGAAGCAACACAAAGGAAGATGAAGTTTCAGCGGTTGCTTTCAACTTGTAACATGTATATCTCATGGATAGTTGTCAATGCAAAGTAATATAACAAGTGCAATATGCAAGTATGTAGGAATCAATACACAGTTCACACAAGTGTTTGCTTCTTGAGGTGGAGAGAAATAGGTGAACTGACTCAACATAAAAGTAAAAGAAAGGCCCTTCGCAGAGGGAAGCAGGGATAAATCATGTGCTAGAGCTTTTCAAGTTTTAAAATCATATAGGGAGCATAAAAGTAAAATTTTGAGAGGTGTTTGTTGTTGTCAACGAATGGTAGTGGGTACTCTAACTCCCTTGCCAGACAGACTTTCAAAGAGCGGCTCCCATGAAGGACGTTATCTCTACCAGCGAGGTAGATCATCCCTCTTCTCTTTTGTTTACACATGTACTTTAGTTTTATTTATGGATGACACTCCTCCCAACCTTTGCTTACACAAGCCATGGCTAACCAAATCCTCGGGTGCCTTCCAACAATCTCATACCATGAAGGAGTGTCTATTTGCAAAATTAAGTTGCTTACTGATGAATCAGAGCAAAACATGTGAAGAGAATTATTAATGAAGTTAATTAATTGGGGGCTCGGAACCCCGCGCCAGCTCTTTTTGCAAAATTATTGGATAAGCGGATGAAGCCACTAGTCCATTGGTGAAAGTTGCCCAACAAGATTGAAAGATAAAACACCGCATACTTCCTCATGAGCTATAAAACATTGACACAAATAAGGAGTGATAAAGTTTTGAATTGTTTAAAGGTAGCACATGAAGTATTTACTTGGAATGGCAGGAAATACCACATAGTAGGTAGGTATGGTGGACACAAATGGCATAGTTTTTGGCTCAAGGATTTTCGATGCATGAGAAGTATTCCCTCTCGATACAAGGTTTAGGCTAGCAAGGTTATTTGAAACAAACACAAGGATGAAGTGGTGCAGCAAAACTCACATAAAAGACATATTGTAAACATTATAAGACTCTACACCGTCTTCCTTGTTGTTCAAGCTCAATACTAGAAATTATCTAGACCTTAGAGAGACCAAATATGCAAACCAAATTTTAGCAACCTCTATGTATTTCTTCATTAATAGGTGCAAAGTATATGATGCAAGAGCTTAAACATGAGCACAACAATTGCCAAGTATCACATTATCCAAGACATTTTAGCAATTACTACATGTATCATTTTCCAATTCCAACCATATAACAATTAACGAAGCAGTTTCAACCTTCGCCATGAAAATTAAAAGCTAAGAACACATGTGTTCATATGAACCAGCGGAGCGTGTCTCTCTCCCACACAAGCATTTATTCAAATAAAACAAAAACAAACAGACGCTCCAAGTAAAGTACATAAGATGTGACCGAATAAAAATATAGTTTCAAGGGAGGAACCTGATAATGTTGTCGATGAAGAAGGGGATGCCTTGGGCATCCCCAAGCTTAGACGCTTGATTCTTCTTGAAATATGCAGGGATGAACCACCGGGGCATCCCCAAGCTTAGAGCTTTCACTCTCCTTGATCATATTGTATCATTCTCCTCTCTTGACCCTTGAAAACTTCTTCCACACCAAACTCAAAACAACTCATTAGAGGGTTAGTGCATAATCAAAAATTCACATGTTCAGAGGTGACACAATCATTCTTAACACTTCTGGACATTGCACAAAGCTACTGGAAGTCAATGGAACAAAGAAATCCATCCCACATAGCAAAAGAGGCAATGCGAAATAAAAGGCAGAATCTGTCAAAACAGAACAGTCCGTAAAGACGAATTTTATTGAGGAACCAGACTTGCTCAAATGAAAATGCTCAAATTTAATGAAAGTTGCGTACATATCTGAGGATCACTCACGTAAATTGGCATAATTTTCTGAGTTACCTACAGAGAATTTTGCCCAGATTCGTAACAGCAAAAAAATCTGTTTCTGCGCAGTAATCCAAATCTAGTATGAACCTTACTATCAACGACTTTACTTGGCACAACAATGCAACAAAACTAAGATAAGGAGAGGTTGCTACAGTAGTAACAACTTCCAAGACACAAATATAAAACAAAATTACTGTAGCAAAATAAACACATGGGTTATCTCCCAAGAAGTTCTTTCTTTATAGCCATTAAGATGGGCTCAGCAAATTTAATGATGCACTCGCAAGAAATAGTATTTGAAGCAAAATAGAGCATCAAGAGGCAAATTCAAAACAAATTTAAACCTAACATGCTTCCTATGAAAAGGAATCTTGTAAATAAACAAATTCAAGAAGCATAATGCAACAAGCATAGAAAGATAAAACAAGTGCAGCTTCAAGATTTTCAGCAAAAAGAGAGGTGTTTTAGTAACATGAAAATTTCTACAACCATATTTTCCTCTCTCATAATAATGTCCAGTAGCATCATGAGCAAACTCAACAATATAACTATCACATAAAGCATTCTTATCATGAGTCTCATGCATAAAATTATTACTCTCCACATAAGCATAATCAATTTTATTAGTTGTAGTGGGAGCAAATTCAACAAAGAAGCTATCATCATTATTATCATCATCAAATATAGGAGGCATATTGTAATCAAAATCAAATTTATCCTCCATAACAGGCGGTACCAAAAGACCAATATCATTATAATCATCATAAATAGGAGGCAAAGTATCATCAAAGTAAATTTCCTCCTCAATGCTTGGGGGACTAAAAAGATCATGCTCATCAAAACCAGCTTCCCCAAGCTTAGAATTTTCCATAGCATTAGAACCAATAGTGTTCAATGTGTTCATGCTAATATGTTCCATGGGTTTTTTAATTTTCGGATCAAACCATCCATGTCTTAAATCAGGAAATAGAATAAGAAGCTCATTGTTGTCCATTATGCCTAACTAGTGTAAACAAGAAACAAAAAGATGCAATTGCAGGATCTAAAGGAAATAGCTTCGAGCACACACACAATGGTGCCAGAAAAGTACTTAGTTACCTGGAACCGGAGTATGAGTGCCTTTTACCTTTCCTCCCCGGCAACGGCGCCAGAAAAGTGCTTGATGTCTACGGGAGCTTCTATTCTTGTAGACAGTGTTGGGCCTCCAAGAGCGAGAGGTTTGTAGAACGGCAGCAAGTTTCCCTTAAGTGGATCACCCAAGGTTTATCGAACTCGGGGAGGAAGAGGTCAAAGATATCCCTCTCATGCAACCCTGCAACCACAAAGCAAGAAGTCTCTTGTGTCCCCAACACACCTAATAGGTGCACTAGTTCGGCGAAGAGATAGTGAAATACAGGTGGTATGAATAAATATAAGCAGTAGCAATGGCACCAGAAAAGTGATTTGCTGTCCAGGACTGGTGTGTGGTTGATGGTGGTGATATTGCGGACAGTACAGATGCAGTAAAATAGTAAACAAGCAGCGATAATAGCAGTATTTAGGAATAAGGCCTAGGGATCATACTTTCACTAGTGGACACTCTCAACATCGATCACATAATAGAATAAATAGATAGATGCTAGACTCTACACTCTCTTGTTGGATGATGAACACCACTAACTGTGTAGGATTACACGAACCCTCAATGCCGGAGTTAACAAGCTCCACAATATTCAATGGTCATGTTTAAATAACCTTAGAGTGCATGACAGATCAACATAACCAAACCAAGTACTAACATAGCATGCACACTGTCACCTTCACGCTACGAAAGGAGGCATAGATCACATCAATACCATCATAGCAATAGTTAACTTCATAATCTACAAGAGATCACAATCATAGCCTACGCCAAGTACTACACGATGCACACACTCGTCACCATTACACCGTGCGGGAGGAATAAACTACTTTAATAACATCACTAGAGTAGCACATAGATGAATTGTGATACAAAACACATTGCAATCATAAAGAGATATAAATAAGCACTTCACTATGCCATTCATAACGAGTGAATAAGTATTCTGTGAAATATAGCCTAAGAGACCCACACGGTGCACACACTCGTCACCTTTACACACGTGGGACAAGGAGTCTCCGGAGATCACATAAGTAAAATCCACTTGACTAGCATAATGACATCTAGATTATAAGCATCATCATATGAATCTCAATCATGTAAGGCAGCTCATGAGATTATTGTATTGAAGTACATAGGAGAGAGATGAACCACATAGCTACCGGTACAGCCCCGAGTCTCGATGGAGAACTACTCCCTCCTCATGGGAGACAGCAGCGGTGATGAAGATGGCGGTGGTGTCGATGGAGGAGCCTTCCGGGGGCACTTCCCCGTCCCGGCGGTGTGCCGGAACAGAGAGTCCTGTCCCCCAGATCTTGGCTTCGCGATGGTGGCGGCTCTGGATGGTTTCTCGTACCGTGGCTTTTCTGTATAGGCGAAGAGGCGGCGTCAGAAGGGGTCTGGGGCCACCAGACAATAGGGCGGCGCGGCCAGGGCCTGGGCCGCACCAGCCCCATGTGTGGGCCCCCTGTGGCCCCTCTCTGGCGGCTCTCGAGTGTTCTGGAAGCTCCCGGGGATTCTAAGATGCTGGGCGTTGATTTCGTCCAATTCCGAGAATATTTCCTTACTAGGATTTCTGAAACCAAAAACAGCAGAAAACAGGAACTGGCCCTTCGGCATCTCGTCAATAGGTTAGTTCCGGAAAACGCATAAAAATGACATAAAGTATGCATAAAACATGAAGATATCATCAATAATGTGGCATGGAACATAAGAAATTATCGATACGTCGGAGACGTATCAGTGCGCCTGGCCCATTAGGGCTGGGCAGCACCCCCTCGGCCCATGTTGGCCTCCCTAGGTCGTGGGCCCCATGGTGGACCCCTCCGGAACCTTCTAGAACCTTCCGGTCTATCACCGGAAAAATTCCGAACTTTTCCGAAACCTAGAAAATCAACTTCCCTTATATGAATCTTATTCTCTGGACCATTCCGGACCTCCTCGTGATGTACTGGATCCCATCCGAGACTCCGAACAAACTTCGGTCTCCATCTCACATTTCAAATCTACTTATGCGACATCGAACCTTAAGCGCGTCACCCTACGGTTCGCGAACTATGCAGACATGGTCGAGACTCCTCTCCGAGCAATAACCAATAGCGGGATCTTGAGATCCATAATGGCTCCCACATATTCAACGATAACTTAGTGATCGATTGAACCATTTACATACAATACCGATTCCCTTTGTCACGCGATACTTTACTTGTCCGAGGTTCGATCATCGGTATCTCCATACCTTGTTCAACCTCGTTACCGACAAGTACTCTTTACTCGTACCGTGGTATGTCATCTCTTGTGATCTTAATCACATGCTTGCAAGCTATTCAGATGATGTGCCACCGAGAGGGCCCAGAGTGTATCTATCCGTCATCAGGATGGACAAATCCCACTATTGATCCATATGCCTCAACTCACACTTTCCGAATACTTAATCCCATCTTTATGACCACCCATTTACGCAATAGCGTTTGATGTAATCAAAGTACCCTTCCGATGTAAGTGATTTACATGATCTCATGGTCGAAGGACTTAGATAACTATGTATCGAAAGCTTATAGCAAATGAACTTAATGACTTGATCTTATGCTGCGCTTATTTGGGTGTGTGTCCATTATATCATTCAACTAATGACATAACCTTGTTATTAATAACATCCAATGTTTATGATCACGAAACCATGATCATCCATTAATCAACAAGCTAGTTATACAAGAGGCTTACTAGGGACTTCTTGTTGTTTACATAACACACATGTATCAATGTTTCGGTTAATACAATTATAGCATGGTATGCAAACATTTATCATAAACACACAGATATTATAATAACCACTTTATTATTGCCTCTTGGGCATATCTCCAACAAAGATCATACCATTGTACTTGACGCCGTGGCATCACATGATATGTGGATTCAGCATTGTGTTTTTTTGGTTTGCCGAGGACACTCAATAACATCAACGTTTTACATATGTGTGAGATGAACCATTTCATTCATGTATGTGTGAGATGAACCATTGTTGAGATATTTGTTTATTTGTTTTATTTTTTGGAAACTATTGTTGTAATTTGGTTGAGGCATTTTCTCACTGAGAGGGGATTTGGTGATCAGGGGATACGTGAGCACCCGGTTATCACCGTTGGATTTGGTCCACCATCGTTGGTTTCAGCTACGCACTAACGGCCACTACCTCGCTGGCCTCCACCTCGCGCATCTGAGGTCGCGCCAGTGTCTCCCCGGCTAAGCGCGTCGCCGTGCACCTTCCCCGCGTCTCTCCGCCCTTCCACTCGACGCGCTGGACCGCGTCGATGCGTGTACAGTGCAGACATCGTTAGACACGTGTCGAGCAGAGAAGGGGTGCTCACGTATCCCCTGATCACCAGTTTCATCCGTTTTCTCATTTGTTGTAATAATTTAGATGACCATTGTATGCTCAAGACTATTTATTTGATTATTTATAATCGATTGTTGAATGTGTTGGTTTATGTTGCATATGGCGATTGTGTGAAAAAACCCTGATTTTCCTTTTAGTTATGTTAGAGATGCTCTAAGCAGACGAAAGAGGCAACGGAAGCAGCTAAACCAGCTACCAAAATTCATTGATAGAGAACTTGTTAGGGAGTAGAGCACGTAACCTCTCCATCATGGCGGCAAAAGATTCCGCTCGATTGTTATGTTCTAATCCCCCTGTTTTGTGACTATGAAGTTCCTATCACCCTTTCCTTTTGATGGAAAGATTTTTTTTTGCATTCCTAGTCATCAGAGCCCCGTCGATAATCACAAGTACAGAACAAAGGTCTCAGGTAGTTCACCCGTAGTTTGGGCTTGCCTTTGCAGGTGGGCTGTGCTTTGCTTGGCGGTATGGAGACTCAGAACCCAGGAGCAGGAAAGCGTACTCTTTATGCGGATATTCTAATTTTCTAAGACAACTAGTTGAATGCCCGTACTTCGCCATTGCTTAATAAATTTATACAATAAATAAAATTCATATGTATGGAACTAAAAGACATAATTCTAAAACCCAAAATTTATACTACGTCAAAAGTCCATTATTATTATGTTCAATGCATAGCTTTATGTGGCGGCTCATCGAAAATTGAAACGCATGCATGTTATAGCCTGGCATCGAAAATATAAACGGCAGATAGTTCGTATGCCCAGTTGTAACACGATAGTTCATATAACAGATGAAAACGACAGTTCGTTTAACAAATGAAAACGACAATTCATTTAACAGATGAAAATGGCCCGCCATTTTATATAACATATGAAAACTCAAGCCCCTTATAACCCCACAGAGAACGTCAATATGGAGGATGGACTCCATGGAGCCCGTTTTTCAGAAAAAGATTGAAATCAATATTTTGAATTTGAATGCCCGTGCTGCGCCACGGCTCAAAAAGCTTATCTAGTTGGTAGAATAAAATTTATAAGAATGAAGTAAAAGACTTAATTGTAACATCGGAAATTCCATTATTTTTATTATTAAGGTGAAACCCGTGATTACTGAGTAAATGGTGAGTGAATTTCGTGAAACTCACCACCGGTGACATCTGCATTCCAGATGGAAGCCATTGATTTCCAGATAGCAATAGCAATCTCGGAGCGCTCCATCTCTAGCAGCATTGCTTTCTCTCTAACAATGATACTTTAGTGAAAGCAGCTGTAAGGATCATCCAAAAAACCCAGTTTGAAGCCAGCAAAACTTAGGTTCCTAAAAATATGAACTTCAAAGCACACCATCATGCTTATGATTTTGTACCAAATATGTGGATGAGCGCAATCTGTGGATGAGCGCAAATTTCTTCTCTTTTCACTATGGTTTGTAGTAGCCCCACATCACACAATAATGAAATCAGTGAACTTCATTGTCACCCTCGTCCAAATGGAAAATATCAGTAGAAAATGTCACCGCCATGCACAACAAATTAATTAGAAAGAGAAAATATTAGTCCCTCTATTCATTAAAGGATATCTCAACTTTATCAAAATATGCATGTACCTATACATGTTTTAGTGTGTAGATACATGCAAATTTAGACGAAGTTAAGACATCCTTTTGTGGACGGAGGAGGTATTTATTTATTTATTCTTACCACCATAATTGATGTCATCATATAGGTATTTTTCTCAGAATGAATCAGAGAAGATTAAACAAACTTGGTACCACAATAGTTTTTTTCTAGGGCTTTCTATTTTCGTGCTCTCGGGTCCTTAGTTGTGCTCAGTTTTCCCCAGCTCCTTAGTTTTTCCTCAGTTTTCCCCAAGACCTTGTCTGAAACCATCACAGGTGCTGTAATGGCCGGTTGCCCGACGGTTGACCGTTATCTTCTGACTAGTGGGGCCACGTAGAGCCCGCAAAGACACGTGAGACCATCCATCTTTCTTTGACCGTAAGCATCGCTGTATCCCTGACCAAAATGCGAACGAGTGGGGCTTCGGTATATCGAATGACAAGTGGGGCCATGACGCTGATACAAGGGGCAATACACGGGTAGGATTAGATTTTTAAACGGAGCTCTACAGCGATGGCATGGAGGAGGTGTCCTGCGGGGTGCCGAGATGAGATCGACGTCCACAAAGAACTGCATGAGGCGAGACAAGACGCATTAGATAGATATGAACTAGGCGCGTTTAACCATGCAAAGAAGAGAAGAAATGGTCGACGCCATCGACGACTACCTCAAAACTTTGACTGACCGTGTCGGACACGAACGCGAGCAATGTAGAGAAAACTAGTGTCTCTCCTTTCTGGCGTGTATAGATGGGCGCTAGAAGAGTGTGGTGGCGAAGGGAAAGACCTCGCGGTGGTCTGTGGCGTCCAGCATAGCGGGGTGGCGTGGCCGTGCCCATAGCGGCGTGCATGCATGTTCGGCATTGGCATCAGCATGTACGTTCGTCATTGGCCTCGACGGTATCTCTGGTGTGTCAGTGATCGAATGAGGGGATGGGATTGAGGGTGCATCCCGACGATGACCTAGCAGTGGCGGCGAGCATAGCCATTCTGAACATGCCGATGTCGGCATCGGCCTCGTTTGGAGGCTGTGGTGCTCGAATCAAGGTGGGATTTGTTTCTTGTACGCTAAAATGAATTTGAAACAAGTTTCATGTTGAACGTTAGGTAACGAAAGTTTGTAATAAAAATTATACTAGCGCCATGGTGAGGTTCTTTTTGATAGAGCTATACGGTTGGGCAAACTTTTTTGACACTTTTTAGATAGGGTTCCATATTTTTACACGTATGGCATCATATACGACAAATTTGGGGTCATTTGGAGATGTTCGAAAAAATCATTTTGCTTAAGCGCATGCTGTTTCATCTCACTGAAACCAGCTTTTCTAACAAGGTGATTTTTTCTACCTTCTATAAATGACCTCAAATTTCATACAGCTGATCTTCTATACATAGATAGATAGATTGTTTCGTTTTTACATTTTTCGAACTTTTTATTTTCCTTTATAATACCCAATTGATTTTTAGGTCAAAATCTCGAAAAACAGCATCATGTATGGCATCATTTTCACCCTAAAATTCAAATTTTGTGAAACTTTCCCTTTTAGATATTCCTTGTTGTTATAGGTATATCATCATGTATGCCAAACTTGGTTAGGTCTCACTGAAACCAGCTTTTGTAACAAGTTAGGTTTTTTCGACCTTCTCAAAAGGGATTTTTTCTACCTACTGTAAATGACCTCAAAAATCATACAGACGATCTTCTATACAAAGATAGGTAGATTGATTTATTTTTACGTTTTTTTGAAATTTTATTTCTCTTTATAATACCCATTTGATTTTCAGGTCAAAACCTCGAAAGTTAACATAAGTAGATGGTGAACCCTCCCAAACTTCAAATACAGAGATAGATAGATTGTTTCGTTTATCATTTTTTACCATGAATAGTAATGGCTACAAGAAATCGGTGATGGTTTATCATTTTTTGCGTGAAAAGTAATGGCTACAACAAATCGGTGATGGTTTATCATTTTTTGCGTTAAAATTAATGGCTACAACAAATCGGTGATGGTTTATCATTTTTTGCGTGAAAAGTAATGGCTACAACAAATCAGTGATGGTTTATCATTTTTTGCGTGAAAAGTAATGCCTAAAAGAGTTGGGCTTATAATTTTTAGCGCGTGAAAAATAGTACAGAAACCGCCCTTTAGCATACTTAGAGGGTGGAAGCTAACCGCCGATATAGAGAGAGAGGGGTTATCCTGCCCGTTAGATCATACGATCAACGGTCGGCGGGCATGATCCGCGTGATATGGGCTAGACCAATCAGGGCAATGTTGCACGTCTGCGAGAATTTGTGAAGGGAGAGGGCAAAACTGAGTAGTATCAAGAAACCAAGGGCACTTGAGTAGTAAACAGACTAAGAGATTCAAATATGAGATTTAAAAAATGGAAAATGCGTGTTTTGTATAATGAAACCCATCTTGGCCCACCTCAAACTATTTGCAATACAAATATACATGAGTGTGAGAATCGTGGCCTCATTTAGACAAAGTATGTTTTGGAAAAAGCTGTTTTGGGAAGGGCTTATTGTGGAAAACCATGCACCTTCATAGCTACTAGGTGATTTGAGAAGTGGCAATTTGTGGTAAAACTTGATTTATCTATGACTTATCTATGATTTGAGAAGTGACAATTTGTGGTAAAGACTCCATGAGTAAGTGCCACTCTTTTTCGGATTTTTTTGCACATTAAATGACT
This sequence comes from Lolium rigidum, assembly GCF_022539505.1. Lineage (NCBI taxonomy): Eukaryota > Viridiplantae > Streptophyta > Magnoliopsida > Poales > Poaceae > Lolium > Lolium rigidum. The sequence goes on along the minus strand of NC_061513.1, from coordinate 350,235,175 downwards.
CATTTAATTAGTTAATCCCATTTGTTGACTCTCTCTTGACCATCCACTTGAAGGTTAAACTGAGAATATTACACTAGCCAGTATTAGCACTCAAGGGGAAAACTGAGCACACAAAAAATGCTAGTATAAGACTCGAGGGTATACCTGAGTATATCTAAATTTCCAGGGTTAGACTCGAGGACGCGTGTTGCGGTGCAAAATGGAAGACGTGCAATTGTTGACGCATAGACGCGGGTCGCGGTGCAGAAGTCGAAGACGTGCAATCGTGGACGCGTGTCGCGTTGCAGAAGTCCAAGACGTGCAGACGTGCAACGGTGGACGCGTAGGATACGGGTCGCATTAACCACCCCTAGCGTAGACGCCTCCTCACACTATCTCTGTCACTCTCACTCGCTCACGCAACGTCGCCTCTCTCACGTCCCATCATCTTCTCCAAAGCAAAAGACCCTCTCCCTCTCCCTCTCCTCTGCCGGCGAGATGGACAAGGAGAATGCCCAATCCCATCGTCCACGATGCCGTCGGCTCCAAGCGCGACGCCTCCCTCTTCAACGTCGTCCCCTCAACGGCCATCGCCGCCGGTGGTAGTCAGATCCCGGCGGGATGGTACCCCTATGAGGAGGTGCCGTACAAGTCGCCCCCGAACCCCTACGACACCTTCATGGATGGCCCATGGAACGAGGTAACTACGGTTTGCTCCCTTTTTTTGTTCCCCATTCCTTTTTGAACCCTATTTTTACTGGTGTAGATGGATATGTAGATGGATGAGTATTGGGTTAATATTTGCGCCGGTTTTATTCCATTTCGTTTTCATCCCTTCTTGTTTTCATTTAAGATTTGGGGTTCGACCGTTCGGTTAATTTATGCAACTAATAATGGGATCTCAATCAGTTAATTTATGCAAGTAATCATGGGATCTCAATCATTTATTTTATGCACGAATCAAAAGTTATCAACTGTTTAATTTTGCAAATAATCTGAATGTGTTCAAGTTCAGATCTGAAATATGTTTCTTTGCCTATGATGAATCGTTGGGCACAAATTTTTACAGGGAGGGTTCAGCGAACCATTGCTGTGTACAAATCTGTTGTGCGTGAGCTTTGGTTCGCTAACCCCACTCTAACTGAGGCTGTCTCTGTTTTTCCTTATTTTGTTATCATGCTCGTTAGTCATCGTTGCAACTCATTCACTCATAGTTTCCGTTTGATATGGATCAGCTGTCTGGCAGCGACGTCGGCAGCGACGACGAGCACCATGACACCAAGACTCGGCCAGTACATCTCCTACTTCGCCAAGGGTGTCTACAGGTGCCCCTTCTGCACTAGGAGACTCGGCGCCACCGACTTCAACTGCCTCCTCACGCATGCCTAGAACATCGGCAACACCTTCCCCAAGGTCACGACTGTGAACCCCTACTCCTTCCGCGCCAAGCACAAGGCGCTCGGCATGCACCTCCGCAACTTCCAGCGGGTGGAGATCGCCGCCGGGCGCATGCCTCCCCTCAAGTCCAAGGTTCCCAAGCGGAGCAACAAGTGGAGGCAGAGCCAGATGGGGTAGGCGGAGTCCTGGACGTGTGCTGTTGCTGCCTCCTTCATTTTGTTGTTAGCTCGGGATCCCTTGTTGTTATGTTGTTAGTATGATGGTGCTGTGAAGAACCTCAAACCAGTTACTATGTTGGCTGGTGACAAGGGATTAACTTATCAATGCCTACGTGTTGTAGACTAGGGTTTAGTTGGAAGTAGAGGGCAAGTAGATCTCGAAGGTTTCAGCCGAAAAGTACTCGACGATTATGAAAACTAGGGTTGCGTGAAAACAATGAATCGATTGCTCTCTTTGTCCCTCGACTCCCCCTTATATAGGAGGTGGAGTCGAGGGATTCATAATACACAGGTTACAGAGTCCGGGAGGGTTTCCAACCCATCCCGTAATATTACAAGTATGTGTTTCGTAATACAACACTAGCTTTCCTTAATACTAACTTGGGCTTCCGAATCTTCATATTCATCGAGTCGTGGGCCTTCACTAAACCCCGGGTACTATCTTTGGCAGGCCCATTGGGGATGCCTATGTCAGTAGCCCCCGAGATTTTGCTTGAATCGAAGAATCATGGAAAATCTTCAACTTTAATTATTCAATAACTCTGCCAAATTTATCACATATCTTTGGATACGCAATTCTATATTGTACAGGGATAATGGTAGTTGGGGCTAGTTCATCTGACGGATCAGGTACTAGTTAACTGCTCTAGTGGCAATCCGCAAAAACCTACTTCAAGATCACGTCCCTGGACATGATCTCGGGATACCGGTGTAAACTTCGACAGGTGCCGCTTAAGGTCTTACCATTCTGTCGAGTCCCAGTCATATTTTATCGGGTACCTAACGCGTCCGTTAAGATTTTTCTTCGTATCTGTTGATACGGAAAAAAGTAGCAAACCGACGTCAGAGACGGTGCCACGCCGCTCAGAACGGATCTGGGGTCTTACCTTCGCAAAGTTTTGCGGCATTCAGATATTATTCGCAACTTTGACGCTCTGAGAATATATTGTCGAGTGCCTTTTCGGCTGTTGGAATAGCACATTTTATTGAGTCAACGGATGACTTATATTGCCCTCCCAATGGGAGTATGTTTCGAGTTATTTGCATAACTCGAAATATGCTCACTATATATATTTTTTACGATTTCATCGGGCACGCGAACAGCGTTCCCGATGAGAGTAGCCCCCGAGGCTACAGCCAAGGACTTGTGCTTGGTTGTAGGCTCAACATCTTATGCCGCTATATTGTCAATCTCTCTCGAGGTTTTTATATCTATCGGGTGCGCGACCAGCGCTCCCGATGGGAGTAGCCCCCCGAGGCTATGAACAAATGCTTGCGTTTGATTATAGGCTCTCGCCATTTCTATTTTATCATACTCAAATTTTTCATTTTTTCGAAGTAGCCCCCGAGCATTTTGGCAAAAACTTGTATTTGACCAAAGGCTCCCGAAATAATCAATAATCTTCTGCTGCCGCCATTCTTATGAAGCTTCATAGCCGAGATTTTTTCTTGCCAAGGTGACATCTTTGGTGACGATAACCACGATCACTGTATCGGGAAGACGCGAGAACTGCTTTTCTCTCTGTCTTGCGGGCCCAAATTTCTTATCAAGTTGACACGTCGTGCAAGTGGGGGACACACGTCCTCCACTTTTCCTGGCGCATGCACTGTAACGCCTGTTCCTTCCCTTCATAGCGAAATTACGTTGTTACCCCTTGTCCACGTGTACATCATCTATCTCTCAATTTCTCCATCCAACGGTGCGTTGATTCACCGCACCTCTACTTAAGATCATCGTCTTCCTCCGTTCGCACTTTCGCTCGCGCCGCTCATCTGCTCTCCTCTGCCAAAATCCTCCATTGCGCCCCATAGCTCTTGAGCTCAACCACGCTCGCCCTTTCCTCCTACGCCATTGTTGATGCCACCGCGCGCACGGCTCACTAGGCACAACACGCCGGAGTCGAAGATGACAACTGAAGATCTGGAGTGGGAGAGATCCAAAATCTCCAATCAAGACATGAACCTGCTGAAGAAGCTCGGGTTCATGAACAAGGAGAACGCGCTGCGCTTCCCCAAGGAGGAAAGCTATCCATCGCCTCCAATCGAATATCGGGTCAGTTTCGTTGACCACCTTATTCGCGGCCTTTCTCCCCCTATCCACGAATTCCTCCGTGGTCTCCTCTTTGTCTACGGGCTACAGCTGCATCAGCTTACGCCCAATTCCATCCTCCATGTTTCGATTTTCATCACCCTCTGTGAATGCTTCCTCGGAGTCCATCCTAATTGGGCTCTGTGGAAGCGCATCTTCTGCCTCCGCCGTAATGGCTCCCACAACGTCGCCTACAACATAGGCGGCGTTGTCATTTGCGTTCACTCTGATGTCGAATATTTCGACATCAAGTTCCCCGACAACGTTCAGGGGTGGCGCAAAAGGTGGCTCTATGTACACGAAGAAAGCTCCGACTCGGTGGAGTACAATATTGCTCCTTTCAATGGAGGGGCCAAGATTCTTCGCCGCCGTTCCTGGGACGCTGAAGCCACCGAAGAAGAGAAGTCGGCGACAGAGGCGCTGATGACTCGCATCCATGAGCTTCAAAATACCCGTGGCAAGGAATTGTCAGGTATTCAGATCTCAGCCTACTTCCTTAGGATTAGAGTGCAGCCTTTACAAGCTCGCAAAAATCCCCTTTGGATGTATGCTGGTGAGGAAGACGTCGACAGGCTCTCCAAAGACCTTTCTGTGAAGGACTTGGAGAAACTGATCCGAAGAATTTCGTCGCTCAGCAAGAAGGATACTATTCCATCCTCTTGCCGCGTTGAGCCATATAGTGGCACCAATGCCCTTCCCAAGGTAATTTTCCCTCGACTACTATCTTGTCTTCTTGATTTTTTTAATATTTGTCCACTACTATCTTGCTGGCGTCCTTTGCATAACTTTTTATCGACACTCTTTGTTTCTGCAGAACCACCCTGTTCTAGCTTCTCTTCCTCCTCTTCCTGAAGGTGGATAAGTCGAAGAACGGACTGTTGTCATCGACGACAACCAGGGTACTTCTCGCCCTGAGAGTGAAGTCGCGGGTTCTCAGAAATCCGCGGCTTCCTCTAAAAAAGAAGTCGAGTCTAAGGCCACTGCCTCGACACACTCTCTCCCTTCCGCCATTTCTCCATCCAACAAGAGGAAAAGGGACGAGGTCGCCGATTCTGGCGCCTCCAAAGCCGGCACCTCTCATGCCGAAGAAGTTGTTCCTACTGCGGGAAGGACAACTTTCAATCCTTACGAGGATGCCCTTGTCAGCTCGTAAGTTCTTCCTAATCTTTGTTATTTGCTCTCGATTTTTTGTCTATGTTGTTTGTTATATTGTCGCCTTTTTCTTGTAGTGGTGACGAGGATGAAGATATGCCTATTGACGCGACTGCTCGAACAAGTACGTCGCGTACTTTAGTTGTCTCTGAAGCTCAGCCTCATGGAGATGAAACCTCGCCTCCTCAGCAAAATATCGAGCATACCACCCCAGCTGCAAGCCCCCGTGCTCCTTCGCCAAAGAGGGCTAGGGTCGAACCGACTAAGGAGCCTACCTTGCTACTTGGTAGCTCCATGACTCCTTCTTTGGATGATGTAAGTTGTTCACTTCTCCATTTATGTACTGAATATTTCAATACTATCGACTCTTCTTTGTTTTTCGCTTCTCTTTTGCTTTTTGCTGTCGATTTTTTTTACTTTATTGATGTTTCTTTCTCTTTTTTCCTTTGCAGCCTTTGATGAAGGAATTTATCCGTCTCGGTACCCAATTCGTCGGGTACCGTGACCATGCTAAAAAAGCCGAAGGTACTATTTTGCTGCCTCTTCTGGTTAATGACCTCTCCATCATGTTTTGTCATGACATTTATTGCTGTCAATTATTTTGCCAGAAAATCTTGCGGAAGCCAACAAACGCGCTGATTCTCTTGCTCTTAAACTGGAGCAAAGCGAAAAGGCCCGCAAGAAGGCTGAAGCTGATGCTGCCGATGTTGAAGATCTTCGAAAAAGACTTCAAGACGCGGAAGCGTCTTTAAGCAAAAAACATCACGCAACAATCTGCTCGTGAAGAGGACATCATCACTCGCTTGGAGTCGCAGAGTCGACGTTTTGTCAGTAAGTACTCAAATCTCTGCTATTTTTTCGGGTCAGCACCTTCTTCCTTGCTTGTTTGCTGACGAACTATATTTTTGCCTTATTAGGGAGAACGCAACAAGATTACGATTTAGAGAATCCTGAAGGTGATCGCCTTCTCGACGCGCTCTCCCTGCTTGAGATTCATGGAGATGAAGCACGCCAAGGCCTCACCAACGCTAAAATAGTTCTGTCTCGGCTTTTTCCTTTCTACTTCGTGAAGAAAGAAGAACCCGAGACTTTCACTGCTCTCGCCAAGTGCTTCAGATCCAAAGAAAATCTTGGACCTAGTCTTCGACAGGAGGGCCTGAAGATTGGCGTTGAAGGCACCATAGCCTTGGTTGCTGACAGCCAGCAGAACATCGACTGGGCCAAAGTTGGCGATGTAAAGGAGATGGAGACGAAGAAGTGGCAGTCTTTGATTAGGGCTGCCAAACCCAAGTCAAAGAAGATCCTTGCCTTCCTTGGATTCAATCCAACTCCAGCTCCTAGTTCATCGAAGCCGGAGGTCAAGTAGACCACTTGTCTCTATTGTTTTTTACTTTTCTTTTGATGCTATCGCCAAAGTAGCTTTAGCAACAACTACCCCACTAGTTCAATAGGAACCTTTTGTAATAACCTTGTAAATACATGTCCTTATTAATGAAAGACTATGTTGCCGAAGTATTGATATCGAAATTTTTCTTTTCAGTTGATTTTTTACAACTATAACGTGGTGCCTTCTTCGAATGCTTTGCCTGCTGCATCTTACTCGAAAAAATCCTTTACTGACGAATTTGTGGGAGGTTCTTCGAATGCTGCACAAAATGAGGACTTGAACGAACTCCGTCAACAGTTGCAGTCGATGAAAAAATAGGCTCTCGTGATAATGGAACAATCTCAAAAGTCATCTGAGAGGGAAAAAATTGCGCTACATCAAGCTCAGGAAGCTATAGCTGCAAAAGAAGATGCAATTGCTGAAGCTACGCAGGCTGCTTCCCGAGAAAACTCCATGTTTGAATTGATGAGTGAATCAAGCCTGGAAATGGCGGGTATGTCTCCTCAAACTTAACTTTCCTTTTTTTATTTGCCTGTTGCCTGCCTTTAACTGGTATGTTGCCGCCTAAATAGGTCCCTTTTTAGACGCTGATGCCGAAGATCAACGAGTTGACACCAGATCAAATTATCTTATTAACGTGGCACTTGACCATGGCATCCTTTTCTGGGCTACCCCTGAACGCACCCGACAAATCGTCAGATTTCAAGACCGCTCATGCCAAGTTTGTGAATTCCTCGACTTCTGCACCAAGACGTTGTCCATGGTTTACAACTCCATGTTTCCTCGTAATGTTCAGCCTAGGACCCTTCCGGAGCTGATGGACAAGTTCAAGGACTCGCACAAAATCCATGCTTTTGTAAGAGCTCAACTAGTAGCTGGTGCCAGCGTTACCCTCATCATGCTTCAGATCTGCTACTCAAAAAGTTCATACCAAGCTGAAGCGACGGAAAATGGGTGTCGAGAGAATTGATGCGGTAGTCACACCAGTGGCTGAAGAAATAATTGATGATCTTCTTCAGATGGACGCCGACTTTTTTGTAGACGGCCACTATGCCGATTTTTTGGGTGCCTCTGCCGAAGAAGGCAAAGTCACTATTGACGATATATTAAGACACAACTAGATTTATTTCTTCGGTAGATAACTTTTTTGTCGAAAGTCACAATTGTAACTTGCTATATATGTTGTAAGACAAAGATATATATATTTTTTCCTAGCCCCCGAGTGTTTCGGTGGCTATTTTCTTTATTGTTTTTGCAAGGTTGAACCAAGGCAAATATTTTTTATTGAAGATACTATATTTGCGGGTATGAGCCCCCGGGCGTTTTGTCGGTCACTATTTTGTATCTTCATTGATTTGCGAGGTGCTTTGCACCAAGGCGATAATGTATTTTTCGGCAATGTATATCTATATTGTAATTTCTGGGTGCGAGCCCCCGAGCCTGTCGAAGAAAAAGATGTATGTCTCCACTATCTTTACTATATTGCAGCACCGCGAGCCCGCCTCATTAAAAACCTTTTCAGCCCCACTCGGTGCCTTGAAAAGGAAAAGAGTGCATCTGAAAGCTCGCGGGCGTTTGAGTACATTGTATTTTTACAAAGGAGGACTATATTTCGACTCTAAGCGTAGAACTGCCTGAGTTGCGCCACGTTCCAAGGATTTGGCTCAGCAACCCCTGTCTTCTTGTCCTTTATCCTGTATGCTCCTCCTTCGATTACTTCTGTGATGATGTAAGGGCCAAGCCATGGCGACTCGAGTTTTTCATGACTTTTTTGAGTGAGCCGAAGGACTAAGTCGCCGACCTGAAAGGATCTCGGGCACAAACGTCGACTGTGGTAGTTTTTCAGGTCTTGCTGGTACTTAGTGACTCGTGATAACACTTCGTATCGAGCTTCATCTAGAGCATCGACATTATCCTCCAATGCTTTCCTTGAGGCCTCTTCGTCGTACTCCGTAACTCTTGGAGAATCATGCTCTATTTCTATCGGCAATACTGCTTCAGCTCCATGGACCAGAAAAAACGGGGTTTCCTGTGTCGCCGTATTTGGTGTTGTTCGAATACTCCATAATACGCTGGGCAATTCTTCAGGCCAGGTGTGTCGAGCTTTTTCCAATGGTGCTAGCAAACGCTTCTTGATACCATTGCAGATAATGCCATTGGCTTTCTCGACTTGACCATTGGTTTGCGGGTGCGCAACTGACGCAAAGTGTAGTTTGATGCCTACCTCTACACAATATGCCTTGAATTCATTGGATGTGAAATTACTACCATTATCTGTGACGATGCTATGAGGTACTTGATGACCCACAAGTATAGGGGATCGCAACAGTCTTCGAGGGAAGTAAAACCCAATTTATTGATTCGACACAAGGGGAGACAAAGAACACTTGGAAGCCTTAACAACGGAGTTGTCAATTCAGTTGCACTGGAAACAGACTTGCTCGCAAGGGTTTATCGATAGTAACAGGTTTATAGCAAGAGCGGTAGTGAAATAACAGCAGCAGAGTAACGAGAGACAGCAGTAGTGATTTTAGTAAACAGCAGGATTAAAATACTGTAGGCACGGGGACGGATGACGGGCGTTGCATGGATGAGAGAAACTCATGTAACAATCATAGCAGGGCATTTGCAGATAATAATAAAACGGTGTCCAAGTACAAAGCAATCAATAGGCATGTGTTCCATATATAGTCATGCGTGCTCGCAATGAGAAACTTGCACAACATCTTTTGTCCTACCAGCCGATGGCAGCCGGGCCTCAAGGGAAACTACTGGATATTAAGGTACTCCTTTTAATAGAGTACCGGAGCAAAGCATTAACACTCCGTGAACACATGTGATCCTCACATCGCTACCATTCCCTCCGGTTGTCCCGATTTCTGTCACTTCGGGGCCATCGGTTCCGGACAGCGACATGTGTATACAACTTATAGGTAAGACCATAAACAATGATTATCTTGATGAAACAATAACATGTTCAGATCTGAGATCATGGCACTCGGGCCCTAGTGACAAGCATTAAGCATAACAAGTTGCAACAATATCATCAAAGTACCAACTACGGACACTAGGCACTATGCCCTAACAATCTTATGCTATTACATGACCAATCTCATCCAATCCCTACCATCCCCTTCGGCCTACAGCGGGGGAATTACTCACACATGGATGGGGGAAACATGGCTGGTTGATGTAGAGGCGTTGGCGGTGATGGCGGCGATGATCTCCTCCAATTCCCCGTCCCGCGGAGTGCCGAACGGAGACTCTCGGCTCCCGCGACGGAGTTTCGCGATGTGGCGACGTTCTGGAGGGTTTTTGGCGACTTCGACTTCTCCCCTGGCGTTTTTAGGTCGAGGCCGATAAATAGTCCGAAGGAGGGCGTCGGAGGCCGGCCGAGGGGGGCCACACCACAGGGCCGCGCGGGCCCCCCCTGGGCCGCGCCGCCCTATGGTGTGGGGCCCTCGGGCCTCCACTTCAATTGCCCTTCTGGCTCCGTCATTATTCTGGGAAAATAGGGCCTTCTGCATAAATTCCGAGGATTTTCCCGAAAGTTGGATTTCTGCACAAAAACGAGACACCGGAGCGGTTCTGCGAAAACAGCGTTAGTCCGTGTTAGTTGTATCCAAAATACACAAATTAGAGGCAAAACAATAGCAAAAGTGTTCGGGAAAGTAGATACGTTTTGGACGTATCAACTCCCCCCAAGCTTAGCTTATTGCTTGTCCTCAAGCAATTCAGATTAACAACCGAGCGATAAAAGAACTTTCACAAACACATTTGCTCATATGATGTATATATTCTCATGCTATGGCTAATACTCGAGCAGTTCATAATGAGATATATGCAAATAAGATCATCTAACAGCTATGTCAATCATGGAGAGGTACCAACAATTAATAAGAAGCATCATGAATCATGTATATAAGCAGAATTGTAATGTTCATAAGAGAGCATGATAAAGTGGTATCTCGCTTGCCTGTATTTGGTTGGCAAAACATAAATGCCCGGGCACCTTTGGAGTTCATAGAAAGACTAGAAGTAGTGATTGTCAAAAGATAAATGCATCAAAGTTATACCACAATCAATCATATTTTGAGACAAGCATATTATACTAAGAATGACAAGTTGTGCTCTCAAGATAGTGCTCAAAGAAATAATGGAGACACAACATAAAAGTAAAAGATTGACCCTTCGCGGAGGGAAGCAGGGGATTAACATGCGCTAGAGCTTTTCATTTTTATAAAGACGAGGAGTAAAATTATTTTGAGAGGTGTTTGTTGTTGTCAACGAATGGTAATGGGTACACTAACTACCTCGCCAACCGGACTTTCAAGAGCGGCTCCCATGAATTATTGCATATTTATTTGGCACTCCTTCCAACCTTTCTTTCACAAACCATGGCTAACCGAATCCTCGGGTGCCTGCCGACAATCTCATACCATGAAGGAGTGCCTTTTTATTTTGGTTTTATTATGATGATGACACTCCCCCCAACCTTTGCTTACACAAGCCATGGCTAACCGAATCCTTCGAGTGCCGTCCAACAATCACAAACCATGGAGGAGTGTCTATTTAAGTTAATTAATTCGGGACTGGGAATCCCATTGCCGGCTCTTTTTGCAAAATTATTGGATAAGCGGATGTGCCACTAGTCCATATGAGAGTCCGTCAAAAGTAAATGACAAGGTTGAAAGCTAAACACCACATACTTCCTCATGAGCTATGAAACATAAACACAAATTGAGAAGCATTTTGAAAGTTTTAAAGGTAGCGCATGAGAATTTACTTGGAATGGTTTGAAATGCCATGCATAGGTATTTATGGTGGACACTTTTGGAACAACTTGGTTTTCAGGTGTTTGGAAGCACGAGCAGCGTTCCCGCTCAGTACAAGTGAAGGCTAGCAATAGACTAGGGAGCGACAAATCAAGAGAGCGAAGAATTGTCATAATCATGCTTGCGGCAAAATAAATTAACGGAGGCATAAAAGTGATACAAGAACTCTGAAGCAATATAAATCATCGAGGCTTAATTGACTTTTTGTTCAGTCATATGCATGCGTGAGCATGTGCCAAGTCGATATAAATGAATTATTCAGAGGAGGATACCACAATGCCATACTTACTTATGAATAAAACAATGCAAACAAACATACATGACATGCTACTCATATTAATAAATTGGAGCTAAACATGAGAGGTCATGAACTACTAGACTTTCCCAAATAACATATACCTCACATGAACCAACTAAGCATGCTCACATGGATGAGTATATGTACAAAAATGAAAACAAATAGAGTTCATACCAGCCTCTCACCACAATCAGATTGTCGTAGATCGTCATTATTGCCTTTTCACTTGTGCAGCTTGGATAATATGAAATGAAAACCACGCTCCAGCCACCAAAGACCATTGAACTCATAAAGAACTTTACAAACCAGAGAAGAACAGCAAATATATTTGATGTTTTCAAATTGCAAATAAGAACAAGAGGAAACAAACAAACAAAGCAAAATCTTTTTGGGTTTTCTTATAGCAAACTAGCAATAGCAAATAAAGTGAAACAAATGCAAGAAACTAAAGCAAACAAATGGTGAAGAGAAATAACAGAAATATTTTTGGTCTTTTTGTGTTTTGGGAAGGAAACAAAGCGAAATCAAGAAATAGCAAACTAAAAGAAACACGAGAAAAGCGAAATGGCAGAAATCTGCCAAAACCTGACAGCAGTACAGAAATCGATTTTAACAAAAATCTTACGTTGCTCAGATCGAAAAGTGTTAAACTAATGAAAGTTAGATAACAACCTGGGGAACCTACACAAAAATTTGCAGCTCAAAATGACGCTCTGGCTATTTTTGACGATTTTTACAGTAACATTCCAGAATCTGTTTTCAGGCAGCATTTCCCCAAATATCATCTTCCTCTCATTAGAAAACCACTCAAACGAACAAAACAAGTATGTGCGAGTATCCAGCAACCATAATATGCAAAGAATGAGTGATGCCGGTATACCTCCCCCCAAGCTTAGGCTTTTGGCCTAAGTGGAGTTCAACCCCAACGAGGGTCGTTGTTCCTCGCCGGTGGGTAGTCCATGGAGTAGTCATAGTAAAGCTCCTGTGCAGAAGAAAAGCGTGGAGGCTCCGCATATCCACCATGTTGATGTGAGGAACTTGCTGCATCGGATGATGAGTCGAGGTGCTCCTCGACCTCTATGTCGTCTCTTGCATGATGGCCTCCTCTCTCTATGTGTGCATCCAGTGCACCTTCTGTGACCGACCAATCTCCCCTGGAATCAAGGTTAGACAGAACAGGCGCAGGCAATCTTACTAGTTTCTCAGTTTTCTTAGTTATTCTCCAAACTTTCTTATAAAATATTATCTTATAATACAGGTTACCCAAGTTGGAGGAATCTGAAATAAATTCATGTTTAATCATAGAGGCTATGTCAAGTTTTTCTATGGGGAACGGAATATCAAAATGATGAGGTTCTACATTATGAAAAGCTAGTAAACGAGAGGCGATGAGACCTCCACAAATTCCACCTTTCTCACGGTTAGTAGCAAGTCTATAAGCTATTAATGCCCCCAAATTATAAGACCTACTATTTTGCAGTGCTGCAGCTAGAAAAGCCAAATCCGGGATAGAAAGTTTACCACCAATCCTTTTAGCGAGAACGCACTTGGTAATAAAATAGGCAAAGTAGCGGATAGCCGGGAGTTGAATACTAGTGATTTTACCACTTTCACCTGAGAAACTCCTTCCATCGCAAATCATCTTGTAGAGATCCGAGAGTTCTTGCGGCGATCCCTTTATCTTCTCACATGATCCCCATTGCGGTACTCTAATTGCTGCACAGAAAGCACTAAATGGCAAGTTGACAGCTTTATTGTAAATTTTATACTGGACCGTGGGGTTAGATCGCGACCAATTGAACTTGAAGTCCTGCACAAAAGACATAGTTAATTTCACATATTGTCTTGGCTCTCCTTCAACAAAGTCACTCAGCCCTGCACGAGAAATTAGAGTTTGAACATCTTCAAATATCCCCGCGCTTCTCATGAAATCCGCGCACGGGTAGTAAGAGGGGTAAACTCCCTCTTCACGATTGACTATCATAACTTGTTGGACTTCCAATTCTTGCTGGTTCAAGTGATATCTATTCCACTCCATTTTCTGAAATTTCAACAACCAATATAGAAATTTGATTTGGTGACATATAATTGAGGGAAACTACCATAGGAACTTGCTAGAGTACTAATCATGCATCAAAACTAGTTTCTACCACTTAGAACAAGCATGCAAGCTCACTAAACATGTTACCTACAGCAGCAAAATATTCAAGATATACTCAACCAAACGAAATTCTACTTGGATGGGTGGAGGAGTCACATACCGAAGAGCAAATGTGCCAAATTTCAGACAGAAATCTGGGCTGAGCAAAGAGATCGAAAAATCTGGAGTTCTGAAGCAAAAACGCGAGAGAGAGGAACTTGGTACGAGTTTTTTCGGGAGAGAGACTGTTCTGGGCGAAAGAGATGACAAAGTGGGGCAGAGGGGGACCCACACCACATGGTGGCGCGACCACCTCCTTGGCCGCGCCGGCCTGTGGTCTGGCCCCCTCTGGTGCCCCACAGGTCATCCTCTGGTGCTCCCAGGTGCCTCGTCGAAAAATAGGACCAACGGTATAATTTTTGTGAATTTTTGAAAACTTTGAAAAACGCACATTTCTGGGTATTTAGTTTATTATTACTGGCCAGGAAAAATTTTGAAATCTTCAAATAACTAAAGAACTTTGCAAATTAAAAGTGCTACGAGCAACTAGAGCAAGTGGAGGAAGAAAGAGATGTTGTTTACCCTCTCTATGCATACAAAAAGTATTTGTTAACAAGGTTGATCAAGTCTTGCCACCAAATAAATTTTACATAGCATAAGAAGAAATAAACCTCAAATCAATCATGTTACCTTGAATTGTATTGATATGGATCCAATCACGAGAGTTTGATATTCTTCCTTAGGCTCATATATAGGACAATCAATAGTTCCCACTTTGATAGTTCTCACATTAGAAATAGTATTGACTCCACATACTTTATCAATCTTCTTGGGGAAATAAACGGTATGCTCCCTATCATCAACATTGAAAGTAACCTTTCCTTTATTGCAATCAATAACAGCCCCTGCGGTGTTAAGAAAAGGTCTCCCAAGAATAATAGACATATTATCATCTTCAGGCATTTCCAACACAACAAAATCGGTTAATATCAAGCAGTTAGTAGTAACTTGAACAGGAACATTCTCACATATACCAACAGGAATAGCAGTAGATTTATCAGCCATTTGCAAAGATATATCAGTAGGTATCAGCTTATCTAAGTAAAGTCTCTTATAAAGAGAAAAAGGCATAACACTAACACCAGCTCCCAAATCACATAGAGCAGTTTTAACATAATTATTCTTAATAGAACAAGGAATAGTAGGTATACCTGGGTCGCCCAACTTCTTCGGAACTTTGCCATTGAAAGAGTAATTAGCAAGCATAGTGGAAATTTCCTCATTGGGGATTTTCCTTTTGTTAGTAACAATATCTTTCATATACTTTGAATAAGGTGGCAATTTAATAGCATCGATCAAAGGGATTTGCAAGAATAAAGGTTTCATCCAATCGCAAAATTTATTATAGTGTTCTTCTTCCTTTGATTTTAATTTCTTAGCAGGAAAAGGCATTTGCTTTTGCACCCAAGGTTCTCTTTCATTACCATGTTTCTCAGCAATAAAATCTTCTTTAGTGTACTTTTTATTTTTAGCATGCTTTTCAGGTTCTTCTTCAACCTCTTCTTTATCAGGAGTATCATTCTTATCATTATCATTATCATTATCATGTTCATTACCACTTTCAGTTTCAGCATCAGAAATAGAAATACTATTAGGATCATTAACAGGTTCAGAGGATTCTACAACATTTTTATGTTTCTTCTTCTTTTCTTCCTAGAATGAGCACTAGGTTCAATGCGTTGAGAATCTTGTTCAACTCTTTTGGGATGCCCTTCAGGATATAGAGGATCCTGGGTAGAGACACCTCCTCTAGTTGTTACTTCATAAGCATGTTTCTCTTTAGAATTATTCCCTAACAAGTCATTTTGCACTTTAGTGAGTTGATCAATTTGAGTTTGAATCATTTGAAAATGTTTAACAAGCATCTTAACATCATTGGAGGTTCTCTCCACAATATCATGCAATTCACTAATAGCTTGAGAATTTTCCATTAAATGATTCTCTACTCTCATATTAAAATTTTCTTGCTTAACAATATAATTATCAAACTCATCTAAGCATTGTGCAGGAGGTTTCGAATACGGAATATCTTCCCTAGTAAAGCGTTGAAGGGAGTTTACCTCAATCATGGATGAAGGGGGAATTATCTCACATATATCTTCAATAGGAGGTAGATTCTTCACATCTTCAGATTTAATACCTTTCTCCTTGAGAGACTTCTTGGCTTCCCTCATATCTTCATCATTCAATTTAATTAAACCCCGCTTCTTCAATATTGGAGTTGGAGTCGGTTCGAGCGTAGTCCAATCATCATGATTCCGGCTTATTTTAGCCAATAATTCTTCGAGCGTCGTCCGGAGTTCTTTTCTCGAAAACACAACCAAGCACAACTATCCAGGTATGCCCTAGACTCAATGGTTAGTCCACTATAAAATATATCAAGTAAATCATGCTTTTCCAAATCATGCTCGAGTCGAGCTCTAATAAGAGAGCAGAATCTCGACCAAGCCTCAGGCAATTTCTCTTCATCTCCCTGATTAAAATTATAAATTCTCTGCAAAGCAATATGTTGAGCACTAGCAGGAAAGTATTTGCGGAAGAAAACATCAAGCAATTCTTTCGGACTTTTAATAGAATTAGGTGGCAAATTATTATACCAAGTTTTAGCGTCATCCTTTAATGAGAATGGAAATATTTTAGCAACAAAGTAAGTACGCATCTTAACATCATCAGAAAACAAGCTACTAAGAGTAGATAGCTCAGTCATGTGTTCAACAGCACTTTCTTTTTCAGTACCACAAAAGGGTGTTTTCTCAACAATAGCTATATAAGATAGATCAAGAGAAAAATCATAATCTTTATCCCTAATGTTTATAGGAGATGTGGCAAACTTAGGATCAGGAGACGAGTTTATATCTAACGAGCATGTTACGCAAGCAACTTTTTAATTTTTCTTGCATCGGTAGTAGCATTGCATTTTTCAATAAAATCATCATTAAGCTCCACATAATCTTCCTCAGGATCATCACTAAAATAACCAAGTTCGGGTGAACTAACAGGTGTAGTAGCATTAGGAGTTTCAGTATTTTCAATTTGTCTAGACCTAGCAATTGTAGCATCTAGAAAAGATCCCAATGAACCACTATCATCAAGCACAGCGAGAAACATTATCAATATTATGAGAGTGTTCAGATTCAGCGGATGTACCCGCATGCGAAGCATGTGGCGGTGAAACAAGTTTATCAATCACGGATGGTGAATCAAGAGCGAGCAGAGGTATTCAGAATTGTACCTTTTCTTGTAGTGGATGGTAATATGGCGATCTTAGTATCGCGAGGTTTACCCATGATGGAGAATTTGCAGCGAACAATATTAATCCAAGTGAACTTCCAAATAAAGCTATGCTCCCCGGCAACGGCGCCGGAAAATAGTCTTGATGACCCACAAGTATAGGGGATCGCAACGAGTCTTCGAGGGAAGTAAAACCCAATTTATTGATTCGACACAAGGGGAGACAAAGAACACTTGGAAGCCTTAACAACGGAGTTGTCAATTCAGTTGCACCTGGAAACGAGACTTGCTCGCAAGGGTTTATCGAGTAGTAACGAGTTTATAGCGATAGCGATGAGTGAAATAACAGCAGCAGAGTAACGAGAGACAGCGAGTAGTGATTTTAGTAAACGAGCAGGATTAAAATACTGTAGGCACGGGGACGGATGACGGGCGTTGCATGGATGAGAGAAACTCATGTAACAATCATAGCAGGGCATTTGCGAGATAATAATAAAACGGTGTCCAAGTACAAAGCAATCAATAGGCATGTGTTCCATATATAGTCGTGCGTGCTCGCAATGAGAAACTTGCACAACATCTTTTGTCCTACCAGCCGGTGGCAGCCGGGCCTCAAGGGAAACTATCTGGATATTAAGGTACTCCTTTTAATAGAGTACCGGAGCAAAGCATTAACACTCCGTGAACACATGTGATCCTCACATCGCTACCATTCCCTCCGGTTGTCCCGATTTCGTCACTTCGGGGCCATCGGTTCCGGACGAGCGACATGTGTATACAACTTATAGGTAAGACCATAAACAATGATTATCTTGATGAAACAATAACATGTTCAGATCTGAGATCATGGCACTCGGGCCCTAGTGACAAGCATTAAGCATAACAAGTTGCAACAATATCATCAAAGTACCAACTACGGACACTAGGCACTATGCCCTAACAATCTTATGCTATTACATGACCAATCTCATCCAATCCCTACCATCCCCTTCGGCCTACAGCGGGGAATTACTCACACATGGATGGGGGAAACATGGCTGGTTGATGTAGAGGCGTTGGCGGTGATGGCGGCGATGATCTCCTCCAATTCCCCGTCCCGGCGGAGTGCCGAACGGAGACTTCGGCTCCCGCGACGGAGTTTCGCGATGTGGCGGCGTTCCGGAGGGTTTTGGCGACTTCGACTTCTCCCCGGCGTTTTTAGGTCGAGGCCGATAAATAGTCCGAAGGAGGGCGTCGGAGGCCAGCCGAGGGGGCCACACCACAGGGCCGCGCGGGCCCCCCTGGGCCGCGCCGCCCTATGGTGTGGGGCCCTCGGGCCTCCACTTCAATTGTCCTTCTGGCTCCGTCAGTATTCTGGGAAAATAGGCCCTTCGCATAAATTCCGAGGATTTTCCCGAAAGTTGGATTTCGCACAAAAACGAGACACCAGAGCAGTTCTGCTGAAAACAGCGTTAGTCCGTGTTAGTTGTATCCAAAATACACAAATTAGAGGCAAAACAATAGCAAAAGTGTTCGGGAAAGTAGATACGTTTTGGACGTATCAGTACTCCAAATCGAAAAACGATACTTTTCACGAACTTGATTGCCGACGCTCCGTCTGGTGAATTTATCGGCTTTGCTTCTATCCACTTGGTGAATTTGTCGACAGAGACGAGCATATACTCGTATCCTCCTGGCGAAGCCTTGTGTAATTTTCCCACCATATCAAGACCCCACTGAGCAAAGGGCCAAGATAGCGGTATTGGCATCAGCTCTGCTGCCGGAGAGTGAGGTTTTGCGGCAAACCTCTGGCACGCGTCACAAGTACGAACTATTTCTTTCGCATCCTCAATTGCTGTCAACCAATAAAATCCTGCTCTGAAAACTTTGGTTGCTATAGCTCGACTACTTGCATGATGACCGCATATTCCTTCGTGTACATCCTTCAGAATTATCCTTCCTTCTTCGGGTGTGAAGCACCGTTGTAACACTCCCGAAATATTTCGCTTGTATAACTCCCCTTTGACCAGAGTAAAGGCCTTAGACCGCCTAATAACTCACCTTGCTTCCACTGGATCGTCGGGTATCTGTTTCCTTAGGATGTATGATATATATACTTGCATCCATGGAATTTGTACCATCATTATGAGGTCCTGTTCTTCTTCTTCTTCTTCTACTGCTGCTTTTATAGCCCCCGAGGGTTTGTCATCCTTCTCCTTCTTCTTTGCTTTCTTCGGCTTTGTAGATCTCTCTGCTATCTCTTCCTAGAATACGCCTGGTGGAATCGCGAGACACTGCGACCTAATGTTTGCGAGAACATCGGCTTCATCGTTGCTTAGCCTGCTGATGTGATTTACCTCGCATCCATCAAACAACTTCTCGAGCTCATTGTACACTTCCTTGTATGCTACCATACTATCATTGACTGCATCACATTGGTTCATGACTTGCTGAGCCGCCAATTGAGAGTCGCCAAATATTTTTAGTCGAGTTGCACCACAAGCCTTCGCCATCTTCATCCCGTGTATGAGAGCTTCGTATTCTGCCTCATTGTTAGACACGTTTGGAAACGTCATCCGTAAGACATACTTTAATTTGTCGCCTTCAGGTGATATTAGTATCACGCCTGCTCCAGCTCCCTCTAATCTCTTGGACCCGTCAAAGTTCATAGTCCAGGTTCTCGATAAATCCGGGGGTCCTGTATTTTGTAGCTCCATCCACTCTGCGATAAAATCTGGTAGAATTTGCGACTTTATTGCCTTTCTTTTTTCATACGGTCGGCGCCAATTGACAAGGGATTAACTTATAAATGCCTACGTGTTGTAGACTAGGGTTTAGTTGGAAGTAGAGGGCAAGTAGATCTCGAAGGTTTCAGCCGAAAAGTACTCGACGATTATGAAAACTAGGGTTGCGTGAAACAATGAATCGATTGCTCTCTTTGTCCCTCGACTCCCCCTTATATAGGAGGTGGAGTCGAGGGATTCGTAATACACAGGTTACAGAGTCCGGGAGGGTTTCCAACCCATCCCGTAAGATTACAAGTATGTGTTTCGTAATACAACTGTAGCTTTCCTTAATACTAACTTGGGCTTCCGAATCTTCATATTCATCGAGTCGTGGACCTTCAGTAAACCCCGGGTACTATCTTCGGCAGGCCCATTGGGGATGCCTATGTTAGCTGGTGTATGCAGCTTATTATCTAGGGAGGGATCCCTATTATCTATCCCTATTCTACTATATGATTGTGTGAATTTATCGTACATTACCCTGGAGATTTTCTTCTAGATTTAACAACATACATATGGACCAGAGAGAGTGCTAGATTTGCTGCCATATTAGGCAAACAACGAGGGCCAAAAGGCACAAATAATTGAAGAAAGACATAAATGCAAGCTTCTCTAGATTTGATACTAATTAGGTGAAAAAGGATAGAGAGAAAGAGGGGGAAAAGGTACTCTTAAAAATAACAATTTGGGCCGAGAGAGACATAATCCAGCTCCTGCTCACGTGCAACCAAACGCTGTCTCGTCCTGTCCCACGCGGTCCCTTTCTACCAGCCCCACGCGACGCGGCCCCACACGTCAGCACGGAATAGTCAAATAAACGGGAATCCTGCCGTCTGAGCTCCTTCTGCGGGTTTCAAACAAGGGCTTGGGGAAAACTGAGGAAAAACTAAGGAGCTGGGGAAAACTGAGTACAACTAAAGACATGAGGGCAACGAGAATAGAAATCACTTTTTTCTATCTTAAATTGGGATCTTACCACGATCAA
This sequence comes from Lolium rigidum, assembly GCF_022539505.1. Lineage (NCBI taxonomy): Eukaryota > Viridiplantae > Streptophyta > Magnoliopsida > Poales > Poaceae > Lolium > Lolium rigidum. Next base: position 350,214,638 of record NC_061513.1, on the reverse strand, counting down.
TGTTGTTACCCAACAGATAGATCTAACATTTGTCTATTTGACAAGAATGATACATGAAGAACTTAGAATCGACAAAATAAAAAGGTCAGATCTTCCGGTTTGATAGAGACCCAAACATATCAACTTAATCCACAAAGATGATTAGGCGAATCACTTCGGTGGCATATGAGAATTCTAACAACACCTTGGCCCAATGTAGCAAATAAAAAAAGATTCATGTTTAAAAAGGAACAATTATTGCAATAAAAAAGTAGACCTTCTCGCTATATTTGGTCTCAAAGTAAAATATAATATGGCAATAAACATAAATGGCAGTAGAAAGGAAAGAGAGACACAGCACATACCCGACGGCATGTATCAAGGCCGCTGGTTGCAAAAGGTAACCTGCATCCCACCGCACAATTCATGTCGAACACAACAGAACCTTTATCCTTATGCAAATTTATAGGACTGAAAAAAAGGAACATCTTATACAACCTTGTCGGCTTACTGTACAGGAAAATACTACTGTTACTTATTATTTTTGCTAGTACAAATAACACTTCATTTTTTGTACAAATAACAATACTGAATAAAGGACAAACCAAAGCTATGAAAATATCAGGCTGTATGCTACATCCTACAGCATACACATATAGAAGAAGCTACTGACTCAACAAATTATTTAGATTTAAATAATATACCTCTTGTAGGTTTTAGCTGCTCTCGGTTCAAAGAGTATAGCATGGAAGTCTAGATTCAGATCCACTATTTTGACAGATTTAGAATTGAATCATATGCATGTCTAGAAATAGACATGTACTACAGTAACACAAGAATATGCTAGCTATGTCTAGTGGCAGCATTTTAAACTCTCAAACTATGGGTATCAAACTTATGAAAAGTAAGGATGCCCATTTGTGTTGAACATACATGTCCTAGGCTGAAGGAACACCCAACTGGTGCTAACAAAATAAAAAGAAAAGAATGTGAATAATGAACATAGACTTCCATATTAGTATTGAATATAAATAGGTGGAAAGTACAATGGTGCCTTGTTTTTATAAAACCTGACATCCATATTAACATTGCATCAGTTGAATTGCCTAAACATAGACTTCCAAGATACTGATTCTTATATAATCTAGATAAATATAGTGTTCTTTCTAAATAAGATTTCATTGTCCATCTAATACTCGCGGCTCCTATAACGGTATTTTCCCATTAGTCACCTAATACCCTAGATATTTCACATGAAAAATTCTCAAAAGATTGATAGATCTTTCTAAAACTCTTATACATATCACGATATTTCACCTGATAGCGAAATAGATCAAGAATGCAGCTTATCACTGATGGAGCAATGCTCTTGTTGCCGGCTATGTTTTCAGTGGCCTCTACAGATCAACGAAAATATACCTTTTGAACTGTGAAGCGTGAGTAAAATCATGGATCAGAGGACTCAAAAGAGAGAACCACATAGCAAGTTGGCACCAACAGAGAAGGCCTTGCGCAAGAAGCATCAGAGAAGGATCTCCGTGACTATCCCAGGCAACTCCGATCTCAATCCCCTCCTCCGTTCTTCACTTGTCCAGTAACCGGCCTCCCCTCCCCATCTTCTGCTCCTGCTCCATCTATCTACGAGACCTGTTCAAGCTTGTCCAACACGGCGGGTCGGCGAACCATACGAAGCCGTCGCCGGTGCGTGGCAGCAGCAGAGAAGGATCCCTCTCCCAGGCATCTCAGGTCCCAATTTCCTCCTCCATGTTTCACTTCTCCAGCAACCGACCTCCCAACCCCCATCCCCATCGTCTCCTCCTGCTCCACCTATCTACGCGACCTGGTCAAGCTTGGCTAGAATGGTGGGTCGGTGAACCGTAGGAAGCCGCAGCCGATGCGGTCGCCTCGAGAGCAGCGCGCGGATGAGAAACACCATGTCGTGGCCGAGCAACAAGGTGGGTGGACGAAGACGACAACCGGTATAGCGAGGGTTGAGGACGACTGGAGGCGAGGGCGCTTGCAGCAGCGCCGGATCGAGATTTCTCTGCTGCAGGGAGGCATCCGCGTGATCGTACGTGCTATGTGGGTAAGTTTGCGAAACCCTCTTTTAAAAGAAAACTAGAAAACTTGCCCGTGCGTTGCAACGGGAAACAAAAAAAATCGGTGTCACCAGCTTGTACTTCCATATTATAAATTTAAATTATTGTGTACACATACATAAATGCAAACAAAAAATTCTTCTGTACAAATGCATAAAAAGCACACAAATTTCTAATATATAAATGCACAAAACATATCCAAAATCTGCTATACACTTGTGCAGACCTAGTGCCACTGTCCGTAATTCACATATAGATTAAAAAACAGATACCAAACCTCTTTTATTTATAATTTGTAATGGTAAAGGTTGAGCTAAACTTATCAAATAATATCCGTTTTACAACCTAAATAATACAGTACAATACCAAATCATAATCTTAGTATGTTGCTAATATCTAAGAAGGATAATTAATTCAACTCAACCAAAATTTTCTCTTGGTTGATCTGATTGAGAGAGAGATCGCAGCAACACCACGTAGAAACTAGGGCGAAAGTATCGCGACGTATGGCGACTACTGGCGACATGCCTGAGAATGGCGACATGCCGATCTTTGACCTTTGATTATCTCCATTTGCTTCCTCTTCAGATCAAATTTCTCATGCTTTCTCTCTTCCTTGCTCATCCCCTCACGATCTGCTTCTTCCCCACCGTTCAATCTCTCTATCTCCTAGATTTCCCTCACATTTAAAAATCCCCAAATCGTTTCTTTCCCAAATATTCTTCCTCTGATTTGTCCCATCAAATATGTTGTCCCCTGATCTGTTTCAATCTGCCAAAACGCTTCTCTACAATCCCCTTGTTATTTCTGATCCTTTGCAAGCAGATTCACCCAATCACCTCAAGGTTGTGACTATTATGTTGTGCATCAGCCACCCTATTGGCTAATCAACACCAGCTGAGAGTCACGGTAGGAAGGCCGGATTCAGTCCTGGGTGAAGCTCATCTTGTGCACCACCCTTCTGAAGTTGTGTTGTCGTTCGAGTTTCAACAGCTAGGCGGTTTGACCCCTATTGTTGGAATTTTAGCTGGGAGAAGGGATACGTGGAGGGATAGATTGTTCGATGGTTGCTGACATCTTTGGGTGGAGTCGGCCAGGACTAGAGCTGTGATTACATGTGTCATGAAAGCCATTGGTTGGAACTGCAATGGCATGGGGAAGAGCCTTCGCAGCGAGAAGATGTGCTACCTTGCGAGGATGATTTACTCCCCTTCTTCTCTGAAATAAAATCCTCTAAGGTAAATTCTTCTGATCTGGTTACTAGGTTTAACATGGCATATAGCATTGTAGTTCCCTCTCGGTGGCACTAGGGGGGCTTTGGCTGATGTGGACTGACGATATTCAAGTTACTATTTACAGTAGTAGTTTCCATGTGATTTTAGCTACCGTAGTTGTTACGGATAGTAATCAGAAGTTTGGCTTAGTTTGTATTTATGGCGTCCCTTACCATCGCCAAACTAGTCAAATTTGGGATGAAGTGGCTGCTTTTGTGTATAATAACTATAAGCTTCCTATGCTATGTTTAGGCGATATGAATGATCTCTTGTATGATATGGATAAACGTTCTCCAAATATTAATCACTCTCGTATGCATGCTTTTAGCTCTTTTGTCAAAGAATGTGGTTTATTTGATTTGGGTTACACCGGTCTGGCCTATACTTGAACAAATAAGAGATTTTCTTCGAAACCCACTTTCGCAAGGCTTGACAAATGCATGGTAAATGCTGAATGGTGTGCTACTTATCCTATCTCTAATGTCTACAACATGCCATTATTCGTAGACTTAGTGACCATGCAACTATTTTGCTATCTACTAATGGAACTGTTCGTAGGATTAAACGTTCTTTTAAATTTGAAAATTGGTGGATTAAAGAACAAGATTTCCAGGATCATGCTAAATCTGCCTGGCTCTCAACTATGGATAACCTTTTTCTTCTAGGACTAACCATCTTGCAGGTGCACTCAAGATTTGGTGCAAAAAGAAAAAGCCATTACAACAAGAGCTCAACAATCTAGAAGAGCAAATCAAACAAATTCAAATGAAGCCACTAGTTAATCAAGACCACAATCTAGAGGCATCTCTAGTCACAAGGTATGAGCAGACAATGACTAAACTAACTGACTCTTACATGCAGAAAGCAAAAAAACAGTGGATTAAGGATGGTGACAGGAATACCTCTTTCTTCCATCATGCCATTGTCAAAAGAAACCCAAGACATCTTTGCCTCTACAAATGCTAACATTGGGAAGCCTTTTACTGGGACACAATCGCTCTGAGAAACCCAAGACTATACATATTCCATCCCCGACAGCCAGGAGATTTTGGACACAATCGCTCCGAGAAACTCAAAGAAGGTTGCAGTCTCAACATGTGCATTAGCTCCGCAAGTTTTCTGGGATATAAGAAGCATATATATCATATTGCAGATTACTTACAGGTCACTCAATCTCTTGATGCAGCAGTATATCATATTAAAAGGGATTTCAACAGAGTAGCTCATAACTGTGCTCATCAGGCGATTAGGCAATATTTGTCTTCGCCTATCTTCGGTTCTTTTAATTCAGATCATAGGAATAGCCTCTGTCCCAACATCTCAATGCTTCAATCTTCCCAATTCAGGGCTATGTAATACATGTTGTACAATGTCGAAATTTTGACAAAATGGACCACATGTCTCAATGAATTGTCAAAAAGGACCACATGTGAACGAAATTGCCAAAAAAGACCACCTTACAGTGGCGGCAAGGCCTGCCAGGCAACACGTGCCAAATGCCGCCATAGCTCGTGGCGGCAAGCCCTGCCGCCATTGCATGTGGTGGCACGTTAGGCCAGTCGTGGTCGCCGTCAGCTGCCGTCGGACGGAGTGGGCCCTGCCGCCACAGCTCCTGGCGGCAGGATGTCATGGTAGGGTGGCAGGCCTTGCCGCCATAGCCCGTGGCGGCACCCCTGAGTCCTCGTCGGAAGCATCATCAGCCAGTGCCGCGGACTGTTCTAGCGCGAGCCGACCGTCTGCTTATCCACTACTGATCAGTAGTTGCTACTTGCTAATGTTTACGTTGATAATGAATGAGCAGCTCGCTTTTGCTGATCGATCTTCTCCCACTGCAAGACAACCATGCATGAGAAACAGATTTGGGCCCAGTTCTTTTGGCGGCTTCTCGGAGAAGCTGCCCTCCCCCAGCTTCCTGGGGAAGCCGGTTCTAAAATTTTCCGAGGCTTCTAGAATAGCTAAGGCTAAACTAATTTGGAAGCCTCACAAAATTTTGTCACTGGCTTCCCCAGGAAGCTGGGGGGAGGGCAGCTTCTCGGAGAAGCCGCCAAAAGAACTGGGCCTAGGTCTGTCCAGCACTACGTAGATAACTCTGTAATGATAGCGGCAGTGCACATCTTGCCAAACCGGGTTCTTGCATGCTATATTCCGCCCCTCGCGCTCGAACAGTTCGTGGAGCAGGGATGCCGCCACAGGCACTACCACGCCATCCTGCCGCCAGGGGCTGTGGCGGCAGGGCTCAATCCGTCCGACGTCGACCACAGCTGGCCTGACGTGCCGCCACATGCAACGGGTGCCGCCACATGCAACGGCGGTAGGGCCTGCCGCCACGGGCTGCGGCGGCATGTGCCACGTGTTGCCTGGCAGCCCCTGCCGCCACAGCGATGTGGTCTTTTTTGACAATTTCATTTACGGGTGGTCCTTTTTGACAATTCATTGGGGCATGTGGTCCATTTTATCAAAATTTCGTACAATGTCTATGAGTTGAATGAAATTTGGCGCCTCCGGGGCCTTCACTTGTTCAAAAAAAAAAGAGAGATCGCACACATGTGCTCTTGCTTGCACGGTCAACCAAATCATGACACGTCCACACGGAGCACATAATCAAATCCATAAGCAGGCTTGTCAAAATATTGAACCATGATGCTTAAGTCGATTATGAGTTGTCTAGTATCGACGATTGCGCATGCTGACATGACCAGCAACATTGGAGCGACCAAGACTATTGCCTGCTGATCAAACCTCATTGGCATTAGAAACGCCAAACTCCAATGCATCACCAGATAAGAACGGCAAGCGTCCTTCAGCATCCTCATCCCATCCGTGTGCTTTGGCCACACAACCGTCGATAATGACATAGAATGCCCGTGTGATTCTTCTTTTGTACATGTCGTCGATGATGATGGCGATCTCGGCGTCGGGTCGGCCAGATGGCATGGTGATAGCTTGTCTCTGCTCGTAGCTGCTCTGTGCCTCTTTCGAAATCTCTGTAGTCGACGCGCGGCCGTGTTGCCGTGCCGGTTCACCATGGCGCCCTTAGCTCGTCCTTCCTGGACCTGCGAACTACCTGCTCCAGCTGCTGGGTGTTCCAAAGATATTGCTCGATGAGCTGCTGAAACAAATATACGCTGACACAAGGTTGGGCCTTCGCCAAGAGAAAAAGGACCAACGAGTTCTGAACATCCCATTCATGTTGTCTCTGGTAGAATAGCTTCTCAGTGGACGTACTCATGCCTCTTAACAAGATGTGCTTACCACCCCTAATAAACTATTCAAACACCCACTATCTTTTATTAGTCTGTTTCAAAGTAATAGATGGCTCTGAAGATATCTCACTGGCAATTTCATCTGAAACTAATAACAATTCAATATCACTGTATGATGCTCCCAACATGTAATAAATCAAAGATAATTTTGTCCAGTTTACAGAAGTCCTGGACCTATACAGGAAACATAATCAAAATCAGTAAACTACTTGTGACAAATTCAGAAAGAAGAAGCAAACTGATTTGAACACAATACGGCCAACTTACAAAGTTGTGGCCTCTTACCAAACACATAATTAATCATCTCGACTTCATAGTTATGCATTTCTTAGTTACACATTTCTTTTAGTCGAGTACAAAACAAATCTTATGTTTACAAGCTTTCTTCTAACCAAAAATTATCATTTTTTACAAGGATCAGTAGCAAAGGCTCTCATGTAAAAGCATATATGTCAAACATAAATTATACTTCGTATTGGTACAATATTAAAGGAAAACTAAAAAGAATACATTTAAATGTTACATGTGGGAAACATAACAGGCTCAACCAAAGTGACTATGACCTAAGCTGGACAAATTGTTTCACCGGCCAGCATAAAAAATGAATGCATGGTCCACATGTCCAGAAACCCATTAGTGTAAGATACTGCTAATCAAAAAATGACAACCTTTCATAATCTCCACTTTGGAACAATTGATCTTCTCTGCTGTGTATTTCCATTAGATGACCAAGAGCCTTGAGCATATGCCTCCACATCAAATGTAGCATATCCACATCACAAAAACATTACCTGCGAGAAGTATGCAATCAGTGGATGGTTCTCAATATAAAATGTGTAAATAGGAGTAAACAACTCAGTTATGTAGTGTTGAAGAGCAGGAATAAAACTGCGAGATAAAACAATTGCAGCTAGCACAAATTATCACGATAGAAGATGCAAGAAAGTAACTACAGAATGGGTATGTTTCCAGAGAAAAAAAAACACATTGTCAACTATAAGACTCAGAAAAGGAAGCCTAATCCAAGTTTGACATATCTGAAAATTTAGTGCACAAGATAGTTTTTAAGTTGATAATGTATTTATCTATGGAACATGCATAAACATCTCCATATAATCTTGTAATTTCATAGTACATGCCCTTTGCAGAGGTAGTTCACAACATAGTGCATGAGAATCACAATCGGTCTCTTTGGCTGCCAAGGTCTCTCCCAAGTCAAGGGGCATAGGCCAAGCACCAAGCCATGCTCCTATCACAGCTTCATGGGAGGGCACAGAGATCATGTGGTCCACAACATCAGATGATGTGCAATAACTGGCATGTGAGAACAGAAATGTACTACGTCTCATGTAAGCTTACAATTGACATCATAAGTTGTAGATAGGCAGAAAAAAACTGAAACACATGAATTAATTTGTTTTGAAACCTGTATTCTGGTGCAATATTGAAAGCAGCACGTGAGAATTAATTTGCCTAAACAAGGATTATCAACAACTCAAAATTTAGCAGGCCTAAATGGTGTCAACAATTGAACTGGGGCAGAAAAACTGGCAAAAACAGAATGCATAACAACTTGTAACAGAATGGCGGACCCTTAAAAAGCACCTCTTCTGGTTGACACAATGAAACCAAAACCTGACAATCAATTATAAGTGGTAGTTAATTCAATTTACTTCCTTCCCCATGATGTAGTGCAACATGTTAACACATGATACAAATCAGCTTCAATAGGTCGTACAAAGCTACATAGTGGAGCTCGGCTACGACAGAAGGACTATAGCTCACAAATATGAGGGGCAACGTGCTTATGTAAAACAGGAAGTTTTGATAAAAAAAACTGTATCAACAAGTAAATCACACCAGAAAGTACCTTGATATATATTCAGATCCTCGATGCAGATGCTCATGTTTCTGCCTTGCTAGATCAGACCCCCTTACACGTGGCTGCAAAAAAACACAAGAAGAAGATCATCTCTTTCATCAGGGTATTTACTAATGAGATGGGCCGGGATTCCTCGAAAAAAAATCCTTTTTTACATTCCTTGAAAAAAAATGAGATGGGGACCTAATTTGGAGAGACGGGGAATTTTTACTATACCACACTAAAGCAATTTTCTGGGGTCAACATGTTTAACTTCTCATTCCATGAGCGGTGAGAGGCGGACCTCGGTGGTGGGAGGTAGACCTGAAAGAGCTGGGGGGCGGCTGTGTGGGCTCGATGCGGTCGATAGCGAAGAGCTGGGGGCGGCGGGCTGCGACAATGCGGCGGCGAGGTTGAGCAGAACCAGCATCTCTGGCCGTGGCCAACCATTGCCTCTAATGTCGCGCCTTCCTCGCCGTCCGCAGCCGCAAGTGCCTATTCGTCGAAGCTCTGTTGTTGCATATGTTGATACCCGTGGATTCTTCCATGTGGGTTTTCGTTGCAGGAGATTTAGGTGACGCGCAAGGCAGGAGGGGAGGGCGCCGCCGGTGTCTTATCTAGGACTGAAGCGGGGGGGAGGGGTCCGGAGGGGAGTTTGGATCCCCGAATCCTCTGAGGGGAGGGGGAGAATGGAGAGGCGGAGGAAGCGGAGATGATTGAGCCATTATTTTTGGGCGGGGCAGGAATGACGAGGACGACCAAAAGCATTTGACGTATTGGTACGGTGAGGAGAATAGGGTAGAGCTTCCTTCTTTTTAAGTAGGGTAGATAATTAGTTGTGTAATTGGTGGAGTTTTATTTCTAATGGTATCCAATTCTGATGATGCGGTAATTCCTTTCCGGTTCCTTTACTGTCCTTTTCGTTTCTGATGGCGCGGTGGAAGGGTAAATTGGTCATATAGAAAATATGTAGGACAAAACCTCCGACCGAAGGAAACAGAACCAGTTCCTCCTTTTAATATAATAATATAATATAATATAAGTAGAGACTTCACCTATAGGAGTGACATCAGCAGTGATGTCACCCATGTGGTGACCAATTTTTTCAAAAAATTATGAAACAAATTTGAAACATAATTGAAATATAAGTGAAACACCAATATTTTTGTGAAACAAACTGGAGTGACGTCAGCAGTGATGTCATCAGTTTCACTTTTTGTCACAGTGTTTCACAATGTTTTACATGTATCACTCTACTTTCATAAAAATTTCACTTGTTTCAATTATTAGTTTTATATTGGACAAATGTCAAAAGGCTCACCAATCTCAAAGCAGGGAGTGAACGCTAGATGTGGCACCGGTAGGTACTGTTGTCGGTAAAATCGCTGTGTTCGGCAACATCACCTACCGGTGCCACATCTAGCGTCCACTCCCTGCTTTAAGATTGGTGAGCGTTCTGACATTTGTCTAATATAAAACTGATAATTTAAACACAAGTGAAACTTCTATGGAACTAAAAAACATTGTGAAACATTGTGACAAAAAGTGAAGCTAATGACGTCACCGCTGACGTTACTCCGGTTTGTTTCACAAAAATATTCATGTTTCAGTTAAGCTTCAATTATATTTCAGAATTATTTCATAATTTTGTGAAAGAATTGATCACCACATGGATGACATCACTGCTAACGCCACTCCTGTAGGTGAAGTTGCTTTTAAAAACAGGTTTTCGGTAATGCACGACGTTGTTTTTAGGCAGTAGGCTGACCAAACACAGTTCTCAAATGCGTTTAGGAGAAATTGTTTTCCCACAATCTCGGTATCCATACAACCCCTAACAGTGGATGGAGTCCGTAGGAGGAGGGGCTAATTAGTTGCGTTCGCAATCGGAAAGAAAGGAAGAGTTGTTGCGGTGGTATCTTTTGCGTAAATAGTGAGAAGTATGACGTCGCGGAGAGTGTGACATTGTAGATTTCACCTTAATAGTAAAGACAAGGAAACACGGAGTGGTGGCATCAACATGGCATAAAACTAGCGAGAACTAGTGGAAATACATGCTAGTGACAATCCAGTTTGGAAAAACCTTTGGGCGCTTCGTGTACCAGCCAAGGTTTAAATTCATTGTTGAAGATTTTTGCATGGGACTCTACCTTGTTATGCAGTGCTGGCGAATCGTTATGTCCTAGTTAACTCCACATGCCCGTTGTGCAAGACTTTCTGTGAATACAAAAAGCATGCATGCTTCGGATGTGTGAGATTGAAAGAAGTATGAAAAATCTCGGGCTTGAGGAGATCATAACCAAAGCATTGATAGTGGATAGATCTGGTTCCGTGGTCTTGGAAGAACCACTTTGTATTCCTAAAAAGGAGGTGAGCCTCTTCCCGATGATTGGTGTCTCGGAACTCGTAGCCTCCACTCTTTGGTACACATGGTGGCAACGTCGCCAAGTAACCTACGGGGTAGCAATCCCAGTTGCCTGCAAAGACATCACTAGCTATTGCGACATTTACATCAAACTATGGCAAGAAAATGAGATCAAAATGTAGTGTAAAACGCGGTGCCTGGTCTAAACCGTGTGAAGGTTAAGTCAAACTGAATGTCGATGCAGCATTTAACTTGGAAAATGAAGTGAGAGCTACGGGAGCGGTAATCAGAGATGACATGGGAGGTTTCTTAGCAGCAAGTAATAGCTATATTCCCCATGTTACTTCGGCAGAGCTGAAGCAAGGGCACTCAAGGATGGACTCATCCTAGCGGATCAAATTGGTTGCTCTAAGATGATTATCAACTCTGATTGCTTGGAAGTTATTCAGACAATGCATGATGGTGGCATCTCAGCTACCGAAGCCTCCGCAATTTATGAAGAATGTAATTTTTTAGCTAGAGGTTGTGATCATGTTATTTTTTAGCATTGTAATTGGGAAGCTAATACTGTAGCTTATTTTCTTGTTGCTCGCTTAGAAGGGGATCAGACTTGTGTCTGGATGGGAGATCCTCCTGATTTTATTGTTTCTAGCTTGATAAACGATGTAACCTTATTTGAGAATCAATAAAGTTGGCATGATGGGTTTCCCTAAATAAAAAAAGAAAACGTGGAGAATTTCAAAACATGAAAAGATAGACGCGTTGTGATTAGTCATTGCCAAATATTTTCCGTGGGCAGATCCGGTGAACCTGCCAGCGAAGAGTTAAACAAGGGTGATGGTTAGAATTGGCAGTTCGTTAACGGGCCCTAGCTGTAATGACCTCATGCTTCAGAATGGGACAGTGTTCCCCTTCGAGTTTCACAGAGACACATCCGAAGCCAAGGAATGGCCCGGATTTGTTCAGGTCAAGATCCTAGTATGCAAGGATTTGCTTAAAATCCCTCACAAAAAAAAAGATTTGCTTAAAAACAAGGTATCGGTTGAAATTGTAGCATTCAGAAGCATCGGCAAGGGGAAAGCCCGGTTTCTGTCTCCCTCTCCCCAACAATGTCATCGTCGAGTGAGGAGTAGGAAAAGGTGTCTCTCGTGGAGATGTGGGCATGAGTCAAATGCCTGGAGATGTACCTTTCATAGGACATCGCCGCTCTCAAGGGAAGGTGCTCTGCGCTGACGGACGCGTGACCGTCATGCCATCGTTCATGCACATGTCGACACCCATGGGCTTGGAATACTTCAGGGTATTCGACGACTTCTTCGGCACCTACTCCACGAAGCACCTGGCAGGCGGCCGCATATCATCATCGTGATGGGGATGCACGAAGAGCTGGTCGGCGAACCTCAGCGGTCCCCGCAATTCCCTCATGACCTCGAGGACTGGTGGAGGAAGATCGTCCTAGATGGGTTCCGCTTCTGGACGACGAGTTGGTTGCCAGGGCCGAGAGTGGAATGCTCGTCGGCTCCTCGGGTATCTTCATGATGGTCCTGGAGAAGTACCTAACGCTCGCCAACTGCGGCACTACCTAAAGGGCCATGAAGTACCGTGGCAAGGAGTTTGTGGTGATGCTTCCTCTTTTTCTCTATTTTACTACTATGTCTAGAAAATCCAGAGGCTGGATCAAGCTACCTTCACACCCTTTGTGTTTCGATTTTCCAGTTTTAAGCTGCATATATTGTTAGTGTTAGGCATGAAATGGGAAAAATTGCTTAGGGTATGCATGATCTCTTATTTATTGGGATTCTTCAGAGAAATCTACAATATTTCATCCAAAATCCTCATCACATGGTTTCCCGTAGACACAAAATCAAGTTTAATTAATGAAAAATTATGGAAATTTCGTCAAGCATGAGAGAAGGGAATTGATATAAGTTTACTCCTAATAAGATATTACTATTAATAGTAACTAGTCATCAACCCGTGCCCTGCACGGGCTTGAACTATATTTCTTATTGGATTATATATATCATGCGCCGAAAAAAGTTTAGAATATTATATTATTAACTTTTATAGTTTGAAGAAAATTAAATTTCTTGTGTTAGTCCATATGTAAACAATTTTGGGTATGCATTCATAATTCTTTCATAATATGGTGAGTCAGCAATTTGTGGGTATTGGTTGAACTGTGTGAGCGTGGTTGTATCTCTATTTACACTTATTAGTTCAAATAATATTTTAAAGGTTGCAACTCAGTAAAACATTTTCTATCCAACATCAGATTCTTACTTTATGTCTGTGCACATTTATTCAACCTGTAACATTAGCCTTTTGTAAAAAAACAAGCATATATGGATTTTTTAATCTCAAAATTCAATGTAAATTAGTTGCTTGGACTTGCTCGTTACTAATCAAAGCGTAGCAACTTAATAAAATCTGTGTTCTAGGCAGCAAAGTTGGGGTCCACGCCCTGTAAGAAACTCATGTTGACACAAATAGAGAGTAATACACACCACGGAAAGAGAACTCATTTGTTATCATCTTCAGATATTTGCAACGACTTTTGATTATCACCCCCATCGCTATAAATACATGAAGTTTAGTGAAGTGAATAATCTTTAGTATCTTTGGCTGCAACTTTTCGCATGTACTCTCTTTGTTAGAGATTAGAAAACTTATGAGTTTTTTAAAATTGTTAGACATTATAAATTGTATCTCATTTATTTTTGTTCCTCCAACAATGCATGTTTTCCTTTTTTTTCCTTTCTTTTCTCATGCATGTAAAATTATTGGTGCATTTCGTAATTAGTGGTGTGAATTATGGAGTTTCTTGGTCTTAGCGAATTGTCCCTCAGGCCATATTATCCCTAAAGGAAGAAGTACATGTTAGTTGCAAATTACAAAACTTTATATTCTGAAAAAATTACCACAACGAATATGTTGAAATTATATTTAAATCAGCAAGATATATTATTTTTCCCACCACACCTTTCAAAGAAGTCATGTTGGCATACATATATAGTAGTTCAAATCACTTAAAAAGAACTCCCATTTGTACGCCATAAGATATTTAGTACAAAATTAATCTAAGATCCAAGAAAATTCGTATCTCCCCGTGTGCATTTGTAGAATTCAGGCAATATTTAACAATGATATATGGTTTTTATATTCTGTTTCTTTGGAGACCATTTAGGAAAATAGAAGTATGATAGATAATATATACAAATTCTCTGGATGCGATTCTAGGATTTTATTTTATAGTAAACATGATTTTCTTTTAATTTTCGGAGATAATGTTTGGGTCCCATATTTAGTAATGGAAGTACCAAAGAGTTACTCCCTCTGGTTCGAATAATTACTAAAAACCGATGCATATGCACACTAAGACATGTCTAGATATATATATCTACTCTCAGGCAACTATTTTGAATCGGAAAGAGAACTTTCTTATATACATAAAAATACTATATGTATACCTGATTCGTAAATCCCTCTTTTTCTTCGTGTATGTAAAAATTGCTTCTCCGTTAGCCAGTAGTGGAAAATTGATGAGTATGTTTGCTTTACCTCAGAAAAAGAAACTACCGAGTGTGATCATCGCCTGGTTTACATGCCTAGGGCAGAGACTCCATCAGGCCGGCCATTAGCAAATCGACTGTGCATATATACACCACAACTTTACGCATCTGCGTTGACATCATATAAGGAAATTAATCATCAATGTAAATTGTTGCTAATTGGATAGTTCAGTGCACACATAAACTGATATGTGAATATATTAGATTGACCAAACAAACACTTACAGATATAGTATAATATACTTTTGTTAGATATCCTTGAGGCACTGCGATGTCAAGTACGTATATATAGACAAAAACTGACATGGACATGCATGGCTGTCCGGCGGTTGGCAAGAATGCTATTTGATGTACTCCCTTGAAATCCTTGCCTATGTGAAGAAGAAGGTACCCAGTCAATGCGGTGGAAAAATACTTTGCCTTGGGGATATCACCGTTCTTTAATAAAAAGCTTCACGGTACATGGAGGATACCAGGATGGCGATGGGCATCGAAACATGCGGCCTTGCAGCGGCCGGAAACTGGGATGAGGAGAGAAATTGGCGGATCCCGGCGAAGTCGAGGAGCGGCGGCGCCCTAGTCTTCGCTTTTTTCTTTTCTTGAGATGCATCTAGGCTTCCGGGTGAGTTGGTTGAGATAGGAAAGAAACCTCGGACCACGGGATGATCAAACCATCTAAATAGTTAAGCTAGAAGATCGTACGGCTAATAACATCTTATTTCTAGAATTAACCTTTTTTTTTTGAAAGTATTTCTAGAATTAACCTGGTGGCTCTGTGGGAGTCTCCAATTAGATACACAAGGTCATAATTTTCATTAACTACTCTCGAGGTCATCAAGAAATTGCAGGAATTGCAGTGATTTGTCGACCAGCTCATCATGGATCCCCATGACAACAACATGGAGTAGGTGCCAAAGAAGCTATCAAAGAACCAGAAAGTAATCAATGCCCATGGGAGGCATCATGAGCATGAATGACGGCACGACATTCGCGTCGTCCATCTCTACAAGTGTCACGTAATGGGTATACGCCGAACCCTGGACCTTTGTAGCATGACTCCCGCTGGAGAGGGCTAGTTGCGCAACGGAGGCAAAGGAAGAGGTAGGTGGGTTGGTTAGATGATAGATCTGATTCTTTATTGATTGCTCGTATGGGTTTAGAGGCAAGCATCAAATAGCCCACGTACACGAAAAAGACATTATTTGCCTAAGGCCAAAATCCTAACAAACTTGGAAATGACTAAAAAACCTAGATACTAATTATGGAGATACCATCCTATTAAACTAAAAGGATACATATTGATTCCATACTATTTGTTGCACCAACTAAAGCCTTCACGCGCATTTGGGGCACCTGCCCTTGTGAGTGGCGATGTCGTACGAGAGGTACATCTCCGGTCATTTGCCCCATGTACACATCACCATGAGAGGCACCGCTTCACACTCCTTACTCAATGACGAGATTGCCAGGGAGAGCGAGAGAGAGAGAGAGAGAGAACGAGGGCTTCCCCTTGTTGCTGCTTCTAAATCGTACAATTTTACCTATAGCTTGTTTTCAGGAAAATACTTTTTTGCAAGGATTTTAACCCAAATCCGGTCATATCAGGGTCTTGACTTGAACAAATCTGGGTCATTTGTTAGCCTTAGATGTGTCGTCGTGTGGCACTCGAATGGAAACATTGTCGCATTCTAGAGCATGAAGTAATTAACTAGATGCCAAATTTCAACCAGCACCCATGGTTAATTTTCCGTTCGCATGTTCATTGGATCTCCGAAGGAAATATTTGGGAATGGAAAATTTCTGTTTTTTCTTTCTTATCTTGGATATCCGCACGGAAAGTACTAGGTAAAATAGATATACTAATTATGCTACGTATTTAGTGTGGGGAATGTGATAAAAAACAGAAAAACGACATACGTGAATGACCCAAGATCTATCTATGAAGATGTAATACAAGATTAGATCTAGAAAATATCTCACCAACAAAGTGCGGAAGATAGTCGGTGAATATTCTGAACAAGGTGACCCGCAGCTGGACGTATCCCTCCGAGCTGCGAGTACGATACATCCATCGGTATCCATGCATACGGAGTCACTAGTCCATAAGGGCATGGACGTTCAGGACGAAGATCTATAGAGGTACTAGCGTAGCCTTTCGGCATAGGGTGGAGAGAGAGGGGAGGGAGGAGTCAGGCATAGAACGTGGGGAGAGGAATTCCCCCTCTTCTATTTGTATTGGATAGGGGTAGGTGGGCGCGTAGGAGGTTGGTGTCTGCCCCTAGGGTCGCCACAACAAGGAAAGGAGGGTGCCCGAAACCCTAGCTGCCGCCGGCTGAGCCTCCAAGACAAGTGGAGTGCCACATAATGGGCCCCTAGAGGCTCATTCGGCTGCCCCATTCGACCCAGCGAAGTAGGCAGCCCATTTTGTCCAACTAGAACATTCCAGAATTCCTAGAAAAATCTGGACGCCTTCCAAACATTTCAAACAACAATCTGGAACTCATCTGGTTTCTCTTTGAAACTACTTAGATCTTACCAGAACTATGAGATCATCGAAAACCTAGACCTTAGAGATATAGCTCTCTCAGGAAGGTAATTAACATGGCCAAATCATCGAGATGTGCTCCCTCATGGAAAGGTTAACCTAATATTCACTGGCGTAGTTATAAAGCATTCAGGGGGGCCACCCCCAACTTTTTGGCAATTACTGAAGAAAAAAATTCCACAAGGCCTAGGATAGGAAAATTCAATCAATTTGCCACCCCAAGACAATAAATTCTTGTGTTTTACCCCCCCCCCCCTCCCCTAGAACTTCTCGTCAAGCTCCGTCACTGCTAATATTGGCTAGTGTTGAGTGGGAACATAAGTTTCCCTTACTGACGGTACATTCTCTTACTCAATCCGGGTTTGATAATACTTCGTTACTAATAGATCCTGGGCATCAGGTTCCCTAAGGGAAATTGCACGGTTCTCATTTAAGTTGTCTTGGTTGCCAGAAGATGGCTTCTATGATATGGTTGGAGCCAAATGGATTGCCGTGTCACATGGTGATGCACCCATTGAGCATTGGAAAAATAAAATACGACAAAATCGTCGTTTCCTTAGGGGGTGGACAAAAAAATCTAAGTGGTAAATATAAAAATGAAAAGGAGAGACTTGTAGCTATAACTGATGATCGATACATCAAGCCTAAATCTTTTCCTATTTATATAGCCGACCGAAACACAATGTGGGATGCTAATGAAATTGTCTCTAAACTTAGATGAGATGAGGAAATTAGATGGGGCCATCGTGCAAAGGTGAAACATTTTCAAGAAGGGGGAATGATACCAAATACTTTCATCTTATTGCTAATGGAAAACATAGAAAGAAGAACAAAAATTTAGTCGGAACAAGATGAAGGTGTTGGAGATATGCCCAAGAGGCAATAATAAAATGGTTATTATAATATATCTTTGAGTTTATGATAATGTTTACATACCATGCTATAATTGTATTAACCGAAACATTAGTACATGTGTGATATGTAGACAACAAAGAAGTCCCTAGTATGCCTCTTAAACTAGCTTGTTGATTAATGGATGATTAGTTTCATAATCATGAACATTGGATGTTATTAATAACAAGGTTATATCATTATATGAATGATGTAATGGACACACCCAATTAAGCGTAGCATAAAGATCTCGTCATTAAGTTATTTGCTATAAGCTTTCGATACATAGTTACCTAGTCCTTATGACCATGAGATCATGTAAATCACTTATACCGGAAAGGTACTTTGATTACATCAAACACCACTCGCGTAAATGGGTGGTAATAAAGGTGGGATTAAGTATCCGGAAAGTATGAGTTGAGGCATATGGATCAACGAGTGGGATTTGTCCATCCCGATGACGGATAGATATACTCTGGGCCCTCTCGGTGGAATGTCGTCTAATGTCTTGCAAGCATATGAATAAGTTCATAAGAGACCACATACCACGGTACGAGTAAAGAGTACTTGTCAGGAGACGAGGTTGAACAAGGTATAGAGTGATACCGATGATCAAACCTCGGACAAGTAAAATATCGCATGACAAAGGGAATTGGTATCGTATGTGAATGGTTCATTCGATCACTAAAGTCATCGTTGAATATGTGGGAGCCATTATGGATCTCCGGATCCCGCTATTGGTTATTGGTCGGAGTGAGTACTCAACCATGTCCGCATAGTTCACGAACCGTAGGGTGACACACTTAAAGTTGGATGTTGAAATGGTAGAACTTGAATATGGAATGGAGTTCGAATATTTGTTCGGAGTCCCGGATGAGATCCCGGACATCACGAGGAGTTCCGGAATGGTCCGGAGAATAAGATTCATATATAGGAAGTCATATTCCAAGTTTGGAAATGATCCGGTGCATTTATGGCAGGTTCTAGAAGGTTCTAGAGAAAAGTCCGGAAGAAATCACCATGGAAAGTAGAGTCCCGAAGGGACTCCACCATGCATGACCAGCCAACCCTAAAGGGGAGGAGTCCAAGGTGGACTCCCCTAGGGTGGCCGGCCAACCCCCCTCATGGAAAGGGGGAATCCCACCCCAAGTGGGATTCCCACCTTGGGTAGGTTTCCCTACATATGGGAGGTTTCATTGTTGGGGTCTTATTCGAAGACTTGGATACCAACACTTGGGGATTTCCACCTATATAATGAGGAGGAGAGGGAGGGGGCTGCCAACACTTGGCCGCACCACCTAGGGCTGCCCTTGGCCGGCGCCCTAGCCTCCCCCTCTCTCCCCAAACCCTAGCGGTCTCTCTCCTCCACCACATCCCGCACGCTTAAGCGAAGCTCCGCCGGATTTCTCCACCACCACCGACACCACGCCATCGTGCTGTCGGATTCAAGAGGAGCTACTACTTCCGCTGCCCGCTGGAACGGGGAGGTGGATGTCGTCTTCATCAACAACCGAACGTGTGACCGAGTACGGAGGTGCTGCCCGTTCGTGGCGCCGGAACCGATCGTGATCAAGATCTTCTACGCGCTTTTGCAAGCGGCAAGTGAACGTCTACCGCAGCAACAAGAGCCTCATCTTGTAGGCTTTGGAATCTCTTCAAGGGTGAGACTCGATAATCCCCTCGTTGCTACCGTCTTCTAGATTGCATCTTGGCTTGGATTTCGTGTTCGCGGTAGGAAATTTTTTGTTTTCTATGCTACGTTATCCTACAGTGGTATCAGAGCCAGGTTTATGCATAGATGGTTGCACGAGTAGAACACAATGGTTTGTGGGCATTGATGCTTATGTTATCTTTAGTTTGAGTACTTTGCATCTTTGTGGCATAGTGGGATGAAGCGGCTCGGGCTAACTTTACATGACCGCGTTCATGAGATTTGCTCCACGCTCGACATGCAACTTGTATTGCATAAGTGGCTTTGCGGGTGTCTGTCTCTCCTACTATAGTGAAGATTCAATTTACTCTTCTATTGACAACACTAGTATCACCGTTGTGGTTCATGTTCGTAGGTAGATTAGATCTCTTTCGAAAACCCTAAACCACGTAAAATATGCAAACCAAATTAGAGACGTCTAACTTGTTTTTGCAGGGTTTTGTGATGTGATATGGCCATAATGTGATGATGAATATGTATGAGATGATCATTATTGTATTGTGGCAACCGGCAGGAGCCTTATGGTTGTCTTTAAATTTCATGTTGAGTAGTATTTCAAAGTAGTTGTAATAGTTGCTACATGAGGTGAACAACCATGAAGACGGCATCATGGACCTTGACGCTACGCCGACGATGATGGAAATCATGCCCGAAGATGATGGAGATCATGTCCGTGCTTTGGAGATGAAGATCGAAGGCACAAAATATAAAGGGCCATATCATATCACATATGAATTGCATGTGATGTTAATCCTTTATGCATCTTATTTTGCTTAGATCGCGACGGTAGCATTATAAGATGATCCCTCACATTAATATCAAGATAATAAAGTGTTCTCCCTCGTATGCACCGTTGCCAAGGTTCGTCGTTTCGAAACATCTCGTGATGATCGGATGTGATAGACTCAACGTTCATATACAACGGGTGTAAGCCATGTTGCACACGCGGAATACTTGGGTTTGCTTGACGAGCCTAGCATGTACAGACATGGCCTCGGGACAACGAAACCGAAAGGTTGAACACGAGTCATATGGATGATATGATCAACATGTTGATGTTCACCATTGAAGCTACATCATCTCACGTGATGATCGGTTTTGATGTAGTGGATTTGGATCGTGTACCACTTAACAACTATGAGGGATGTTGTATTAAGTGGGAGTTCATTAGTAATTAGATTAAAAACATGAACTAATTATCATAAACTTAGTCTGAGTAGTATTTTGAATTAATTTTGTAGTTTTGGCATCCGTTTACTACTATGCGCTAGTCTTGTAATTGAGGTAGAAATACTGTTAAAATCTGACAAGAAACTTTACGGATTGGTACCGTATTGTTAAGAATCAAGAATTGATTAAGTCCTATTGCAAACTTTTAGTAAACCTCACATTGTTGATTCAAAGAGCTATGTTTTCAATTAGTACCTAAAGTTATCTTGTCTCCGTTCAAATCTGTTTGAATAGTAAGGAGCTGAGAATTTAGTTTTTCAGAAATAATCAAGGTATGAGATATATGTGATATCTAAAGACCTTATTACAAGATGATAGAATATAATTTGGTGAGACTACATAAACTCATAAGTTTTATGGGAATGTACGAAGGTTGAAGACGCAAGGCGTCCCAATCCTCCAACTATTGGGGCACTAACAATATTCGCATATCCATGAAATTATTATCCTTAGTATGCACCGTTGCTAAGACTCGTCGTATCGAAGCATCACGTGATGATCGGGTGTTATAGATTCTACGTGTGCATACAACGGGTGCAAGCCAGATTTGCACATGCGAATACTAAGGTTAAACTTTATGAGCCTAGCATGTACAGACATGGTCTCAGAAAGTCGTCATGAATTGATGGATAAAATTATGAGTGAAATTGTTCATCGTATTACAAAGTTACTAATAGTGAAATCTAGAACACTTGTCATATGATGATCAAATTCAAAGTAAGAACCTCGAGGTTATTGGTATTTGACCAACAAACCTAGAAGTTATTGAAGATGAAGTGTTTTCTGAATAATGAGGAAAGCTAAAAGAGAAATTACAAAAGATATTTTGGCAGAGAGAAAAGAAAAGACTAGAAAGTCTAGCTCAGGTGTATATAAATGATATACATGTTATGGTTGTATTCCTAGTTAGGTCACACAATGAAATTCTTGGGTATTAGTACTATATTGGTTGGTATGAAGTGTCATACAAAACAACGCAATACAAGAATACAATGGCCTAAGTGATCGACAAGGAATATGATAGGAATGCACGACTAGAACAAAATAAAGTGTTATTATGTTCGTCGTTAGCATTCTATCTAGCCCTTAGAATTTATAATAAAGAACTTAATAATTGTTATTTTGCTCTGGTCAAATGAAAACAATGAGTTGTTCAAATTATGACATTACTCCATATACGATGGATAAGTTATTATAAATCTTAATGGTGAAACACACACACATAATACTGACGCTAAAATGCCATAAGGCAAATGATTTGAATTCCACTTATTTGTGGAACCGCCATTTAGGTCATATTGGAAAGGAACGCATGAAGAAACTCCATACAAATGGATTATTGGAGTCATTTGATTTTTGAATCATTTGGCACTTGCAAATCTTTTCAAAAGAGAATGACTAAAATACCGTTCATAGGCCAAGAGTTGAACGGGCAACTAACTTAGTGAAAAACATACATGATGATGTATGTGGTTCACTGGGCATAGTTGTGTGCGGGAGATTCTTCTACTTCATGAAAACTTTCAAACAATGAATTGAGTATATGTGGATATATTCGATAAGGAAGAAGTTTGAAACATTTGAATGGATTCAAATAATTTTCAGCATGAAGTGGAAATCATCGTAATAGAAAAGTCAAATATCTATGATTGGATCATGGTGGAAATATTTGAATTACGAGTTTTAGCGAACATCTAAGAGAGTTATGAAATTGTTCTACAACTCACGTTTCTTGGAGTATCATAGTGATGATGAAGTATCCAAGAGATGTATCCAAACTTTGTTGGATTAATGATGAGATAAAATAAAATAAAGCCATTATATTTTTGTGGATTATGCTTTAGTGACTACCGCTTTTACACTAAATAGAGCATCATCATGATCCGTTGAAATGACACCATACGAGTTATGGCATAGGTAAGAAACCTGATAGTCTTTTCTTAAATTTTGGTATGCATAGCATAAGTAAATAAGTTTACAACCAAAATCGGATGAATGTCTTTGTTGGTTATCCCAGAGATTTGATTGGGAATTCTTCCCACGAGACAAAGACAAAAGTGTTTGTCAATGTTTCTTATTTCCGAGAAATTGTTTCTAGTGAAGTATTTGAGTGGGAGGACAATATAATTTGATAAGGTTTATGAACCCGAGCATAATGATCGAGTAGCACAGCATCGGAATTGGTTTCGAAGCGGCCACAACGATCATGGCTCCCATGACTACAAAGTGTTTTAGTCATGGAGATCGAAGTACATATTGAACCTTGTAGGTATGGTTTACTTTGTGATCAAATAAATGATTTATGGACAAAGGATTGATTTTGAACAATGATAAACCAACTACAAACAAGGAAGTTATGATGGGCCCTGACTCCGTTAAAATGGCTATACGCCATGAAATCCAAGATAGATGAATACTTTATGAAAGTAAATGGATCTATGAAATTGATAGACTTGGATGAAATATTCTTGAAGAAAGCTTGACTTGTCGAAAAATTGTTTACGACAAAGTTCAAAGAGTTGAATACGATAAGATTAGATCTTCTGTAGCAATGCTTATAGTCTATGTGGATTATTCTAGTAATCACTACATATTTCTTTTATGAGATTTGCTAGTAGGATGGCAAAATACACTACTTAACAGAAGTATGTATACAAGATACAACCAAGAGTTTTGCTGGTCCGTGGAATACTAGATAGGTATACAAGCTTCAATTGGATGAAGTAAGTATCACAGAGTTGGAATCTTCACCAGATGAAATAGTCAAAGAGTTTTTGATTTCATCAGAGACGATGAAGAGGCTTGCATTTGCAAGAAATTAAGTGGGAGCGCTAAGACACATTTATAATACTTTATGTAGGTGACATATAGTTGGTTATAAATGATGTAATTATATACTTGATTAAAAGGTTTCATTGAGAATTAACTTCAATGAAAGGATATGGACTGAAACAAATTTAGTGTCAAGATCTATGAAGATAGATTGAAACACATAAATAAGTTTAAGTCAAAGTACATATGATGGATATTGAAGTAGTTCAATATAGAAATATTAAGAAAATATTCTTGTCATGTGAAGGTTTAACAAGACTTGAATGTATCTGACACTCAATGAGTAAAAACACATGAGTGATTATAGATCACGAATAATATGTACACAATCAGATATCATGTGCTATAAAGTGTTATGAGCATATACCAGAATGATTCATATGATGATCATTGGACGACAGTAAGAATATCCTTGAGTACTTTAGAAGAACTAAGGATATATATATATATTTGTATGAAGAAATGACAAACAAATCGCTGTAAGGTGTTACACCGATATTGGTTTTGTCACATATAAAATATAATTTCAATCTCAAATTAGACTAAGTGTTGTTTAAAAGGTAGCACAATGAGCTAGAAGTTGTCTATGCTAGATTTAGAAGAGTTCTAAATATTGTGACGGATTCTACAAAAGAAGGCAGAGTATGTCATTGTTTTGACAATGGCAAAGGATGTTAAGTCAAGAAGTTCTTTGAGAGCTTGGTGTAGTTCCGACAGGGTCAGAACTTTGAAGCTATATTGTGTGTGACAATATTAGTGACATATTTTAGACCGCGGAATTAAGGTTCCACTAGAAGACCAAACATATTTAATGCCGACTCATTTGGAAATGAGTGATGCGTTGAGACGCAAATGAATTGCAAAATACATACGGTTCTGAGCATGTCAGGTCCGTTGACTAAAACCTCTCTCATGAGCAAAACATGATAAAGCACCGGAAGGCCAAGGTGTTATATCTTTACAAATGTAAACTAGATTATTGACTCTAGTGCAAGTGGGAGACTGTTGGAGATATGCCCAAGAGGCAATAATAAAATGGTTATTATAATATATCTTTGAGTTTATGATAATGTTTACATACCATGCTATAATTGTATTAACCGAAACATTAGTACATGTGTGATATGTAGACAACAAAGAAGTCCCTAGTATGCCTCTTAAACTAGCTTGTTGATTAATGGATGATTAGTTTCATAATCATGAACATTGGATGTTATTAATAACAAGGTTATATCATTATATGAATGATGTAATGGACACACCCAATTAAGCGTAGCATAAAGATCTCGTCATTAAGTTATTTGCTATAAGCTTTCGATACATAGTTACCTAGTCCTTATGACCATGAGATCATGTAAATCACTTATACCGGAAAGGTACTTTGATTACATCAAACGCCACTGCGTAAATGGGTGGTAATAAAGGTGGGATTAAGTATCCGGAAAGTATGAGTTGAGGCATATGGATCAACAGTGGGATTTGTCCATCCCGATGACGGATAGATATACTCTGGGCCCTCTCGGTGGAATGTCGTCTAATGTCTTGCAAGCATATGAATAAGTTCATAAGAGACCACATACCACGGTACGAGTAAAGAGTACTTGTCGAGAGACGAGGTTGAACAAGGTATAGAGTGATACCGATGATC
This sequence comes from Lolium rigidum, assembly GCF_022539505.1. NCBI lineage: Eukaryota > Viridiplantae > Streptophyta > Magnoliopsida > Poales > Poaceae > Lolium > Lolium rigidum. The sequence goes on along the minus strand of NC_061513.1, from coordinate 350,189,368 downwards.
AAACCTCGGACAAGTAAAATATCGCATGACAAAGGGAATTGGTATCGTATGTGAATGGTTCATTCGATCACTAAAGTCATCGTTGAATATGTGGGAGCCATTATGGATCTCCGGATCCCGCTATTGGTTATTGGTCGGAGTGAGTACTCAACCATGTCCGCATAGTTCACGAACCGTAGGGTGACACACTTAAAGTTGGATGTTGAAATGGTAGAACTTGAATATGGAATGGAGTTCGAATATTTGTTCGGAGTCCCGGATGAGATCCCGGACATCACGAGGAGTTCCGGAATGGTCCGGAGAATAAGATTCATATATAGGAAGTCATATTCCAAGTTTGGAAATGATCCGGTGCATTTATGGCAGGTTCTAGAAGGTTCTAGAGAAAAGTCCGGAAGAAATCACCATGGAAAGTAGAGTCCCGAAGGGACTCCACCATGCATGACCAGCCAACCCTAAAGGGGAGGAGTCCAAGGTGGACTCCCCTAGGGTGGCCGGCCAACCCCCCTCATGGAAAGGGGGAATCCCACCCCAAGTGGGATTCCCACCTTGGGTAGGTTTCCCTACATATGGGAGGTTTCATTGTTGGGGTCTTATTCGAAGACTTGGATACCAACACTTGGGGATTTCCACCTATATAATGAGGAGGAGAGGGAGGGGTTGCCAACACTTGGCCGCACCACCTAGGGCTGCCCTTGGCCGGCGCCCTAGCCTCCCCATCTCTCCCCAAACCCTAGCGGTCTCTCTCCTCTACCACATCCCGCACGCTTAAGCGAAGCTCCGCCGGATTTCTCCACCACCACAGACACCACGCCGTCGTGCTGTCGGATTCAAGAGGAGCTACTACTTCCGCTGCCCGCCGGAACGGGGAGGTGGACGTCGTCTTCATCAACAACCGAACGTGTGACCGAGTACGGAGGTGCTGCCCGTTCGTGGCGCCGGAACCGATCGTGATCAAGATCTTCTACGCGCTTTTGCAAGCGGCAAGTGAACGTCTACCGCAGCAACAAGAGCCTCATCTTGTAGGCTTTGGAATCTCTTCAAGGGTGAGACTCGATAATCCCCTCGTTGCTACCGTCTTCTAGATTGCATCTTGGCTTGGATTTCGTGTTCGCGGTAGGAAATTTTTTGTTTTCTATGCTACGTTATCCTACAGAAGGAACCAGAATGGGAGAGGACAATTTAAAGGTCTATATTCAATAATACTATAAGAAACTATTTGGCATGCCGGTTCGAAATAGTTTCTCTTGAATGGAGGAAAATAATCATAACATACCGCAACTCTCAAATGAGGATAATGTCATTATTACATTAAACTTCATATATAAGTAAGTGAGACGTGCTATGTCAAATTGAGCATAATAAGGTGTCGGGACCTGATGGGTTCCCCACTTAATTTGACCAAAATTTTGGGAGGTCAATAAAAATGATTCACCGGCTTTTTCCCTCAATTGTAAACAGGAGATTTATCGTTGTTCAAGTTGAAATTTGGAGTTATTAATCTTCTACCCAAGTAAGAAAATGTGGTTTAAGTACAAAAATATAGAAAATTTTATTTAGCTTTAAAATATTCGCTAAACTAGCAACGAATCACATTACTGGGATCGCCCGTAAAGTGATTAGACCTACTTTGACGGTTTTTATGCATGGATGACATATCTAGAAGGGGTATTTTTCTTACATGAAACCATCCACGAACTTCTTAGGATGAAAAATTATGGGGTTCTATTCTAAATCGATTTTGAGAAGGCTTACAATAAAGTTAAGTGGCCCTTTCTGCCACAAGATATGCTCATGAAAGGTTTTCATTTGAAGTGGTGTCAATGGATTGAGGACTTTGTGCAAGGAGGAAGTATCAGAATAAGGGTCAATGATGATATTGTTCATTATTTCCAAACTAAAGAAGACCTAAGAGAGGGCAATCCGCAATACCCTATGCTCTTTAACATTGTTATTGATATGCTAGACATCCTTATTGCAAGATGCCCAAGTAGGAAGAATAATCCCTTGTTTAGTTGATGGGTGTTTCTATTCTACAATATGTGGATGATTCGATTCTTTTCACGGAACACGACTTACAAAGGCTATCAACATGAAATTAATCTTATGCATATTTGAGCAATTATCTGAGCTAAAGATCAATTTTCATAAAAGTTAGATTTTTATTTGGAAAAGAAAATAATGAAGAACAGCAATATAAGAAATTATTTGGTTGTGAATCAGGTTCACTTCTGTTTAGATACCTTGGGGGTACATATTCACTATAGAAAACTAAGGAATTCAGAATGGAATCTAGCAGAAAATCATTCTGAAGGAAAGCTAGAATGTTGGGAAAGCAAGCTACTCCCATATGGTAACATATACTTGTTTTGATAAATTTCGTTCTAACATGTATGTCTATGTTTATGTTATCTTTATTGAGATACCCAAAGAGGGCTAAGTAAAAGACTGTATTTTTTAGATCAATGTTTTTTGGCAAAATTTAAGAATAAATATCGTTTGATAAAGTGGAACATTATTTGTAGACCAAAAGATCTGTATGATCTTGGTATTTAAGCTCTATATATATTTACTCAACAAATGGCTGTTTAAACTCCTCACAGAAGAAGGTGTGTGTCAAGAGTTGATATACATAATTAATGCCTTAAAAATAAAATAGTGGCCAAGTCCAAGTAAAACTAATGAATTCACCATTTTGAAAAGGTTGATGTGAGTCAAAGAGGATTTCTTTAGTAGAGGGTCTTTCATAATTGGTAATGGTAGGATTACTAGATTTTGGGATGATGTGTGATTAGCAGAGACGTCTCTGGCCATCCAATATCCCTTGCTTTATAATATTGTGAAACATAAGAAAATGTATTATTTTTTCATAATTTTCTATCCCATGCAGCTCTAAACATGGTTGTCATATCCCAATATGTATCATAGTATCTTATGATATTATGATAGTACCATCCCTAATCCATACATATCGTGATGGTATCTTTAATCATTTAGTATCTTATTTTATCCTGGTTAGTAGTATCCTGATGCAAAGTCGATATAATATGATCCCACTCCTACACTAAAAAATAAGAACACAATGGCGTGGCAAGCTGAGGATTGAAAGTTTTTTTATAGTCTCTATGCTAATTAATTATTTAACCAATACAAAGTTCATTAGTTTTGGCGAGATGGGTATAAAAAAGAGTTTCTAAGTGCAACAAAGAAGTTAACTAGATATTTGTGTACTGATTTTCAAGCGTATGGACCCAATCTTTTGCTTTGTGGGTTCATATTTAAAAATAATTATGTTTGTATCGTGGATTAGACAAGACGAGTCATATTTATATTATATAAATGAATTATTTACATGATCAACCCCGATGAAAGATATAGAATGTGCACAAAATTCAAATTAAACATTAAATTTAAATATATTTAAGATATATTGTAAAATATAATATATTTTCATTTAAAAGAAAGTCACATAGTATCGTGATACTATAATATAATTCTACGATACAATATCGCTGGCAAGAAAAAGATACTAGTACTACCTAGCAGTATCCTGATACTCTAACCCTTGCCTCTAAACATAGGGTTCAGAAGGACGTTTATAGACACAAAATGGTTCCAATGGTTTCATCTACATCAGGAATTTCCTCTGTGAATTCAATGTACAAAGAATTAATGAATATGCCTAATCGCTTTCATGGAAGATACCTATGAAAATTAAAGATCTCACTAAAGATAATTCTTTTCATGTGGTTCCTCAATACTCATAAAAGATAGCCTGCTAAAGAGAAAATGACGAGAGGAACAAATGTTGCTTTTGTGACTTGAAGGAGACAATTGAACATTTATTTCTCTCATGACCATTTGATTATTTGGCGAATTATATTTCTAATTTAAAATATGCCACCGCCAACCAATATAAAAAAAAATTCTTGGTTAGTTAAGTAGAATCGATAGAAAAAACTAAAGCTAGAATACACATTGTAGTTTCTGCTTTATGTTGGTATATATGAAACTGAGAAACAATATGGTTTTTTACAAGGCTGGAGTTTCAAAAAAAAATGCAGATTATTCGCATGTCTACGCACTAGAACCAGCTATGGTCTTCTATGCTTTTGGCAAATCAGCTGAACTTATGGTTACTGGATGCGTCTGGATGCGCATGTGTACTGATGGTCAATCATAATATGAGCCAGATTGGTTGGCGACATACTAGTAGGCTGCAGATATATATCTAGCTTTTACTCTTTGGATGGTTGATTTTTGTATCAATCTTATTTGATCCTTGAGATGTAATAACTTAATACTTCAAACTTCGTGATAAAGAAGATTGTGTGCATCAATTGATGCGACGAGGTTGGGCTTTTTTTAAAAAAAAAACCTCTAATATAAAAGTGTCGTATTGCCCTCTTAGTTGCAATTCCTTTCATCGCACTGCTGCAGCAGTGGGGCGTCTTAAATCTGACAAACTTGAAGGGCTCAATGTCAGGTTGTGGACCGTGGTGGCGAGCATCTTGGCTTCGATCGTTAGTTAATGCAAAACTAGTTGAATGTCCGTGCGTTGCTACAGAATAACAATCTAATACAATGCACATGCGTTGCACGAAACAATATAAAATAGTTTAAATAAAAATATTGCTGAGATGATTATTTTATTTTCATGAACACCACATTAAGAGTGAGCTCCATGAAAAGTATTTCTGAACCATATCACTATAAGGTAATGTTATTTTTTCCACATCTCTCCATTTATTAATGTTAATCTTTCTCCCTCTTCTGATGTATCGTCACCATGTCGATGATCTTATATGGTTTTAGGCATCGCTTTCTCCCATTTTCCTCCTTTCTATGTTGCTCATCACTAAGCATCAAATTATTGAGTACTATCGACATCCTAAGGCTTAAGGCTTATATTTTTTAGAAAGTCAAGCAATGTCAAATTTGATAAAGTTTTTATCAAAAATCACTATCATGTAAAGTACAAAATCAATATCATTAAATAGATAATAAAATCTAATTTTATATGGTCTCTACAAAATATCGTACTTATTGATAGATTTTTCTAAATGTTTGATTAAATTTTTACTTGTTTGACTTATTAAAAAAACCTGCATTGGGATGAAGGTAGTATTAAGGAACATGTTCTGACGTAGTTGCAGTAGTACTGTGTTACACCCATTCCTTTGCAACGTGAACATATCTTCAGTATACATGCATATACGAGTGGGTGCGACTGCAAAATTGTTCTGAATTTATATATCTTGGCTGTATCGCAAAGCCAGTACTGAACATCATACAGAAGCAGTAAAACTACAAAGCTACTTCACTTGAATACTAAACAATTGAGTAGATGGAAACGTATGGTGTAAACGAAAGATACAGAGATCGAGAATACCTGAGACACGGGGAATTTTTCTTGGATAAGCCTTGCTTTACTTGCTCCACGCCTCCACGTGAGTTTTGTAATTACCGCGTGAGTCAATCTTATCCCCTAATAGCCACCGGGGCAGAAAGCGTCGTTGCGTTGGGCAGAGCCGCGTCCGCAAGGCCGAGCCACCGTTGGGTGGCCGCCGATTATCCATCGAGTGGGTGCAGCTCCTTGGCCCCGATTTACCGTCGCGTGGGTTGAGCTCGGTGGTGGCCACCGAGCTCAGATGGAGCGAGCATGGCTCTTCTTCTTCTTCCAAGAGGAGTAGGATTCAGCACATCATCATCGCTGCCCAGCGCCATCTCCCGTCTCCTCGACGCCCCAGCGGTTCCTTCTGTCCCGGCACGCGCGGCCGTGGCCCTCCTCGTCCCTTCATGTCCTAGCGCTGCGCTGCATTCTGTGGAGGAACCGGCCTGGCATCGCTCAGCTCGAGGCGGCGACGGCCCCGCCGGGTGTGACGGTCGCATCCGCGTTTAATAGTAAAAGATTTCACGTTCCCGAAACACGGTATTTAAGTTGAAGTATTGCAGTAGACATAAATTTGGAAGCAGAAGCTGTGGTTACCAGACAGGCAGTCTTCCCCATCAGTGAATTTTTGTGGGTCGATCGTTTGGCTAGTTTCGTTGCCTCTTTGCTTTCCTGAACTCGGCAATCATCGCCCGCTTAAGACGTGTCCATCCTCGGCGGGAGGAATAGTGGAATACAACAATGTTCACTGCAGTTGGAAAAGGAATACAACAACCTTGATTAAGCGTGGCCATAGCTTACTGTCATATTAAGCGTGGCCATACGCAAGCAGTTCATGCTTCGGAAGTACATCGATCTTCGGCAAGCAACTCCACTCGATTATACCATTCTAATCTCTCTCTTTTTTACTGAAAAATCCTTTCACCATTTCCCTGGGCCGGCCCTGGGGAGGGTCTGGCGGGGCGGCCGCCCCGGGCCCAGAAAAATCAGGGGCCCGTATTTTCTATATAGGCTTAGTATATATCGCAGAAAAAAAAACAGTTAACGGTTTTAAGACGGGCTTGGGTCTATACTTTGGGCCTTTGTTCTTTTTGTTTCCGATCCGGCCGGCCGGCCATGACTTCGCTCAATGCAAGTACAATTCCATCTACTGATCGATACGAAACGTAGCCAAATCGGCTTGATTGATCGATACGAAACTTCCCGGCTACCACCAAGGCGGCCCCTGCTCCTCCTCTTGCTCTCGCCCATCGTGACCACGCGACGATCTGCTGCGGGAATTCCTGCTGGTCCGCTGGCCGCCACAGTCACAGACTCCCAGTCCGGCAATTCCCAATCAGGCAATCACCCAATCTGCGTTGAAGATTAAGATAGGATCATAGAAGATAAGAACGTCCACCGCAGTTCTTTTGGAATTCTATTATATGCCCTAATTTGCATTCTGAATTTTGATTAGTAGTTGTTGTTCTTATCTGTAGGAGCGAGGTTAACTGATTATGGTGCCTGAATCCGGTGCTAAGAAAAGGAAAAGGAAACATGAAGAACACAAATTAATAGAATCACAGAGAGGGTCTATGTTTAAATTTTTTAAGAGCAACACGAGCACTTCGACCAATCTAGATGAGTTAGCGTTAGTTGTTGTGGGGGAGCAGAATAATGTTGATGTAGAAGATGATGTCTGTACAAAGGACGAAGTTCACGCTAACACGGATAGTGACAATGTGAGTGATCATCATGATAAATCTGCTAGTGTTGATGATGAACCGGTTCCAATTGGTGTGGATATTTATGATCCGACAAATTGGGATACTCTTGGTAACAATGAAAGGGACATGTTAGTGTAGAAGGGTCCTATACTCCTATCAGAGAAGTTAACATGTTGTTCTTCTTATTTGTAGGGAGCGAGGTTAACATGGCGGAGAAAATTTCAAGGTATCATGTAAACATTATTATTTTTATATGAATATTGCAACTGGGTGTACTTATAGTATTTATTTTTCGGCATCTCATACAAGCGAAAATAAAATTATAGTAAGAGGGGCCCAAAATTTTAGTTCGGTCCCGGGCCTCCGAAATCTCAGGACCGGCCCTGCCATTTCCTTTTGTTGGGAAGATTTTAATCTCTTTTTTTTGGGTTCATATATGGAGATAATTTTAGTATTCGAGTAGAGAACAAAGATCTCAGGTCGTTCACCTGTGGTTGGCTTTATTTGGTAAGATCCATCTTTATTCAAGTAATAATGTTTATGGGTACAAAGACAGGATCAGGAGAAATACCAAGCCACAAATGACGGCCGGTTTGTAAAGCTACTGAAGATCTAGCAAAATTATGAGCTTCTGTGTTGAAGGATCTTCGTTCATGCACCACCCTGGAGTTGTTAAAATGCCGGCGTCGCTCTGCAATCTCTTTCAATATAGAACCATATGAAGCTAAGCTGCCATCATTGATTTCTGGCGAGACAACTAGGCAGTTTGTAGTCACTTGGATATTTGTAATATTGAGATCCTGAGCCAGAGCTAGCCCCTCAGAACATGCAAAAGCCTCCAACGTCGCAGGGTCATTGATACCATCGATAACTCTCGCCGATGCTTCCATGAAGACACCATTTTATCTCTGCAAATAGCTCCTGCCGCACCTGCAATAGCCGTTTTTGACAGAGCGGCATCGACACTGACTTTGCACATACCAGGAGGTGGCGGCAGCCAGGCTGTCGACTATCGCGTCTGACGACTTGCCGTGGTACGTGCTCTTTGAACATCATTTGCAACTCTGAGATCAGCACAGGAAAGAGTTGATGAATCCATAGATAGATAGAGGGCTCTGGAAAATCTGCTCATGTATAGCTTTACGCCTTGCTGTCCAGATCGCCCAAAGTGTCACGACTGCCTTGACAAAATCCTCATGAGACAGCGTTTCAATTAAGAAGAACAACCATTCCTTTGCACTACCACAATTGTTTGCCAGAAGGTGCTCTGCTAGATCCTCATCAGCATGTACTGCTGGCCATATTGCACTCTAAAAGTGAGTGCCTCCAAGAGTCATTAGGGGCATGACATAGTCCACATGAACTGTCATCAGACATGAGACGCCGGTACAGTACAGTACCCGTTGGTAAGGACTGATGCGATAGCCTCCAAAGAAACACTCTAATGTTCGAAGGGACCTTTGTCTTTCACAGAGACGTCCAATGCTTCTGATCATTACAGCCACTCGAGCTGGGTCTCTCTTCTAACCATGCCTCCCTTTCATTCTTTGTTTTGGTTAGCATTCGATATGTAGACTTGACCCAGAAGTTGCCATGTTTCTCAAACTGCCAAGCCCAAAAGTCACCGTGGCTGACCGTTCCCAACGGTATCGAATGGATAATCTCTACATCCAAGGGCAAAAAAACAGCATTGAGCTGCCGCAAGTTCCATGATCTGGACGAATGATCAATCAGCTGTGAAACCCACACTGGCGGTGACTCTTTGATCACAGTGATTGGTTGTTCCCCTGTCCCAATTCGCTCGACAAGCCCAACTCGGAGAGCATCCCTTCCTTCACTGATAGCGCGCCAAATCTTAGATGGGCGCGAGCCTAGCTCAGCTGACAAAATGTCTTCATTTGGGTAGTAAATTGCTTTCAAAATTCGCGCACTTAGGGTATTTGGGCTGGTTAGTAGCCTCCAGGCTTGGCGTGTCAATAGCGCCAGATTGAATAGCTCCATGTCCCTAAAGCCAAGACCTCTATCAAATCTTGGTTTTGTCATTTCACTCCATGAAACCCAATGTGGTTTCTGTTTCCCTTGTTTAGAGCCCCACCAAAAACTTCTAATCATTGAGTTAATATGCTCACACAATCCTCTCGGAAGTTTAAAGCAAGACATTGAGAAAGTGGGGATGGCTTGGATAACTGATTTGATAAGTACTCCTTTGCCACCCGAAGATAAGAATTTCTCCATCCAGCCCATTATATTGTTCCAAATTCTCTCTTTAATATATTTAAAAGCATCATTCATGGATTTCCGCACATCCGTTGGCATTCCTAAATACTTCTCCGACAAAGACTCATTTGTTACCTCAAGAAGCAACTTGATCTCCTTCCAAAGTGTATGGAAGATTTGCCAAAATTTATACGCTGCCCAGACGCCTGGCAGTATAATTGCAAAACATCATTGACCTCCGCTGCTGCACTAGAATTTGCCTTGAAGAAAAGCAAGATGTCGTCTGCAAAGAGTAGATGATTGATCGGGGGTGCAATTGGCGCCACTTGGATGCCCACTAAATTTTCTGACAGGACAGACCTTCAACTGCTAACAAGAACAAATAAGGTGATATGGGGTCTCCTTGATGGATCCCCCTCGAAGGCGTGAAATCGTCCAACCTACAACCATTAAAAAGGACAGAGAAGGTGACCGAAGTTACCACCCTCATTATTGATGAAACCCACCGTTGATTAAAACCAAACTTCAACATAATAGCTTCTAAGTAATTTCATTCAATGCGATCGTAAGCCTTCATCATGTCGAGTTCTAACGCACAGAACTGCTAATTCCGTGAGCGCTTCTTCTTCATAAAATGTAGACACTCGAAAGCTGTGATGATATTATCAGTAATAAGCCTTCCTGGGACGAAAGCCGATTGTTCCTCCGATATAATGTCAGGCAATATTTCCTTTAACCTATTAGCCTGTGCCTTTGAGACAATCTTGAGAATGACGTTACATAGGCTTATAGGTCGAAACTGTGGCAGAGATGTCGGATGTGGTACCTTTGGGATAAGGACCACGACGGTCTGGTTAATATGTTTTAGCGACTCACCGCCATTGAGGATATTTAACACTGCTGATGTAACCTCAGAACCGCACAAATCCCAATGCTTCTGGTAAAATGCGCCGGAAGACCGTTAGGACCCGGAGCTTTTGTTGGGAACATCTGAAACCGGGCTGTTTTAACCTCTTTTTCAGTATAAATCGTGAGAAGCTTGGCATTCATGTCATCTGTAACCTTGCATGGTACAGTGTTGAGCATTGCGTCCATGTTTGATGTACCGTCCGTTTCATACAATTTCTGGTAGAAGCTTTTAGTCATGGATCACATCTCCTCCACATCTTCTGTAACCGAACCATCCACCCTAGTAAGCTGCTCAATACGGTTTTTGCGTTTTCGGATGGATGCTTTCTGGTGGAAGAACTTCGTGTTATTGTCACCCTCGCGGAGCCACTGAACCCTGGACCTCTGTCGCCACATGATCTCCTCGCGGTGATTTAATTCCACAATTCGGTCACATATTTTTATCTCCTCATGTGATGGTCCCGTGCGGCGAGGATCATCTCTAAGTATTGCCAACCTCTCCGTGAGCTGGTGTATCTCCTTTCTAACATGACCAAAAACATCATTGCTCCAGCTTTTTAATTCTCCAGATAAGGTTTGTAATTTTGATGTTACCTCACACATAGTTGCAGCCCGCACCTTGTCTTTCCATCTTTCCTCAATGAATGGATGAAACGATTCATGAGATTCCCACATAAGCTCATAGCGGAACTGATTTGGACGATCAGCTCCAGTATGGCTACTCTCCACACGTTCTAGAACAACCAGTAGAGGGCAATGGTCAGATTTCGCCGCCGTAAGATGTCGGACAACTGCATCTGGGAATCGTTCCCACCATGGTAGCGTAGCTAGGCCACGATCCAGACGAACCCTCGTATAGGTACCACCTCTAACCTTTTTTTCAAATGTCCAATCACGGCCAATATAGCCATGGTCAATGAGGCCGCAAACATCGACCGCTTCACGAAAGCCTCTCATCTGCGCTGGATCCCTGTCACCGATGCCAAGATGTTCTTCAGGTCTGAGCACTTCATTGTAATCCCCGACACATATCCATGGGAGGTCTGATTCCGTGCATAGAAACTTCATCAGATCCCATGTTTTCTGACGTAAGTGCCTTTCTGCCTCTCCATATATGCATGTCAGTCTCCATGCAACCTTTTCAGGTTCAGATACAATCATGTCAATATGATACTGCGAAAAGTGGATCAATTCCATTCCAAAATGGTTGTTCCAGTACATCGCTAAACCTCCACTATGACCATCGCTACTCACAGCGAAACAATTATCAAACCCTAGAGAACTTCGGTTTCTCTGAATTTGAGTTTCAATTACACACAACACCGAGGGGCGGTTTAGCGCAACTAAGTTGCGAAGTTCGCGAATTGTCGCGTCGTTGCCCAAGCCACGACAATTCCAAACCAACAGACTCATTGGACCCGGCAGTACTCCTCGAGGGAGCCCGCCGATGCAGCTTGGTTGACGCCTTCCGTGCCCAGCTGGGCACCTTTCGTTCGCTTCTGGTTTAGCAGACCTTCTGCCCAGGCGCCAAACCAGTCAGGCAAGGTCGAATCTCCTCAAAACCCTTCGCAAAAACTCAATCAAACTCCAAATCAATCTCCAAACCTCACCGCCAGACGGATCCAGGGGAGGGAAAAATACTCAACCGTGAACAGCGTCCAAGGAGAGGAAGAGAAACCCCAGACGGGAAAAGTACCACGATGCCTCGGCCGGCACCGGAAGAGCAGCCGGCGGCGTCAGCGGCGCTCCAGAGTCCAGACCTAAGTCACCTCCAAGATCGCCATTGCTCCAAAATCTTGTCTCATATGAATTTTAGGACCTGTGGTTGGCTGGGCTTGCCTTTTAAGGTGGGCCATGTTTTATTTAGGCCGTTTCGTACTTGCATCTTGGAGCCCAGGAACAGGAAAGCGTGGTCGGATCTCTTTTCTTCTGGGGCGATACGCCGATACGTACGTGTCAGTTGGGCACGAGACGTGGCAGCTGTTCCATCGGCCATACCATGCCAGAACGGAACGTAAAAGAAAGTGTTCTTTTTTTCGGACGTTTGCGGTAGATTGTTTGGCAGCGCGTCGTCACGCAATCAAATGCCGTATAACTCGTGTCCCACTTGCCCATCGCTGGGTTCCACCATCATCTTCATCCTCGTCACGCACGTCGGAGCATCACCGAACAAGTTTTTTTTTTGCGGGTACATCACCGAACAAGTTGTAGTAGCAAAAATTCATATAAGTATCATAAATTAAAAACATCAACGACAACAAAAACAGTATTGCACAAAGCATTGAGGTTTGGCCCAAAAAGAGATGCAGGTGAAGATAAAATCAGCGTCGACCGGATTACCCAACATGGGGAGTGGACAAACGAAAACCGAGCTATACCTTATTTTGAAACATTCAAAATCATGTTCTGAAGATTAAAACATCGGGAAAATATTGTACAGATTGCTAGTGATGTATACTACAAACATGTAGAAACTCAATACGGAATACTTTATATTCTAGACTATAAAAAATGAAAAGTCTAACAAACTTTATAGTGATTTTGAATAGCCTAAAATACAAAGTAATTCGTATTGAGATTTTGCATGTTTGTAAAATACATCATTGGCTACATTCATATTTTTGTTTCGTTTCTTATTGAAACTTCAAACTACTAATTTCAAATGTTTGAAAATAAAATTCTATATGTAGCTCAGCATCCATTTTGAGTTTCCGGCCACTATTCAACGGGTCTATTTGTTCTAGCCACAATTTGCCAAGTTAAAGTATGGTTAGCCACTAAAGTGTGTGGCTTAAAATATTAAAACCAAACTTCCGTACAAATGTTCAGTCTATGACAAATGGACCATATATGGAATAAAATGTGGCAAGATAAAGTGTGGCAAAAAGCAAACACATGCGGCTATCAAATTTGGCTTGGAAAATTATGGCTAGAAACCACACATGCCCAAAACGTGTTGTCTACCATTTATAGTTAAAAGATTGCGGCACACCTTATTGTACCGTCGAATACCCCCAAAAGCACACAAACGCGAACCCAACTATAATGATGGAAAATTTTCAACGGCTGCCCGCCTCTCCCGAGACCACCACACTCCACTCCCAAGACCGACCCACTCTTCGAAGACCACCTCTATCCCTGACCACGCCCTCGGCTCCACCGTTGCAGCCTAGTCGTCAGTGTGGGCCACCCTGCCTCGACACCTCCCGGTGCGGCTCCGGCTTCGTCCCCCTGTTGATTCCTCCCAACTGAGCCTCCAATCGAGCTACAAATCGAGCCTCTACGATGTTGGATTATGTGCATAGAAGACAAAAGTTCTATACTACACGAACCACCAAGATATAAATATGGAGATGCTACAAAGAGATTAGATCTAGGTTAACTCACCTAGATTGAAGTGGAAGTGCTCGATGACGACTCTGAACTGAGCGATCCCCGTAGCTAGGAAAATCCTCCCGACCACGAGGATATCTCCTTCTTGCTCCTTCAGATCAAACAGACGATTTCTCAGTCAGTATCCACGCGTCCAGTTAAGCAATCCCATAGAGCTTCACCGTCTAGGGAGGTGCATGAGAGAGGGGTGTGGGTTTATATAGGAGGCCAGAGGAGGGGGACTTCTTGGGAGAGGGGGAAGACTTGATGCCCCCCACAAATAAGGTGCGGTCGCCGCCCTTACCTAAAAGCAAGGAGAGTGTCTGAAAGTGCATGGAGCCCCCATGTGTGGTTTTGGTAATTAATGATAATCCCTATGTACTAATGTTTACATCGAGTTACACTTGTAGGTTTTGTACAAAGCCAATGCTGGAATTACATGTTGGCTTCAAAGTTGAAAGAAGGAGAAATTAAAGAAGATAAAGTGATGACCAAGGTGATAGTCATGAGAAGATCAAACATATCAACATAACGAAGTGAAATGAAGTGCAAGTTCAAGTTGAAGTTCAAGATATGAGTCATCTAGAAGAGAGCATATGCTTGAGCTTGACATCCATATGGTAATCTTGGATATGTGAAGATGTGCCAAAGAAGATGCTCTCCCATAGTGGAGTATAGGGGGGCAATTTGGAAGAATTCACTAAGCAAGACAATCAAGAAAATGGAGCGGTCAATATCTTCACCACTAAGATCAAGTGGAATGCTTAAAGAAAATGTTTGTTCCTTTTAGCATTTCTCCCTCACCGGTCTCGTGGTGTTAGTTGGGAGACTTGTTTGTAGGATTGTTATCCGTACTATCAAGAGGGCTCTCAAGTGAGTAACTTGATCGTATTAATTGTTCAGAGAGAGCTCAAACCTTTGCATATTTGGCATCTTCTTTCTTGGTTGTTATTTTGTCATTATTCGTATGGTGACTTAGAGCTTGTGGTTATTCTCATGACAAGCGCTAGTTCATTAAAATGGATTTCATACGAAAAACTTATTGCTTTTTCGATATTGGAGTTTTTATTGGTTTTCATTGGAGGAGGTTATCACCTATAATTTCATGAAAAAATCACCCATACTTGTTACTAAGATTTTGTGGGGTATCTCTTGTCATTATCTTTCCAAGAAAATTGGTTTCACCTCAATCGGAGTTTCCAATCTCAAGTTTTTGGTGTTTTTGTAAACAGAGTTCCGCCTTACTTTCGGTGCTACATCTGCAAATGTGATTTTTGGCTATCTTTCGTTACTATGAGGTTTTCACTATTTCCAGAGATTAGTCCTAAGGTAGCATTTGGGCAGTCTTTTAGTCTAGTCGGAACTTTCAGCCCTATGGCGTTTTCTGCACATAATAGTTGGATTTTTAGGGTACCTACTTAAGCGGCCGTATTCCACAAATGTACATAACTCTTGAGCTTGTTTTTTCCGCCATTGAAATGATCATATGGGTCCCTAGAGAGGGGATGAATAGTTGCTAATAAAATTTTAATTCTTTTTCAATTTAGGTTTGACACAAAAAGTAAATTCTCTAGATATGCAACTATGTTAATTTACCTATATGAAAATATACAAGCAAACACATAAGATACACAATACAAGTGGTAAAGTGCGATAAAATTATAGAGGTAACCGGGAGTGAATCACGTAGAGAGACAAGGGTTGATTCCCGTATTTCCTTCCTTTTGAGAGCAATTACGTTTGCATTGGAGGCGTGTGGTGCCACGAAGGCCAACCAACACCACAATGGCCTCGTCCTATTCTTTGGTGAGCAAACCACAAAGGGTACCTCATGCTCCGAGGGCTGATTACAGTAGTTCCTTCCCTTTGAGAGGAATTCGTTTGCGTTAGAGGGGTGTGGTGTCACGAGGCCAACCAACACCACAAAGGCCTCGTCCTATTCTCCGGTGAGCAAACCACAAAGGGTACCTCATGCTCCACTGAGGGACAGCCTTCAAGGTGGTAACCGAAACCTTTACACAAAGTTTAGGGCACACATCCACAACCAAATTGCAGGCTCCCAAAAGACGCCCACGAAGCTTTACACATAGAACTAGCTTCGAGACTACCTCTTCCGCCTAGGGCTCAAAAGAACCCAGGAGTAACAAGATTCAAAATGTATTTGAGCGATGGTAACAATCGTTTTGGTAGGATTGTAGAAATAGAGCTTCTCCTTCATTCCTCAAAGCATCAAGCTGTTTGGGTGGCTAGTGAAGGAGAACTAGATTATTTATGAGGTGTAGTAATGGTGGAGAGAGATAGGCGGGTCAGCAAAGCTGCAAGGAGGAACAAAGACCTTGTTTTATAGGTGGGGGTGAATTCTAGTCGTTCAGAAAAGAAGGCAGTTTTCCCGCTCGCTAGACCTGTCGCCTGGGCCGGACTGGTCCGGGACGGCCGGAACAATATCGGTTACAATACTTCAAGGATGCCAAGTGCATTGGCCATATCATAGACCTAGGACAAACCACTCCGGGCTGGTTGGTCTTGGATGGCAGGACCACTTCGGTAGGAGCGCGCCAACATGCCCACGACATTCTTCGCAAGCCCAACGACAAGATTTTTACCTAGGAAATTATAAGTATGGCCATAGGTGGTTTATAGGAAGTGTAACGGATCAGAAAACCACCGTTCCAACCTCTTGTTATCCCCTCTTTATAGTACATGAAGCCTATAGCTACAAACAGAAAACAAAAATGTCGGGCTTCCCATCACAATGCTTCATGAAACCAGGAATACTCCACTCCGTTTTCTCAATTTAGAATCAACTAGTCATGCTCAAGCAAACGGTTAGTATCCAAGTGTTGCTAACAAAGATCAAAACCAACTTAGGGGACAAAATGCCCTTTCAATCTCCCCCTTTTTGGTGTTTGATGACAACACATGGATTTTCAACCACATAGTATATGATAGAAAAAGTGTTTACAAAATATAGAGGGGCTATCCTAGATGTGTGTACTACTTAAGAGAATTGCTTTTGAATACAAAATGCACACACTAGGATCAAAAGCTCCCGGATTTATAACGAACAACTAGAGAAATATAGTTAATAACAAGAAGCCTAACCATTGCACTAGATGGACACAACAAGCATTATGGAGAGTAAATAACATTATAACTCCCGTTGCGTATTCGATGATACTCCGGTGAGAGGATCCTCGTAAAGGGGAGAGAGAGGGGAGCCATAGGGAGAGGAGTCACCAGGACGGGGACACACAATCTACCCATCTTCGGAATCCTCACAACAATGGCGAGGTCCAGCTGCTTGTCTAGAATTATTGAGCAACCCGGGTTTGCCGGAATCAAGGCCCTATCGTGATACACGTAGTTAGCATATCCACGACAATAACCATGCTTATGAATATCACAAAGTAAAGACATAGCAATACATCCAGAAAATACTATGAAATGATAGATGATAGCTCACCATAGTCTTGACCACATATATAACCAGCCATAATAATATGTCTTACAATAACCATACGGTGGCCAAATAGTTCAAACATTCTCAAACTCAACATAAGGAAACTAGTTTAACTTCAAATGATAAAATGTGAGGCAAATGATAGAGGCAAAGAGATGCAACTCCCATGGATAAAGCAAATCCATGATGGCAACATAATATACCTCTTCACCCCCTTTGGCATCGAGACACCAAAAAGTAAGAGAGTGATGTGCCCATGAATATCACTCGGCGTACTCATCTTCTCCATGCTCATCCTTCTTTTAGATTTCTTCACGTCCAGGTGCGACAGCTTGCCTTGAAGAAGATGCATCATTATCCCAATCGGTGTACTTTCCCTTCCACTCATCCGAAGCGGTGAGATTATCCTTGGAGACACTAGTAGTGGGAATGCCCATATTCCTCATTATTTCCTTGTTTTGGCATCGAATGATCTTGTTCTCTTGACGAAGTGCATATTTTTGGTCCTTGATGTCAATGCCTTGAAAAAAGATCTTCCTGAGCTTGGTCTTCCAAGATTCCTTGATTTCCAAACCACGAGTATTGAGGAAGGCTTCTTCCACACCCGGACCTTTTTCGTTCATGCAGAGCTTTGAGTTGGTGGAATTGGCCTTCTTCTCCCTCGCACTCACTGGAAGAGAGATGCAAAGAGCCTCGTGCTTAATCCTCAAGAAGTTTTTTGCCATAGTAATACCAATGCCATCCTCAATGAGCAACTGAATATAGGAAGCATATATGCAACACTTGTTCTCAATCACACATTGAATCATCTCATTGTACATATAGTACATGATGTCAATCTTCTTCATCTTCCCAATGTAGTAGATAGTGTTGATCAACCAACTCCTAACCATGCCCTTATGATAAGGGGTGGCCCGATCTTCTCAGTAAGCAACGGTGGTGATGATGATCACTGGATGAACACAGCGGAGATAACTTGATGATGAAGTGGATGATAACTTGTATGACGCAACGAGATCTCTCGATTGGTCCCTATTGCCAATACAATAGCTCTCAACCCTGCAAGATATTCGAAACTCCACACACTTGCGCACGTAGCAGCCGACCACGAAGCGGTAAGTTGCAACCGTCTAATTCCCAATGGAACAACAGATCACACAAGACTTTCAGGGTATACACCAAATCAAAGCAATATGGTGTAGGAATTCAATAGAGTTGCAAAGCAATCAACTACGAACTAGGGTTTATCTTAAACGTGGTCTAAACCTAATTTGGGGGCGTCCTAGGCACTTATATAGGGGTTCAGGACAACCAGGGTTCGAGAAAATACAAGAATAACCGACCCAGATCGGGATCTGGTCGAGACAGACTCGGATACGGCCGGCTCAGGAGCCGGTCGACCGAGCCTGGGACCGGGTCAGGCCGGTTGAAACCGGGCCTGGCGCTGGGTGGTGACTGGGCTACGGTTCCGGGCATACTGGATAGTGCCCGGTTGGCACCAGCTGAGCATCCGGTCGGCGCCGGGATGGGCCTGTCAGGCTCCCGGTAGAACCGGGCCTGGGACCGGGCGCGCTGGCATGGCGGCCGGTCAGATCGGGCCTGGCGCCGGCCTGGACTTCTTCTTCTCCCCTCGCGCATGCCTCCCTCTCCTCCCTCGCGCTTCCATGGGATGTCTTCTTGTCCAGCTTCATGGCCAGCTCCATGTCCAGCTTCACGTCCAGCTTTTTGTCCAGCTGCTCCTCTCCTCCTCGTGCAATGCTTGCTCCCTCCTCATACCTGATCATACATAAGTAATAGGACTTAGGCAGTATAAAGTTCTCATCGATCAAAGTATCACTTAGGAACAAGTTCACCTGTTGTTTAAGTAGCTTCGCACGAGCTCGTGTCATTGGTCCAGTCCTGACTTCATTGGACTTGAGCTTCACATCAGCATCGTCTTCATCTTGCAATGACGGAGGTATTAGTGTCGTAGGGATGTCCTCATCATCTCCCCCCTTCAAAAGGCGTCGACCTCGACGCTCCATGGTCTTCTCCGTCATATGGTGTCAAATCAGCCACATTGAAAGAATTGCCCTCTTGGATGCCTCCATATTGACTCTCTCATGTATGGGTAGAGGCAACAAATCAAGCGGAGTAATGGGTTTGAAACCATACACCACCTCAAAGGGACACAACTATGTGGTAGAATGTACCGCCTTGTTGTAAGAAAAATCCACAATCTTCCCACTCCTTCAGGTAATTCTTGATCATGGATCTCAACAGTTGTGACAATGTTCTACACCACTTCAGTTTAACCATCAGTTTGGGGATGACAAGTAGTACTGAAAAGTAGCTTCGTCCCTAGCTTTCTCCAAAGCGTCTTCCAGAAGTAGCTCATAAACTTCACGTCACGATCAGAAACAATAGTCTTCGGGACTCCATGTAGACGTACAATCTCCCTGAAAAACATGTTAGCAATATGCGACGCATCGTTGCTCTTGTGGCAGGCAATAAAATGTGACATCTTAGAGAATCTATCCACTACCACAAATATAGAATCATGGCCTCTCTTAGTACGCGGCAAACCCAACACAAAATCCATACTAATGTCTTCCCAAGGTGTAGTAGGTGCCGGTAAAGGAGTATACAAACCGTGAGACTTCAGCTTGGACTTGGACTTGTTGCAAGTAATGCACCTCTTCACATATCTGTCCACATCCCGCCTCATCTTTGGCCAATAAAAATGGTCAGCTAGCATGAGTAGCGTCTTCTCACGCCCAAAGTAACCCATCAAACCTCCAACATGAGATTCCTGCAATAAGAGCAAACGCACAGACGATTCTGGAACACATAATTTGTTAGCTCTAAACAAGAACACATCATGTATGTGATATTTTTCCCATGCTTTACCAATAGAACACAAGCGATATGGTTCAGCAAAATCATGATCAGTAGCATACAAATCACATAGTATTTCTAATCCAGGAATTTTAACATCAAGTTGAGTTAATAGCATATTTTTTCTAGATAGAGCATCGGCAACAATATTATCTTTTCCCTTCTTATGCTTAATAATGTATGGAAAAGACTCAATGAACTCAACCCACTTAGCAAGACGCATATGCAAAGTAGATTGAGCTTTCAAATATTTTAAAGCTTCATGGTCAGAATGTATGATAAATTCTTTTGGCCACAACTAATGTTGCCAAACCTCAAGAACTCTAATTAAAGCATACAATTCTTTATCATATATAGGATAGTTTAACTTAGCACCAGAAAGTTTCTCAGAAAAATATGCAATTGGGCGACCCTCTTGCATCAACACACCACCAATTCCAATACCATGATACGTCTCCGACGTATCGATAATTTCTTATGTTCCATGCCACATTATTGATGTTATCTACATGTTTTATGCACACTTTATGTCATATTTGTGCATTTTCTGGAACTAACCTATTAACAAGATGCCGAAGTGCCGCTTGTCGTTTTCTCGCTGTTTTTGGTTTCGAAATCCTAGTAACGAAATATTCTCGGAATTGGACGAAATCAACGCCCAGGGTCCTATTTTGCCACGAAACTTCCAGAAGACCGAAGAGGAGACGAAGTGGGGCCACGAGGGGGCCACACCCTAGGTCGGCGCGGCCCAGGCCCTGGCCGCGCCGACCTAGGGTGTGGGGCCCTCGTGCCCCTTCCTGACCTGCCCTTCCGCCTACTTAAAGCCTCCGTCGCGAAACCCCCAGTACCGAGAGCCACGATACGGAAAACCTTACTGAGACGCCGCCGCCGCTGATCCCATCTCGGGGGATCCAGAGATCGCCTCCGGCACCCGCCGGGAGAGGGGATTCATCTCCCGGAGGACTCTACGCCGCCATGGTCGCCTCCGGAGTGATGTGTGAGTAGTCTACCCCTGGACTATGGGTCCATAGCAGTAGCTAGATGGTTGTCTTCTCCCCATTGTGCTATCATTGTCGGATCTTGTGAGATGCCTAACATGATCAAGATCATCTATCTGTAATTCTATATGTTGCGTTTGTTGGGATCCGATGAATAGAGAATACTTGTTATGTTGATTATCAAAGTTATATCTATGTGTTGTTTATGATCTTGCATGCTCTCCGTTACTAGTAGATGCTCTGGCCAAGTAGATGCTTGTAACTCCAAGAGGGAGTATTTATGCTCGATAGTGGGTTCATGCTCGCATTGACACTCGGGACAAGTGACGAAAGTTCTAAGGTTGTGTTGTGCTCGTTGCCACTAGGGATAAAACATTGATGCTATGTCTAAGGATGTAGTTGTTGATTACATTACACACCATACTTAATGCAATTGTCCGTTGCTTTGCAACTTAATACCGGAGGGGGTTCGGATGATAACCTCGAAGGTGGACTTTTTAGGCATAGATGCGGTTGGATGGCGGTCTATGTACTTTGTCGTAATGCCCAATTAAATCTCACTATACTCATCATGATATGTATGTGCATGGTCATGCCCTCTTTATTTGTCAATTGCCCAACCGTAATTTGTTCACCCAACATGCCGTTTATCTTATGGGAGAGACACCTCTAGTGAACTCGTGGACCCCGGTCCAATTCTCTTTACTCGAAATACAATCTATCGCAATATTTGTTCTACTCGTTTTCTGCAAACAATCATCTTCCACACAATACGGTTAATCCTTTGTTACGAGCAAGCCGGTGAGATTGACAACCTCACTCGTTTCGTTGGGGCAAAGTACTTTGTTTGTGTTGTGCAGGTTCCACGTTGGCGCCGGAATCTCCGGTGTTGCGCCGCACTACATCCCGCCGCCATCAACCTTCAACGTGCTTCTTGGCTCCTACTGGTTCGATAACCTTGGTTTCATACTGAGGGAAACTTGCCGCTGTACGCATCACACCTTCCTCTTGGGGTTCCCAACGGACGCGTGTTGAACGCGTATCAAGCGACTTTTTCTGGCGCCGTTGCCGGGGAGATCAAGATACGCCGCAAGGGGAGTCTCCACTTCTCAATCTCTTTACTTTGTTTTTGTCTTGCTTAGTTTTATTTACTACTTTGTTTGCTGCACTAAATCAAAATACAAAAAAATTAGTTGCTAGTTTTACTTTATTTGCTATCTTGTTTGCTATATCAAAAACACAAAAAAAATTATTTACTTGCATTTACTTTATCTAGTTTGCTTTATTTACTGTTGCTAAAATGGCCAACCCTGAAAATACTAAGTTGTGTGACTTCACAACCACAAATAATAATGATTTCTTATGCACACCTATTGCTCCACCTCGCTACTACAACAGAATTCTTTGAAATTAAACCTGCTTTACTCGAATCTTGTTATGCGAGAGCAATTTTCTGGTGTTAGTTCTGATGATGCTGCTGCCCATCTTAATAATTTTGTTGAATTATGTGAAATGCAAAAGTATAAGGATGTAGATGGTGATATTATTAAATTAAAATTGTTCCCTTTCTCATTAAGAGGAAGAGCTAAAGATTGGTTGCTATCTCTCGCCTAAGAATAGTATTGATTCATGGACTAAATGCAAGGATGCTTTTATTGGTAGATATTATCCCCCTGCTAAAATTGTATCTTTGAGGAGTAGCATAATGAATTTTAAACAATTAGATACTTAACATGTTGCTCAAGCTTGGGAAAGAATGAAATCTTTGGTTAAAAATTGCCCAACACATGGACTGACTACTTGGATGATCATCCAAACCTTCTATGCAGGACTAAATTTTTCTTCACGGAATTTATTGGATTCAGCTGCTGGAGGTACCTTTATGTCCATCACTCTTGGTGAAGCAACAAAGCTTCTTGATAATATGATGATCAATTACTCTGAATGGCACATGGAAAGAGCTCCACAAGGTAAGAAGGTAAATTCTGTCGAGGAAACCTCTTCCTTGAGTGATAAGATTGATGCTATTATGTCTATGCTTGTGAATGATAGGACTAATATTGATCCTAATAATGTTCCATTAGCTTCATTGGTTGCACAAGAAGAACATGTTGATATAAACTTCATTAAAAATAATAATTTCAACAACAATGCTTACCGGAACAATTCTAGTAACAACTATAGGCCATATCCTTATAATAATGGCAACGGCTATGGTAATTCTTATGGGAATTCTTACAACAATAATAGGAGTTCACCCCCTGGACTTGAAGCCATGTTTAAAGAATTTATTAGTACACAAACTGCTTTTAACAAATCTGTTGAAGAAAAGCTTGGGAAAATTGATATACTTGCTTCTAAAGTCGATAGTCTTCGTCATTGATGTTGATCTTTTGAAATCGAAAGTTATGCCTAATGAAAATCATCATAATAAAATTGTTACTACAGCAAATGACATCCAAGTTAGAATTAATGAGAATATAAGATTAATGGCTGAATTGCGTGCTAGGTGGGATAGAGAAGAAAATGAAAAACTAGCTAAAGAGAAGAATGTAGCTAAAGTTTGGACAATTACCACCACTAGTAATGCTAATGCTACACATGTTGCTGCACCTCCTACTAATACTAATAAAAAAATTGGTGTTAGCAATGTTTCCACTTCTAATGCAAAGCGCGAGAAACTGCCTGAAACTGCTAAAACTGCTGAAACCGCTCGTGATAAAACTGCTGAAATTTTTTCCAACATTGGGGATGATGATCCCATTGCTTTAGATTATAATGGTTTGAATTTTGATGATTGCCACATCTCTGAAGTTATAAAGTTCTTGCAAAAACTTGCTAAAAGTCCTAATGCTAGTGCTATAAATTTGGCTTTCACGCAACATATTACAAATGCTCTCATAAAAGCTAGAGAAGAGAAACTAGAGCGCGAAGCTTCTATTCCTAGAAAGATAGAGGATGGTTGGGAGCCCATCATTAAGATGAAGGTTAAAGATTTTGATTGTAATGCTTTATGTGATCTTGGTGCAAGTATTTCTGTTATGCCTAAGAAAATTTATAATATGCTTGACTTGCCACCACTAAAAAATTGTTATTTGGATGTTAATCTTGCTGATCATTCTACAAAGAAACCTTTGGGGAGAGTTGATAATGTTCGCATTACCGTTAACAATAACCTTGTCCCCGTTGATTTTGTTGTCTTGGATATTGAATGCAATGCATCTTGTCCTATCATATTGGGAAGACCTTTTCTTCGAACTGTTGGTGCTACTATTGATATGAAGGAAGGTAATATAAAATATCAATTTCCTCTCAAGAAAGGTATGGAACACTTCCCTAGAAAGAGAATGAAGTTACCTTTTGATTCTATTATGAGAACAAATTATGATGTTGACGCTTCATCTCTTGATAATACTTGATACACACTTTCTGCGCCTAGCTGAAAGGCGTTAAAAAAAAGCGCTTGTGGGAGACAACCCATGTTTTTACCTACAGTACTTTGTTTTTATTTTGTGTCTTGGAAGTTGTTTACTACTGTAGCAACCTCTCCTTATCTTAGTTTAGTGTTTTATTGTGCCAAGTAAAGTCTTTGATAGAAAAGTAAGTACTAGATTTGGATTACTGCGCAGAAACAGATTTCTTTGCTGTCACGAATCTGGGTCTACCTCCCTGTAGGTAGCTCAGAAAATTAAGCCAATTTACGTGCATGATCCTCAGATATGTACGCAACTTTCATTCAATTTGAACATTTTCATTTGAGCAAGTCTGGGGCCTCGATAAAATTCGTCAATACGAACTGTTCTGTTTTGACAGATTCTGCCTTTTATTTCGCATTGCCTCTTTTGCTATGTTGGATGAATTTCTTTGATCCACTAATGTCCAGTAGCTTTATGCAATGTCGAGAAGTGTTAAGAATGATTGTGTCACCTCTGAATATGTTAATTTTTATTGTCGCTAACCCTCTAATGAGTTGTTCTAAGTTTGGTGTGGAGGAAGTTTTCAAGGATCAAGAGAGGAGTATGATGCAACATGATCAAGGAGAGTGAAAGCTCTAAGCTTGGGGATGCCCCGGTGGTTCACCCCTGCATATATCAAGAAGACTCAAGCATCTAAGCTTCGGGATGCCCAAGGCATCCCCTTCTTCATCGACAACATTATCAGGTTCCTCCCCTGAAACTATATTTTTATTCCATCACATCTTATGTGCTTTGCTTGGAGCGTCGGTTTGTTTTTGTTTTTTGTTTTGTTTGAATAAAATGGATCCTAGCATTCACTTTATGGGAGAGAGACACGCTCCGCTGTAGCATATGGACAAGTATGTCCTTAGTTTCTACTCATAGTATTCATGGCGAAGTTTCTTCTTCGTTAAATTGTTATATGGTTGGAATTGGAAAATGATACATGTAGTAATTGCTATAAATGTCTTGGGTAATGTGATACTTGGCAATTATTGTGCTCATGTTTAAGCTCTTGTATCATATGCTTTGCACCCATTAATGAAGAAATACATAGAGCATGCTAAAATTTAGTTTGCATATTTGGTTTCTCTAAGGTCTAGATAATTTCTAGTATTGAGTTTGAACAACAAGGAAGACGGTGTAGAGTCTTATAATGTTTACAATATGTCTTTTATGTGAGTTTTGCTGCACCGGTTCATCCTTGTGTTTGTTTCAAATAAGCCTTGCTAGCCTAAACCTTGTATCGAGAGGGAATACTTCTCATGCATCCAAAATCCTTGAGCCAACCACTATGCCATTTGTGTCCACCATACCTACCTACTACATGGTATTTTCCGCCATTCCAAAGTAAATTGCTTGAGTGCTACCTTTAAAATTCCATCATTCACCTTTACAATATATAGCTCATGGGACAAATAGCTTAAAAACTATTGTGGTATTGAATATGTACTTATGCACTTTATCTCTTATTAAGTTGCTTGTTGTGCGATAACCATGTTTTCTGGGGACGCCATCAACTATTATTTGTTGAATATCATGTGAGTTGCTATGCATGTCCGTCTTTTCTGAAGTAAGAGAGATCTACCACCTTTATGGTTGGAGCATGCATATTGTTAGAGAAGAACATTGGGCCGCTAACTAAAGCCATGATTCATGGTGGAAGTTTCAGTTTTGGACATATATCCTCAATCTCATATGAGAATAATAATTGTTGCCACATGCTTATGCATTAAAGAGGAGTCCATTATCTCGTTGTCCATGTTGTCCCGGTATGGATGTCTAAGTTGAGAATAATCAAAAGCGAGAAATCCAAAATGCGAGCTTTCTCCTTAGACCTTTGTACGAGGCAAGCATGGAGGTACCCCATTGTGACACTTGGTTAAAACATGTGCATTGCAAAGATCCGGTAGTCCAAGCTAATTAGGACAAGGTGCGGGCACTATTAGTACACTATGCATGAGACTTGCAACTTGTAAGATATAATTTACATAACTCATATGCTTTATTACTACCGTTGACAAAATTGTTTCATGTTTTCAAAATCAAAGCTCTAGCACAAATATAGCAATCGATGCTTTTCCTCTATGAAGGACCATTCTTTTACTTTTAATGTTGAGTCGAGTTCACCTATTTCTCTCCACCTCAAGAAGCAAACACTTGTGTGAACTGTGCATTGATTCCTACATATTTGCATATTGCACTTGTTATATTACTCTATGTTGACAATATCCATGAGATATACATGTTATAAGTTGAAAGCAACCGCTGAAACTTAATCTTCCATTGTGTTGCTTCAATGTCTTTACTTTGAATTATTGCTTTATGAGTTAACTTTTATGCAAGACTTATTGATGCTTGTCTTGAAGTGCTATTCATGAAAAGTCTTTGCTATATGATTCACTTGTTTACTCATGTCATATACATTGTTTTTATCGCTGCATTCACTACATATGCTTTACAAATAGTATGATCAAGATTATGATGGCATGTCACTCCAGAAATTATCTGTGTTATCGTTTTACCTGCTCGGGACGAGCAGAACTAAGCTTGAGGATGCTAATACGTCTGCGACGTATCGATAATTTCTTATGTTCCATGCCACATTATTGATGTTATCTACATGTTTTATGCACACTTTATGTCATATTTGTGCATTTTCTGGAACTAACCTATTAACAAGATGCCGAAGTACCGATTCTGTCGTTTTCTGCTGTTTTTGGTTTCGAAATCCTAGTAACGAAATATTCTCGGAATTGGACGAAATCAACGCCCAGGGTCCTATTTTGCCACGAAGCTTCCAGAAGACCGAAGAGGAGATGAAGTGGGGCCACGAGGGGGCCACACCATAGGGCGGCGCGGCCCAGGCCCTGGCCGCGCCGACCTAGGGTGTGGGGCCCTCGTGCCCCTTCCTGACCTGCCCTTCCGCCTACTTAAAGCCTCCGTCGCGAAACCCCAGTACCGAGAGCCACGATACGGAAAACCTTACTGAGACGCCGCCGCCGCCGATCCCATCTCGGGGGATCCAGGAGATCGCCTCCGGCACCCTGCCGGAGAGGGGATTCATCTCCCGGAGGACTCTACGCCGCCATGGTCGCCTCCGGAGTGATGTGTGAGTAGTCTACCCCTGGACTATGGGTCCATAGCAGTAGCTAGATGGTTGTCTTCTCCCCATTGTGCTATCATTGTCGGATCTTATGAGCTGCCTAACATGATCAAGATCATCTATCTGTAATTCTATATGTTGCGTTTGTTGGGATCCGATGAATAGAGAATACTTGTTATGTTGATTATCAAAGTTATATCTATGTGTTGTTTATGATCTTGCATGCTCTCCGTTACTAGTAGATGCTCCGGCCAAGTAGATGCTTGTAACTCCAAGAGGGAGTATTTATGCTCGATAGTGGGTTCATGCCCGCATTGACACTCGGGACGAGTGACGTAAAGTTCTAAGGTTGTGTTGTGTTGTTGCCACTAGGGATAAAACATTGATGCTATGTCTAAGGATGTAGTTGTTGATTACATTACGCACCATACTTAATGCAATTGTCCGTTGCTTTGCAACTTAATACCGGAGGGGTTCGGATGATAACCTCGAAGGTGGACTTTTTAGGCATAGATGCGGTTGGATGGCGGTCTATGTACTTTGTCGTAATGCCCAATTAAATCTCACTATACTCATCATGATATGTATGTGCATGGTCATGCCCTCTTTATTTGTCAATTGCCCAACTGTAATTTGTTCACCCAACATGCTCGTTTATCTTATGGGAGAGACACCTCTAGTGAACTGTGGACCCCGGTCCAATTCTCTTTACCGAAATACAATCTATCGCAATACTTGTTCTCGCTGTTTTCTCGCAAACAATCATCTTCCACACAATACGGTTAATCTTTTGTTACAGCAAGCCGGTGAGATTGACAACCTCACCGTTTCGTTGGGGCAAAGTACTTTGGTTGTGTTGTGCAGGTTCCACGTTGGCGCCGGAATCTCTGGTGTTGCGCCGCACTACATCCCGCCGCCATCAACCTTCAACGTGCTTCTTGGCTCCTACTGGTTCAATAACCTTGGTTTCATACTGAGGGAAACTTGCCGCTGTACGCATCACACCTTCCTCTTGGGGTTCCCAACGGACGCGTGTTGAACGCGTATCATACCACTAGCATCACATTTAATCCCCAAATTGTTTATTGAAATCAGGAAGTGCAAGCAACGGTGCAGAAGTTAACAATCGTTTCAGTTCATCAAAAGCATGATCTTGGGTTGCGCCCCACTCAAAGACAACACCCTTTTTATTCAAATCATTCAAAGGTGCAGCAATAGTACTAAAATTGGGCACAAATCTTCTATAAAACCCAACTAGATCATGAAAACTTCTTACTTGACTCACATTCATGGGAGTAGGCCAATTTTGAATTGCTTCAATTTTAGACACATCTACTTCTACTCCATGCTTAGAGACAACGTAACCTGTAAATATGACCTTATCTTTGCAAAATGTGCACTTCTCAAGATTACCATAGAGTTTATTATCACGCAACACTTGTAAAACATGTCGAATATGTATAGTATGATCAGATTCATTGCGGCTGTAGATTAATATGTCATCAAAGTATACAACCACAAACTTGCCAATAAAATCACGCAAAACATGGTTCATCAGTCTCATGAAAGTGCTAGGTGCATTAGTCAAACCAAAAGGCATTACTAACCACTCATATAAACCAAATTTTGTTTTAAAGGCTGTTTTCCATTCGTCCCACTCTTTCATCCTAATTTGATGATAACCACTACGCAAATCATTTTTAGAGAAAACAGCAGCACCACTCAATTCATCTAGCATATCCTCTAAACGGGGAATAGGATGACGATATCGAATAGTAATATTGTTTATCGCTCTACAATCTACACACATGCGCCATGTACCATATTTCTTAGGAACTAGAATAACAGGAACAACACAATGACTAAGGCTTATGCGGATATAACCTTTATCGAGTAGCGCTTGTACTTGCTTCTCTATCTCCTCCGTCTCTTCGGGATTCGTCCTATATGGCGCCCTATTGGGCAGCGAAGCTCCGGGGATCAAGTCAATTTGATGCTCAATACCATGCAATGGTGGTAGTCCTGCGGGCACCTCCTCCGGAAACACGTCGCTGAATTCCTGCAACACATTAGAAACACCAAGATGAATAGGGGTCATGTCGTTAGAAACCAAAACCGTACCCCTGTACATGAGCACAAGAGGCATGGCTGTAGGATCCTCACTAAATTCTCTCATATCTTCTTTGGTGGCTAATAAGACTAAGGAATTCACTCTCTCACTTTTCGTTATATCACTCACGGTATTACAACTCTCTAGCCTATCTAGAGGTGCATCCTCCAAGTTTACTTCAACTTTCTGACGAGATTCATTGACAATTTGATGTGGTGACATAGGCTGCAAGTTGATTTTCTTGCCCTTGAACTCCAAGTGATATGTATTGGCTCGGCCATTATGTTGCACAGAACGATCATAGAGCCAAGGCCGACCCAATAGTAGGTGACACACCGTCATAGGAACCACATCAAAATCAATGGAATCCTTATACGGTCCAATCTCAAACTCAACACGCACCATGTGGTTTACCTTCATCTCACCATTGTCGCTCAACCACTGAATATAGTATGGATGCGGGTGTCGTAGATACTTCAACTTCAGCTTGGTATACAAATCCTTGCTTGCTAAATTGCGGCAACTTCCGCCATCAATAATGACCTTGCTAGCCTTGTCAGGACCAACTAAAGCCTTTGTTTGGAACAAATTGCAGCGCTGAGTAGATGCACTTGGCAACACATTAAGAGCACGCTGAGACACAACAATAGGGCGAGCTTCAGACGGATAAGCATCTACACCATCACTGTCATAGTCATCATCTTCTGGAGCATATGGATCAACATCATCTCCAGTCTCATACTCATTGTCCTCATTGATAATCATGACTTTGCGGTTAGGACAATCTCTCTTGAAGTGACCCTTGCCACCACATGTATGACAATTCATATCACGGTTGCACGCATTAGACATGCTAGAACCACTCGTACTTGCAGCAGGTTCGGGCTTCTTTGTGTTGGACACATTGGAGATCGGCTTGTTAGATGGAGTAGAATAAGGTGCGGAGCGCGAAGATGGCGCCGGCGCCGTAGATGGGGGCGCCCTAGGCGTGTAGCGCCCAGCTCCCGTAGCACGACCTTTAACTTGTGCTTCTTCAGCCAACTGTGATTCAGCTTCTCTTGCATGATGTAGCAACTCATTCATAGTGGTGTAACTGTAATGACGAATAATTCCTTTGATATCATACTTCAAACCATTGAGAAAACGCTGCATTGTCATCTCAAGTGACTCACGGACACGGCCACGCTGCATAAGCATCTCCATCTCCATGAAATAAGTATCAACAGTCTTCACACCTTGTCGCAATAGGGTCAACTTATCATATATAGATCGCAAATAATTAGTGGGCACGAAACGAGCTTGCATTGCCGCCTTCATAGCACGCCATGTGATAATAGGCAGCTCACCATCTTCTTCACGAGCACGAACAAGTCCATCCCACCAACGCAATGCATAGCCATCAAATTCGGAAGAAGCAAGCTTGATCTTCCTATCTTCAGTGTAATTATGTAAGCGCCATAACTTCTCAATCTTCATCTCCCAAGAGAGATATTCTTCAACATCAGCTCCTCCTTCAAATTTAGGTATCGAGAACTTTGGCTTACCCAATCCATCTTCTTCCTCAAACCCATGACCATGGCGTCCGAGTTCAACAAAACCACGACCACGGTTACCACAGCCAACACCACGACCAACACCATGTGCCTCATCTTGAAGCTCAACATCTTCATTCTCACGGTGTTGTTGTTATTGGGTCAAATTATCGACAACGAGTGTTAAAGCTTGAATATTGCGCTGAATATCCGTCATTTGATCTTGCATAGCATTGACAGTCTCATTAGTAGTATCCAGCTTTTTAGAAACCTCATCAACGGTCTTCTTTAGTTCTTCGTCCTGAATGCGGAATTCACGTCGCATCTCATTACGAAGAGCCTCATACTCCCTCCATGTCATCACATCAGCAGCATCCTTGTTTTTCTGGTTAATAATTTTCTCATCACTAGAAGACATGGTTAGTAGGTTAGTGCACTAAAACAAATATATATGGTGGTACTCTCACAACTCGCTCAAAACTGATAAGAAAAGGAGATCTTACCGCTCCAAAGTGAATTAGTATTGCTTACCACTTGTAGTGACGATTAGTGCACGGATGTAGCGAAGCGAATATCAAGGGTATATGTGGGGCTGTAGGTGGGCTACCTATTTGCACCAATAACAAGCTCTAGCGCTGACCGTAGACAACCAATGATACTCAAACAAGGCGATAAATGTGGCAATGCAACTATATGGATGGAAAGGTTGCAATGCACTCGAGAGACACTAGCAAAGCTCAACGAAACAGCCACAAGATTGCTCAACTACATGTGCAGAAAAGTAAACTAGGCCTTCACTTGATCTTACTAGCACTTCACTCTTTTTTTCACTCTTTTTTTAATCACTTTTTCTTTTTCTCTATTTCTCACGGTTACTGTAGCTACAGTAATTTTTTTTTGATTTCACGACTCTTCTCCTTGTAACACGGCCAACAGAAATTGCAAAGCACCGAAAACCTAACGAGTAGCCTGTCGAGCGGTAAAACTAGTCTCTTTTGGAAAAGTTCCTAGTCATGTATATCGAAAGGATGTGTCTATGGTTGGGAACAAGCACACTGTATGCTCTGTGGACTCGGAGAAATAAACTGAAAACTAGATGATAGCGGAAACACAAACCCTAACAATACTAGATGGAAGAAAAAGATACGCAAAAACAACTACGAAAAGCAACTAAAAATCGAAATTAGTGCAATTTAAGACTATGGCAAATCCTAACCCTAATATTTTTGGCTTTTTCTGGATAGGAACAACACTCAACTCAACTATGGGGTGGATTGTGGATGGCTTACCGAGGAAACACTGAAATCTGATACCAAGATGATAAGGGGTGGCCCGATCTTCTCAGTAAGCAACGATGGTGATGATGAGCACTGGATGAACACAGCGGAGATAACTTGATGATGAAGTGGATGATAACTTGTATGACACAACGAGATCTCTCGATTGTTCCCTGTTGCCAATGCAACAACTCTCAATCCTGCAAGATATTCGCAACTCCACACACTTGCGCACGTAGCCGCCGACCAGGGTTTATCTTAAACGTGGTCTAAACCTAATTTGGGGGCGTCCTGGGCAGTTATATAGGGGTTCAGGACGACCAGGGTTCGAGAAAATACAAGAAATACCGACCCAAATCGGGATCTGGTCGAGACAGACTCGGATACGGCCGGCTCAAGAGCCGGTCGACCGGGCCTAGGACCGGGTCAGGCCGGTTGAAACCGGGCCTGGCACCGGGTGGTGACCGGGATACGGTTCCGTGCATACTGTATAGTGCACGGTTGGCACCAACAGAGGATCCGGTCGGCGCCGGGCTGGGCCGGTCAGGCTCCCGGTTGAACCGGGCCTGGGACCGGGCGCGCCGGCCGGTCAGACCGGGCCTGGCGCGGCCTGGACTTCGTCTTCTCCCCTCGCGCATGCCTCCCTCTCCTCCCTCGCGCTTCCATGGGATGTCTTCTTGTCCAGCTTCATGGCCAGCTCCATGTCCAGCTTCACGTCCAGCTTTTTGTCCGATGATACGTCCCAAACGTATCTATAATTTCTTATGTTCCATGCTACTTTTATGATGATACTCACATGTTTTATACACATTATATGTCATTATTATGCATTTTCCGGCACTAACCTATTGACGAGATGCCGAAGAGCCGATTGTTGTTTTCTGCTGTTTTTTGGTTTCGTAAATCCTAGTAAGGAAATATTCTCGGAATTGGACGAAATCAACGCCCAGGGGCTTATTTTTCCACGAAGCTTCCAGAAGACCGAGGGAGAAACGAAGTGGGGCCACGGGGCGCCGTCACACTAGGGCGGCACGGCCTAAGGGGGGCCCGCGTGGCCCTAGCGTGTGGGGCCCCTGTGACTCCTCCGACTCCGCCCTTCCGCCTACTTAAAGCCTTCGTCGCGAAACCCTCTGTACCGAGAACCACGATACGAAAAACCTTCCAGAGACGCCGCCGCCGCCAATCCCATCTCGGGGGATTCAGGAGATCGCCTCCGGCACCCTGCCGGAGAGGGGAATCATCTCCCGGAGGGCTCTTCATCGCCATGATCGCCTCGGATCGATGTGTGAGTAGTTCACCCCTGGACTATGGGTCCATAGCAGTAGCTAGATGGTTGTCTTCTCCTCATTGTGCTATCATGTTAGATCTTGTGAGCTGCCTATCATGATCAAGATCATCTATTTGTAATGCTACATGTTGTGTTTGTTGGGATCCGATGAATATTGAATACTATGTCAAGTTGATTATCAATCTATCATATATGTTGTTTATGTTCTTGCATGCTCTCCGTTGCTAGTAGAGGCTCGGCCAAGTTGATACTTGTAACTCCAAGAGGGAGTATTTATGCTCGATAGTGGGTTCATGCCTCCATTGAATCTGGGACGAGTGACGGAAAGTTCTAAGGTTGTGGATGTGCTTGTTGCCACTAGGGATAAAACATCAATGCTTTGTCTAAGGATATTTGTGTTGATTACATTACGCACCATACTTAATGCAATTGTCTGTTGCTTGCAACTTAATACCGGAAGGGGTTCGGATGATAACCTGAAAGTGGACTATTTAGGCATAGATGCATGCTGGATAGCGGTCTATGTACTATGTCGTAATGCCCTGATTAAATCTCATAGTACTCATCATGATATATGTATGTGCATTGTTATGCCTTCTTTATTTGTCAATTGCCCAACTGTAATTTGTTCACCCAACATGCTATTTATCTTATGGGAGAGACACCACTAGTGAACTGTGGACCCCGGTCCATTCTTTACATCTGAAATACAATCTACTGCAATACTTGTTCTTTACTTTTCTTCACAAACAAACATCATCTTCCATACTATACATCTAATCCTTTGTTACAGCAAGCCGGTGAGATTGACAACCTCACTGTTACGTTGGGGCAAAGTACTTTGATTGTGTTGTGCAGGTTCCACGTTGGCGCCGGAATCCCTGGTGTTGCGCCGCACTACACTTCGCCGCCATCAATCTTCAACGTGCTTCTTGGCTCCTACTGGTTCGATAAACCTTGGTTTCTTACTGAGGGAAACTTGCTTCTATACGCATCATACCTTCCACTTGGGGTTCCCAACGGACGTGTGCTTTACGCGTATCATGCTAAATTTCTGGCGCCGTTGCCGGGGAGATCAAGACACGCTGCAAGGGGAGTCTCCCACTTCCAATCTCTTTACTTTGTTTTTGTCTTGCTTTACTTTATTTTATTTACTATCTTGTTTGCGTTCTTCATATTAAAAACACACAAAAATTAGTTACTTGCATTACCTTATTTACTGTCTTGTTTACTTCCTATATCAAAAGCACAAAAAATTTAGCTACTTGCATTTAGTTTATTTTGTTATCATGTCTAGCTCTGAACCTGTTACTTCTCCACCTCATGAATTAATCTTTACTTTTAAACAAGGGGATGAGGAGAGTTTTAAAGATGCTTGGTCTAGAATTTTTTGATTCTTATCGTAAAGCTGAACCTCAAATGACTCTAAGTTTGCTCCTTAGCAACTTTTATTTTGGGCTTATGATTCGTTATAGATATGCCTTGGATGCTGTAGTGGGAGGAGATTTCCTTCATTGCGATGGGGATCGAGCTTTTAATGCCATAAAGAAATTGGTTGCATCACATAGTTCAGCTAATAATTTTGATTCATCTCTTATTAGTATTTATAATAGATTAAACACTCTTGAAACAAATACATCTTGCTTTAAAGAAAGGTATGGTCAGATGCGTGAGCGTCTTGATCATGTTTTAGTAAACTCTGAACCTTCAATGTGGGACCCTACCGTTAAAATTGCTATTGGTGGTGAAACTTTTTATGCTCATTGTGATATTATGTCTGAATTTTGCCTTATGCCTAAGAGTATTTATGAATCTTTGACACTCTGGGGACTTACTGAAGGTGGAGAAGGAATAACTCTTACTGATAACTCTGTTATAATTCCTAAGGGAATAGCCGAGGGTGTGTTCACAACCATTCTTGGAAGAACGGTATCCACTGATTATCTTGTTATTGAATGTGTAGGAACAGGACAAATCACACTTGGAAGATCCCTGTTGAAACTATTGGGAGCAATCATAGATGTGGGAAAAGGCACCCTAAAATTCACCTCTACACCGGGAGGCGGCCATGTATTCCCTAAACCAAAGAGTAAGAAAAATAGTAAGAAGGGTAGGCATAAAGCCCAAGGTAATAATGTTGATGCTTCATCTCTTGATAACACTTGATTCACACTTTCTGTGCCTAGCTGAAAGGCGTTAAAGAAAAGCGCTTATGGGAGACAACCCATTATTTTAATACAGCACTTCGTTTTATATTTGAGTCTTGAAAGTTGTTACTACTGTAGCAACCTCTCCTTATCTTTATTTTATTGCATTGTTGTGCCAAGTAAAGTCTTTGATAGTAAAGTCAATACTAGATTTGGATTACTGCGCAGAAACAGATTTTTTGTTGTCACGAATTTGGGCAGGGTTCTCTGTAGGTAACTCAGAAAAATCTGCCAATTTACGTGCATGATCCTCAGATATGTACGCAACTTTCATTCAATTTGAGAATTTTCATCTGAGCAAGTTAAGTGCCCCTAAAAAATTCATCTTTACGGACTGTTCTGTTTTGACAGATTCTGCCTTTTATTTCGCATTGCCTGTTTTGCTATGTTTGATGAATTTCTTTGTTCCATTAACTTTCAGTACCTTTGTGCAATGTCCAGAAGTGTTAAGAATGATTATGTCACCTCTGAATATATGAATTATGCACTAACCCTCTAATGAGTTTGTTTCGAGTTTGGTGTGGAGGAAGTTTTCAAGGGTCAAGAGAGGAGGATGATACAATATGATCAAGAAGAGTGAAAAGTCTAAGCTTGGGGATGCCCCCGTGGTTCATCCTCGCATATTTTAAGAAGACTCAAGCATCTAATCTTGGGGATGCCCAAGGCATCCCCTTCTTCATCGACAACTTATCAGGTCACCTCTAGTGAAACTATATTTTAATTCAGTCACATCTTATGTGCTTTACTTGGAGCGTCTGTTTGTTTTTATTTTCGTTTTTGTTTGAATAAAATCGGATCCTAGCATTCTTTGTGTGGGAGAGAGACACGCTCCACTGTTGCATATGAACACATGTGTTCTTAGCTTTATTCTTAATGTTCATTGCGAAGGTTGAACTACTTCGTTCATTGATATATGGTTGGAAACGGAAAATGCTGCATGTGGTAATTGGTATAATGTCTTGAATAATTTGATACTTGGCAATTTTTGTGCTCATATAGATCATGTTTAAGCTCTTGCATCATGTACTTTGCACCTATTAATGAAGAACTACATAGAGCTTGTTAAAATTTGGTTTGCATGATTGGTCTCTAGAGTCTAGATATTTTCTGGTTAAGGTGTTTGAACAACAAGGAGACGATGTAAAGTCTTATAATACTTACAATATGTTCATATGTGAGTCTTGCTGCACCATTTTATACTTGAGTTTGCTTCAAACAACCTTGCTAGCCTAGCCTTGTATTGAGAGGGATTTTTCTCGTGCATCCAAATCCTTGAGCCAAAAACTATGTCATTTGTGTCCACCATACCTACCTACCACATGGTATTTCTCTGCCATTCCAAAGTACATTACTTGAGTGCTACCTTTAAACTTCTATTCTTTGCCTTTACAATACATAGCTCATGGGAAAATAGCCTTAAAAACTATTGTGGTATTGAATATGTACTTATGTGTCTTATTTCTTAATAAGTTGCTTGTTGAGCGGTAACTATGTTTCGGGGACGCCATCAACTTTTACCTTTGTTGAATATCATGTGAGTTGCTATGCATGTTCATCTTGTCTGAAGTAAGGGCGATTTTCATGATCAAATGGTTTGAGTATGCATATTGTTAGAGAAGAACATTGGGCCGCTAACTAAAGCCATGAATCATGGTGGAAGTTTCAGTTTGGACACAAATCCTCAATCTCTTACGAGAATATTATCTGTTGTTAAATGCTTATGCATTAAAGATGAGTCCATTATATGTTGTCTATGTTGTCCCGGTATGGATGTCTAAGTTGAGAATAATCAAAAGCGAGAAATCCAATGCGAACTTTCTCCTTAGACCTGCAGTACAGTGCGGCATAGAGGTACCCCTTTGTGACACTTGGTTGAAACATATGCTATGCAATGATAATCCGTGTTAATCCAAGCTAATTAGGACAAGGTGCGAGCACTATTAGTATTCTATGCATGAGGCTTGCAACTTATAGGCTATCTTATACATAACACATATGATTTATTACTACCGTTGACAAAATTGTTTCTATGTTTTTAAAATGAAAAGCTCTAGCACAAATATAGTAATCCATGCTTCCCTCTGCGAAGGGCCATTCTTCTACTTTATTGTTGAGTTAGTTTACCTATTCTTTCTATCTTAGAAGCAAACACTTGTGTCAACTGTGTGCATTGATTCTTACATGTTTACCTATTGCACTTGTTATATTGCTTTGTGTTGACAACTATCCATGAGATATACATGTTGAAGTTGAAAGCAACCGCTGAAACTTATATCTTCCTTTGTGTTGTTTCAAAGCTTTCTACTAAGAATTTATTGCTTATGAGTTAACTGTTATGCAAGTCTTATTGATGCTTGTCTTGAAAGTATTATTCATGAAAAGTCTTTGCTATATGATTCAGTTGTTTACTCATTGTCTTCATCATTGCTTCGAATCGCTGCATTCATCTCATATGCTTTACAATAGTATTGATCAAGATTATGATAGCATGTCATTTCAGAAATTATCTTTGTTATCGTTTACCTACTCGAGGGCGAGTAGGAACTAAGCTTGGGGATGCTTGATACGTCCCAAACGTATCTATAATTTCTTATGTTCCATGCTACTTTTATGATGATACTCACATGTTTTATACAGATTATATGTCATTATTATGCATTTTCCGGCACTAACCTATTGACGAGATGCCGAAGAGCCGATTCTTTGTTTTCTGCTGTTTTTGGTTTCGAAATCCTAGTTAGGAAATATTCTCGGAATTGGACGAAATCAACGCCCAGGGGCTTATTTTTTCACGAAGCTTCCAGAAGACCGAGGGAGAAACGAAGTGGGGCCACGGGGCGCCGCCACACTAGGGTGGCGTGGCCTAAGGGGGGCCCGCGTGACCCTAGCGTGTGGGGCCCCTGTGACTCCTCCGACTCCGCCCTTCCACCTACTTAAAGCCTTCGTCGCGAAACCCTCTGTACTGATAGCCACGATACGGAAAACCTTCCACAGACGCCGCCGCCGCCAATCCCATCTCGGGGGATTCAGGAGATCGCCTCCGGCACCCTGCCGGAGAGGGGAATCATCTCCGGAGGGCCTCGCATCGCCATGATCGCCTCCGGATCGATGTGTGAGTAGTTCACCCCTGGACTATGGGTCCATAGCAGTAGCTAGATGGTTGTCTTCTCCTCATTGTGCTATCATATTAGATCTTGTGAGCTGCCTATCATGATCAAGATCATCTATTTGTAATGCTACATGTTGTGTTTGTTGGGATCCGATGAATATTGAATACTATGTCAAGTTGATTATCAATCTATCATATATGTTGTTTATGTTCTTGCATGCTCTCCGTTGCTAGTAGAGGCTCTGGCCAAGTTGATACTTGTAACTCCAAGAGGGAGTATTTATGCTCGATAGTGGGTTCATGCCTCCATTGAACCTGGGACAGTGACAAAAAGTTCTAAGGTTGTGGATGTGCTGTTGCCACTAGGGATAAAACATCGATGCTTTGTCTAAGGATATTTGTGTTGATTACATTACACACCATACTTAATGCAATTGTCTGTTGCTTGCAACTTAATACCGGAAGGGGTTCGGATGATAACCTGAAAGTGGACTATTTAGGCATAGATGCATGTCGGATAGCGGTCTATGTACTTTGTCGTAATGCCCCGATTAAATCTCATAGTACTCATCATGATATATGTATGTGCATTGTTATGCCTTCTTTATTTGTCAATTGCCCAACCTGTAATTTGTTCACCCAACATGCTATTTATCTTATGGGAGAGACACCACTATCGAACTCGTGGACCCTGGTCCATTCTTTACATCTGAAATACAATCTATCGCAATACTTGTTCTTTACTTGTTCTTCGCAAACAAACATCATCTTCCACACTATACATCTAATCCTTTGTTACAGCAAGCCGGTGAGATTGACAACCTCACTCGTTACGTTGTGGCAAAGTACTTTGATTGTGTTGTGCGAGGTTCCACGTTGGCGCCGGAATCCCTGGTGTTGCGCCGCACT
Source organism: Lolium rigidum (assembly GCF_022539505.1). NCBI lineage: Eukaryota > Viridiplantae > Streptophyta > Magnoliopsida > Poales > Poaceae > Lolium > Lolium rigidum. The sequence goes on along the minus strand of NC_061513.1, from coordinate 350,149,444 downwards.
ACACTTCGCCGCCATCAACCTTCAACGTGCTTCTTGGCTCCTACTGGTTCGATAAACCTTGGTTTCTTACTGAGGGAAACTTGCTTCTATACGCATCATACCTTCCACTTGGGGTTCCCAACGGACGTGTGTTAACTGCACGCATCAATGACCAACACATATCACACTATCCACATCCTTCACCACACTATAGCCATCACGAGAATATTTCCTTTGTAGGATTTCTGAAACCAAAAACAGCAGAAAACAGCAACTGGCTCTTCGGCATCTCGTCAATAGGTTAGTGCCGGAAAATGCATAATAATGACATATAATATGTATAAAACATGTGAGTATCATCATAAAAGTAGCATGGAACATAAGAAATTATAGATACGTTTGAGACGTATCAAGCATCCCCAAGCTTAGTTCCTACTCGCCCTCGAGTAGGTAAACGATAACAAGGATAATTTCTGAAGTGACATGCTATCATAATCTTGATCAATACTATTGTAAAGCACATGAGATGAATGCAGCGATTCGAAGCAATGATGAAGACAATGAGTAAACAAATGAATCATATAGCAAAGACTTTTCATGAATAATACTTTCAAGACAAGCATCAATAAGACTTGCATAAGAGTTACTCATAAAGCAATAAATTCTTAGTAGAAAGCTTTGAAACAACACAAAGGAAGATATAAGTTTCAGCGGTTGCTTTCAACTTCAACATATATATCTTATGGATAATTGTCAACATAAAGTAATATAACAAGTGCAATAGGTAAACATGTAAGAATCAATGCACACAGTTTACACAAGTGTTTGCTTCTAAGATAGAAAGAAGTAGGTAAACTGACTCAACAATAAAGTAGAAAAATGGCCCTTCGCAGAGGGAAGCATGGATAACTATTTTTGTGCTAGAGCTTTTCATTTTGAAAACATAGAAACAATTTTGTCAACGGTAGTAATAAATCATATGTGTTATGTATAAGATATCCTATAAGTTGCAAGCCTCATGCATAGTATACCAATAGTGCTTGCACCTTGTCCTAATTAGCTTGGATTAACATGGATTATCATTGCATAACATATGTTTCAACCAAGTGTCAAAAAGGGGTACCTCTATGCCGCCTGTACAGAGGTCTAAGGAGAAAGTTCGCATTGGATTTCTCGCTTTTGATTATTCTCAACTTAGACATCCATACCGGGACAACATAGACAACATATAATGGACTCCTCTTTAATGCTTAAGCATTCAACAACAGATAATATTCTCATAAGAGATTGAGGATTTGTGTCCAAACTGAAACTTCCACCATGATTCATGGCTTTAGTTAGCGGCCCAATTTTCTTCTCTAACAATATGCATACTCAAACCATTTGATCATGAAAATCGCCCTTACTTCAGACAAGACGAACATGCATAGCAACTCACATTATATTCAACAAAGGTAAAAGTTGATGGCGTCCCCAGAAACATGGTTACCGCTCAACAAGCAAATTATTAAGAAATAAGATACATAAGTACATATTCTTCACCACAATAGTTTTTAAGGCTATTTTCCCATGAGCTATATATTGCAAAGACAAAGAATAGAATTTTAAAGGTAGCACTCAAGTAATTTACTTTGGAATGGCAGAGAAATACCATGTAGTAGGTAGGTATGGTGGACACAAATGGCATAGTTTTTGGCTCAAGTATTTGGATGCACGAGAAGTAATCCCTCTCAATACAAGGCTAGGCTAGCAAGGTTGTTTGAAGCAAACTCAAGTATAAAACGGTGCAACAAGACTCACATATGAACATATTGTAAGCATTATAACACTTTACATCGTCTCCTTGTTGTTCAAACACCTTAACCAGAAAATATCTAGACTCTAAAGACCAATCATGCAAACCAAATTTTAACAAGCTCTATGTAGTTCTTCATTAATAGGTGCAAAGTACATGATGCAAGAGCTTAAACATGATCCATATGAGCACAACAATTGCCAAGTATCAAATTATTCAAGACATTATACCAATTACCACATGAAGCATTTTCTATTTCCAACCATATATCAATGAACGAAGTAGTTCAACCTTCGCAATGAACATTAAGAGTAAAGCTAAGAACACATGTGTTCATATGCAACAGCGGAGCGTGTCTCTCTCCCAAACAAAGAATGCTAGGATCCGATTTTATTCAAACAAAAACAAAAATAAAAACAAACAGACGCTCCAAGTAAAGCACATAAGATGTGACTGAATAAAAATATAGTTTCACTAGAGGTGACCTGATAATTGTCGATGAAGAAGGGGATGCCTTGGGCATTGATACGTCTCAAACGTATCCATAATTTCTTATGTTCCATGCTACTTTTATGATGATACTCACATGTTTTATACACATTATATGTCATTATTATACATTTTCCGGCACTAACCAATTGACGAGATGCCGAAGAGCCGATTCTTGTTTTCTGCTTGTTTTTGGTTTCAGAAATCCTACAAAGGAAATATTCTCGGAATTAGACGAAATCAACGCCCGGGGTCTTATTTTTCCACGAAGCTTCCAGAAGACCGAAAGGGAAACGAAGTGGGGCGACGAGGCGCCGACACAACAGGGCGGCGCGGCCCAGGTCTTGGCCGCGCGGCCCTGGCGTGTGGGGCCCTCGTGCCGCCCCTAAACCTACCCTTCCGCCTATTTAAAGCCTTCGTCGCGAAACCCCCAGTACCGAGAGCCACGATACGGAAAACCTTCCAGAGACGCCGCCGCCGCCAATCCCATCTCGGGGGATTCAGGAGATCGCCTCCGGCACCCTGCCGGAGAGGGGAATCATCTCCCGGAGGGCTCTTCATCGCCATGATCGCCTCCGGATCGATGTGTGAGTAGTTCACCCCTGGACTATGGGTCCATAGCAGTAGCTAGATGGTTGTCTTCTCCTCATTGTGCTATCATGTTAGATCTTGTGAGCTGCCTATCATGATCAAGATCATCTATTTGTAATGCTACATGTTGTGTTTGTTGGGATCCGATGAATATTGAATACTATGTCAAGTTGATTATCAATCTATCATATATATGTTGTTTATGTTCTTGCATGCTCTCCGTTGCTAGTAGAGGCTCTGGCCAAGTTGATACTTGTAACTCCAAGAGGGAGTATTTATGCTCGATAGTGGGTTCATGCCTCCATTGAATCCGGGACGAGTGACGGAAAGTTCTAAGGTTGTGGATGTGTCTGTTGCCACTAGGGATAAAACATCGATGCTTTGTCTAAGGATATTTGTGTTGATTACATTCCGCACCATACTTAATGCAATTGTCTGTTGTTTGCAACTTAATACCGGAAGGGGTTCGGATGGTAACCTGAAGGTGGACTTTTTAGGCATAGATGCATGCTGGATAGCGGTCTATGTACTTTGTCGTAATTCCCTGATTAAATCTCATAGTACTCATCATGATATATGTATGTGCATTGTTATGTCTTCTTTATTTGTCAATTGCCCAACTGTAATTCGTTCACCCAACATGCTATTTATCTTATGGGAGAGACACCACTAGTGAACTGTGGACCCCGGTCCATTCTTTACATCTGAAATACAATCTACTGCAATTGTTCTTTACTGTTCTTCGCAAACAAACATCATCTTCCACACTATACAATTAATCCTTTGTTTACAGCAAGCCGGTTGATGTCTACGGGTGCTTATATTCTTGTAGACAGTGTTGGGCCTCCAAGAGCAGAGGTTTGTAGAACAGCAGCAAGTTTCCCTTAAGTGGATCACCCAAGGTTTATCGAACTCAGGGAGGAAGAGGTCAAAGATATCCCTCTCAAGCAACCCTGCAATCACGATACAAGAAGTCTCTTGTGTCCCCAACACACCTAATACACTTGTCAGATGTATAGGTGTACTAGTTCGGCGAAGAGATAGTGAAATACAAGTGGTATGAATGAATATGAGCAGTAGTAACGGCGCCAGAAAAGTACTTGCTGGCATGCAGTTGATGGTAGTAATATTGCAGGAAGTAAAGATGCAGTAAAACAGTAAACAAGCGATGATTGCAGTATTGGAAACAAGGCCTAGGGATCATACTTTCACTAGTGGACACTCTCAACATTGATCACATAAATAAATAAGTTCTCTTCCTTTGTGCTACATATACTCTTGTTTGATAATGAACACCATTCGTTGTGTAGGGCTACAAGAGCTCCCTCAAGCCGGAGTTAACAAGCGCCACAACATTCGATGTTCATATTTAAGTAACCTTTAGAGCATAATAGATCTTTGCAATTTAAACCGAGTACTAACATAGCATACACACTTGTCACCTTTACACTATGAAGGGGGAATAAATCACATCAATACTATCATAGTAATAATTAACTCCATAACCTACAAGAGATTATGATCATAACCTACGCCAAGTACTACACGATGCACACACTTGTCACCATTACACCGTGAAGGAGGAATAGACTACTTTAATAACATCACAAGAGTAGCACATAGACTAATAGTGATACAAAACTCATATGAATCTCAATCATGTAAGGCAGCTCATGAGATCATTGTATTGAAGTACATAGGAGAGAGATTAACCACATAGCTACCGGTACAGCCCTTAGCCTCGAGGGAGAACTACTCCCTCCTCATGGGAGACAGCAGTGGTGATGAAGATGGCGGTGGTGTTGATGGAGAAGCCTTCCGGGGGCACTTCCCCGTCCCGGCGGCGTGCCGGAACAGAGACTCATGTCCCCCAGATCTTGGCTTCGCGATGGCGGCGGCTCTGGAAGGTTTCTCGTACCGTGGCTTTTTCTTATCGAAGATTTAGGTCAGGGACCTTTAAATAGGCGAAGAGGCGGAGTCGGAGGGGGTCTGGGGCCACCACACAACAGGGCGGCGCGCCTGGCTCCTTGGCCGCGCCGCCCACACGTGTGGGGCCACCAGGGCTCCCCTCTGGTGCCTCTCGGGTGTTCTGGAAGCTTCGTGGAATTCTAAGATGCTGGGCGTTGATTTCGTCCAATTCCGAGAATATTTCCTTACTAGGATTTCTGAAACCAAAAACAGCAGAAAACGAGAACCGGCACTTCGGCATCTCGTCAATAGGTTAGTTCCGGAAAACGCATAATAATGACATATAATGTGTATAAAACATGTGAGTATCATCATAAAAGTAGCATGGAACATAAGAAATTATAGATACGTTTGAGACGTATCAAGCATCCCCAAGCTTAGTTCCTACTCACCCTCGAGTAGGTAAACGATAACAAAGATAATTTCTTAAGTGACATGCTACCAACATGATCTTGATCAATACTATTGTAAAGCATATGAAGTGAATGAAGTGATAGTAAAGATAATGACTAAACAACTGAATCATATAGCAAAGACTTTTCATGAATAGTACTTTCAAGACAAGCATCAATAAGACTTGCATAAGAGTTACTCATAAGCAATAAATTCAAGGTAGAAGGCATTGAAGCAACACAAAGGATGATTAAGTTTCAGCAATTGCTTTCAACTTGTAACATGTATATCTCATGGATAAATGTCAACATAAAGCAATATAACAAGTGCAATAAGTAAACATGTAAGAATCAATGCACACAGTTTACACAAGTATTTGCTTCTAAGATAGAAGGAATAGGTAAACTGACTCAACAATAAAGTAGAAGATAGGCCCTTCGAGGAGGGAAGCATGGATTACTATTTTTGTGCTAGAGCTTTTATTTTGAAAACATAGAAGCAATTTTGTCAACGGTAGTAATAAAGCATATGCGTTATGTATAAGATATCCTATAAGTTGCAAGCCTCATGCATAGATTACCAATAGTGCTCGCACCTTGTCCTAATTAGCTTGGATTAACATGGATTATCATTGCATACATATGTTTCAACCAAGTGTCACAAAGGGGTACCTCTATGCCGCTCGTACAGAGGTCTAAGGAGAAAGTTCGCATTGGATTTCTCGCTTTTGATTATTCTCAACTTAGACATCCATACCGGGACAACATAGACAACAGATAATGGACTCCTCTTTTAATTCTTAAGCATTCAACAACAGATAATATTCTCATAAGAGATTGAGGATTTGTGTCAAAACTGAAACTTCCACCATGATTCATGGCTTTAGTTAGCGGCCCAATGTTATTCTCTAACAATATGCACACTCAAACCATTTGATCATGAAAATCGCCCTTACTTCAGACATGACAAACATGCATAGCAACTCACATGATATTCAACAAAGGTAAAAGTTGATGGCGTCCCCAGAAACATGGTTACCGCTCAACAAGCAACTTATTAAGAAATAAGATACATAAGTACATATTCTTCACCACAATAGCTTTTAAGGCTATTTTCCCATGAGCTATGTATTGTAAAGGCAAAGAATAGAATTTTAAAGGTAGCACTCAAGTAATTTACTTTGGAATGGCAGATAAATACCATGTGGTAGGTAGGTATGGTGGACATAAATGGCATAGTTTTTGGCTCAAGGATTTGGATGCACGAGAAGAATTCCCTCTCAATACAAGGCTAGGCTAGCAAGGTTGTTTGAAGCAAACTCAAGTATAAAACGGTGCAACAAGACTCACATATGAACATATTGTAAGCATTATAAGACTTTACATCGTCTCCTTGTTGTTCAAACACCTTAACCGAGAAAATATCTAGACTCTAGAGACCAATCATGCAAACCAAATTTTAACAAGCTCTATGTAGTTCTTCATTAATAGGTACAAAGTACATGATGCAAGAGCTTAAACATGATCTATATGAGCACAACAATTGCCAAGTATCAAATTATTCAAGACATTATACCAATCACCACATGCAGCATTTTCTGTTTCCAACCATATAACAATGAACGAAGCAGTTTCAACCTTCACCATGAACATTAAGAGTAAAGCTAAGAACACATGTGTTCATACGCAACAGCGGAGCGTGTCTCTCTCCCACACAAACATGAATTTATTCAGAGAATGAAAATAACAAAACGAAAATAAAAGCACACATACGCTCCAAGTAAAGTACATAAGATGTGACCGAATAAAAATATAGTTTCAAGAGAAGAAACTTGATAAGTTGTCGATGAAGAAGGGGATGCCTTGGGCATCCCCAAGCTTAGACGCTTGAGTCTTCTTGAAATATGCAGGGATGAACCACAGGGGCATCTCCAAGCTTAGACTTTTCACTCTTCTTGATCATAGTATATCATCCTCCTCTCCTGACCCTTGAAAACTTCCTCCACACCAAACTCGAAACAAACTCATTAGAGGGTTAGTGCATAATCAAAAAATTCACATGTTCAGAGGTGACACAATCATTCTTAACACTTCTGGACATTGCCCAAAGCTACTGGAAGTCAATGGAACAAAGAAATCCATCCAACACGAGCAAAAGAGGCAATGCGAAATAAAAGGCGGAATCTGTCAAAACGAACGAGTCCGTAAAGACGAATTTTTTAGAGGCACTTGGACTTGCTCGGATGAAAATACTCAAATTGAATGAAAGTTGCGTACATATCCGAGGATCACGCACGTAAATTGGCAGATTTTTCTGAGTTACCTACGAGAGAACCCTGCCCAAATTCGTGACGGACGAAATCTGTTTCGCGCAGTAATCCAAATCTAGTATCAACATTACTATCAAAGACTTTACTTGGCACAACAATGCAATAAAATAAGATAAGGAGAGGTTGCTACAGTAGTAACAACTTCCAAGACTCAAATATAAAACAAAAGTACTGTAGCAAAATAAAAACATGGGTTATCTTCCAAGAAGTGCTTTCTTTATAGCCATTAAGATGGGCTCAACAGTTTTAATGATGCACTCCCAAGAAATAAGAGTTGAAGCAAAAGAGAGCATCAAGAAGCAAATTCAAAACAAATTTAAGCCTAACCCACTTCCTATGAAAAGGAATCTTGTAAATAAACAAGTCATGTAGGCATAATGCAACAAGCATAGGAAAACTAGACAAGCGCAACTTCAAGATTTTCAGCAAAAAGAGAGGTGTTTTAGTAACATGAAAATTTCTACAACCATATTTTCCTCTCTCATAATAACTTTCAGAGGCATCATGAACAAACTCAACAATATAAGTATCACATAAAACATTCTTATTCACATGCATAAAAGTATCATTACTCTCCACATAAGTATAATCAATTTTATTAGTTGTAGTGGGAGCAAATTCAACAAAGTAGCTATCATTATTATTCTCATCATTAAATATAGGAGGCATATTGTAATCATAATTAAACTTATCCTCCATAGTAGGCGGCACCAAAAGACCACTATCATTATAATCATCATATATGGGAGGCATATCATAATCAACATAAACTTTCTCCTCAATACCCGGAGGGCTAAAGAGATCATTTTCATCAAAACCGACCTCCCCAAGCTTAGAATTTTCTATATCATTATCAACAATGGTGTTCAAAACGTTCATACTAATATTACTACTAGCATGCAAATAAGGTTTCATAGGTTTTTTAATTTTCGCATTAAACCATTCATGTCTTGACTCAGGAAATAGTTTAAAAAGCTCACAGATGTTTTCCATTATGCCTTACTAGTGTTTAACAAGAAACAAAAAGATGCAATTGCAGGATCTGAAGGAAATAGCTTCGAGCACACACACAACAGCAATAGAAAAGTACTTAGTTACCTGGGACCGGAGTATGAGTGCCTTTTACCTTTCCTCCCCGGCAACGGCGCCAGAAAAGTGCTTGATGTCTACGGGTGCTTCTATTCTTGTAGACAGTGTTGGGCCTCCAAGAGCGAGAGGTTTGTAGAACAGCAGCAAGTTTCCCTTAAGTGGATCACCCAAGGTTTATCGAACTCGGGGAGGAAGAGGTCAAAGATATCCCTCTCAAGCAACCACCGCAATCACGATACAAGAAGTCTCTTGTGTCCCCAACACACCTAATACACTTGTCAGATGTATAGGTGCACTAGTTCGGCGAAGAGATAGTGAAATACAAGTGGTATGAATGAATATGAGCAGTAGTAACGGCGCCAAAAAAGTGCTTGCTGGCGTGCAGTTGATGGTAGTAATATTGCAGGAAGTAAAGATGCAGTAAAAGCAAGTAAACAAGCGATGATTGCGTATTGGAAACAAGGCCTAGGGATCATACTTTCACTAGTGGACACTCTCAACATTGATCACATAAATAAATAAGTTCTCTTCCTTTGTGCTACATATACTCTTGTTTGATAATGAACACCATTCGTTGTGTAGGGCTACAAGAGCTCCCTCAAGCCGGAGTTAACAAGCGCCACAACATTCGATGTTCATATTTAAGTAACCTTTAGAGCATAATAGATCTTTGCAATTTAAACCGAGTACTAACATAGCATACAAACTGTCACCTTTACACTATGAAGGGGGAATAAATCACATCAATACTATCATAGTAATAATTAACTCCTAACCTACAAGAGATTATGATCATAACCTACGCCAAGTACTACACGATGCACACACTGTCACCATTACACCGTGAAGGAGGAATAGACTACTTTAATAACATCACAAGAGTAGCACATAGACTAATAGTGATACAAAACTCATATGAATCTCAATCATGTAAGGCAGCTCATGAGATCATTGTATTGAAGTACATAGGAGAGAGATTAACCACATAGCTACCGGTACAACCCTTAGCCTCGAGGGAGAACTACTCCCTCCTCATGGGAGACAGCAGCGGTGATGAAGATGGCGGTGTTGTTGATGGAGAAGCCTTCCGGGGGCACTTCCCCATCCCGGCGGCGTGCCGGAACAGAGACTCCTGTCCCCCAGATCTTGGCTTCGCGATGGCGGCGGCTCTGGAAGGTTTCTCGTACCGTGGCTTTTTCTTATCGAAGATTTAGGTCGGGGACCTTTAAATAGGCGAAGAGGCGGAGTCGGAGGGGGTCCGGGGCCACCACACAACGGGCGGCGCGCCCGGCTCCTTGGCCGCGCCGCCCACACGTGTGGGGCCACCGGGGCTCCCCTCCGGTACCTCTCGGGTGTTCCGGAAGCTTCGTGGAATTCTAAGATGCTCGGGCGTTGATTTCGTCCAATTCCGAGAATATTTCCTTACTAGGATTTCTGAAACCAAAAACAGCAGAAAACGAGAACTGGCACTTCGGCATCTCGTCAATAGGTTAGTTCCGGAAAACGCATAATAATGACATATAATGTGTATAAAACATGTGAGTATCATCATAAAAGTAGCATGGAACATAAGAAATTATAGATACGTTTGAGACGTATCACCGGTGAGATTGACAACCTCACTGTTACGTTGGGGCAAAGTACTTTGATTGTGTTGTGCAGGTTCCACGTTGGCGCCAGAATCCCTGGTGTTGCGCCGCACTACACTCCGTCACCAACAACCTTCACGTGTTCCTTGACTCCTACTGGTTCGCTAACCTTGGTTTCTTACTGAGAGAAAACTTGCTACTGTACGCATCACACCTTCCTCTTGGGGTTCCCAACGGACGTGTGTTAACTGCACGCATCAGGCATACCCAAGCTTAGATGCTTGAGTCTTCTTGAAATATGCAGGGATGAACCACGGGGGCATCCCCAAGCTTAGACTTTTCACTCTTCTTGATCATATTGTATCCTCCTCCTCTCTTGACCCTTGAAAACTTCCTCCACACCAAACTCAAAACAAAATCATTAGAGGGTTAGCGCATAATTGAAAATTCATATATTCAGAGGTGACATAATCATTCTTAACACTTCTGGACATTGCACAAAGCTACTGAAAGTTAATGGAGCAAAGAAATCCATCAAGCATAGCAAAACAGGCAATGCGAAATAAAAGGCAGAATCTGTCAAAACAGAACAGTCCGTAAAGACGAATTTTTCTGGGGCACTTAACTTGCTCAGATGAAAATGCTCAAATTGAATGAAAGTTGCGTACATATCTGAGGATCACGCACGTAAATTGGCAGATTTTTCTGAGTTACCTACAGAGAATGCTACTCAAATTCGTGACAGTAAGAAATCTGTTTCTGCGGAGTAATCCAAATCTAGTATCAATATTACTATCAAAGACTTACTTGGCACAACACTGCAATAAAATATAGATAAGGAGAGGTTGCTACAGTAGTAACAACTTCCAAGACTCAAATATAAAACAAAAGTGCAGAAGTAAAATAATGGGTTGTCTCCCATAAGCGCTTTTCTTTAACGCCTTTCAGCTAGGCGCAGAAAGTGTGAATCAAGTATTATCAAGAGATGAAGCATTGGCATTCTTACCAGGGGCTTTGCGCCTACCCTTCTTACTCTACTTCTTACTCTTTGGTTTAGGGAGTATATGACCACATCCCGGTACAAAGGAATTTAGAGTGCCTTTCCCCACACCTATGGTTGCTCCCAAGAGTTTCAGCAGGGATCTTCCAAGTGTGATTTGTCCTATCCCTACACATTCAATAACGAGATAATCAGTGGATACCGTTCTTCCAAGAAGGGTTGTGAATACTCCTTCAGCTATTCCCTTAGGAGTTATAACAGAGTTATCAGTAAGAGTTATTCCTTCTCCACCTTCAGTAAGTCCCCAAAGTGTCAAAGATTCATAAATACTTTCAGACATAAGGCAAAATTCAGTCATAATATCACAACGGGCATTAATTTTTTTTACCATCAATAGTAACTTTAATAGTAGGGTCCCACTTTGAAGGTTCAGAGTTTATTGGAACATAATCAAAATGCTCACGAATCCGACTATACCCTTCTTTTAAGCAAGATACATTTGTCTCAAGAGTGTTTAATCTATTATAAATGCTAACAAGAGATGGATCAAAATTATTAGCGGAGCTAGATGATGTAACCAATTTTTTTATGGCATTAAAAGCTTGATCCCCATCACAGTGAAGGAAATCTCCTCCCACTACGAGCATCCAAGGCATATCTATAGCGAAGAATAAGCCCAAAATAAAAGTTACTAAGAAGCAAACTTAGGGTCATTTTAGGTTCAGTTTTACTATAAGAATCAAAAATTCTAGACCAAGCTTCTTTAAAACTCTCTTCACTACTTTGTTTAAAAGTGAAGATCGATTCCTCAGGTGATAGAGTAACAACTACAGGACTAGTCATGATAATAAAATAAAGTAAATGCAAGTAACTAATTTTTTGTGTTTTTGATATAGAGAACGCAAACAAGACAGTAAATAAAGTAAAGCTAGCAACTATTTTTTTGTATTTTTGATATAAGAGCAAACAAAGTAGTAAATAAAATAAAGTAAAGCAAGACAAAAACAAAGTAAAGAGATTGGATGTGGGAGACTCCCCTTGCAGCGTGTCTTGATCTCCCCGGCAACGGCGCCAGAAAAAGTGCTTGATGCGTGCAGTTAACACATGTCCGTTGGGAACCCCAAGAGGAAGGTGTGATGCGTACAGTAGCAAGTTTTCCCTCGATAAGAAACCAAGGTTTATCGAACCAGTAGGAGTCAAGGATCACGTGAAGGTCGTTGGTGACGGAGTGTAGTGTGGCGCAACACCAGGGATTCCGGCGCCAACGTGGAACCTGCACAACACAATCAAAGAACTTTGCCCCAACGTAACAGTGAGGTTGTCAATCTCACCGACTTGCTGTAAACAAAGGATTTACCGTATAGTATGGAAGATGATGTTTGTTTGCGGAGAACAGTAAAGAACAAGTATTGCAGTAGATTGTATTTCAGATGTAAAGAATGGACCGGGGTCCACAGTTCACTAGTGGTGTCTCTTCCATAAGATAAATAGCATGTTGGGTGAACGAATTACAGTTGGGAAATTGACAAATAAAGAAGGCATAACAATGCACATACATATATCATGATGAGTACTATGAGATTTAATCAGGGCATTACGACAAAGTACATAGACCGCTATCCAAGCATGCATCTATGCCTAAAAAGTCCACTTTCGGGTTATCATCCGAACCCCTTCCGGTATTAAGTTGCAAACAACGAGACAATTGCATTAAGTATGGTGCGTAATGTAATCAACACAAATATCCTTAGACAAAGCATTGATGTTTTATCCCTAGTGGCAACAAGCACATCCACAACCTTAGAACTTTCCGTCACTCGTCCCGCATTCAATGGAGGCATGAACCCACTATCGAGCATAAATACTCCCTCTTGGAGTTACAAGTATCAACTTGGCCGAGCCTCTACTAGCAACGGAGAGCATGCAAGAACATAAACAACATATATGATAGATTGATAATCAACTTGACATAGTATTCAATATTCATCGGATCCCAACAAACACAACATGTAGCATTACAAATAGATGATCTTGATCATGATAGGCAGATCACAAGATCTAACATGATAGCACAATGAGGAGAAGACAACCATCTAGCTACTGCTATGGACCCATAGTCCAGGGGTGAACTACTCACACATCGATCCGGATGCGATCATGGCGATGAAGAGACCTCCGGGAGATGATTCCCCTCTCCGGCAGGGTGCCAGAGGCGATCTCCTGAATCCCCGAGATGGGATTGGCGGCGGCGTCTCTGGAAGGTTTTCCGTATCGTGGCTCTCGGTACAGAGGGTTTCGCGACGAAGGCTTTAAGTAGGCGGAAGGGTAGGTTTAGGGGCGACACGAGGGCCCCACACGCCAGGGCCGCGCGGCCAAGACCTGGGCCGCGCCGCCCTGTTGTGTCGGCGCCTCGTCGCCCCACTTCGTTTCCCTTTCGGTCTTCTGGAAGCTTCGTGGAAAAATAAGACCCTGGGCGTTGATTTCGTCTAATTCCGAGAATATTTCCTTTGTAGGATTTCTGAAACCAAAAACAACAGAAAACAGCAACTGGCTCTTCGGCATCTCGTCAATAGGTTAGTGCAGGAAAATGCATAATAATGACATATAATGTGTATAAAACATGTGAGTATCATCATAAAAGTAGCATGGAACATAAGAAATTATAGATACGTTTGAGACGTATCAGTCATATGAACAATGTAGGGAGCATACAACTCACCATCTCCAGGGGTATAGAAGACTTAGAGATACATATCAAAGTGGTAAGAGTTCTTTGGAGAGTGAATCCTCCTGTAGTACGAGTCACATGGATCCTTCACTTCATAACCCAACAATGCACAAGGTGCGAGTGTACCACTTTCTGCTACTCATCCAAGTCGGCATCATCCTCATGGAAGTGAACGGCAGAGTATAGAATTGCATAACTAGCTCAACACTGTAGTATTGCTCGAGGGGCTCGAGCTTGACAACATCATGATGCTTGCATATGGCCATCGCCTCTGGATAATGCTCAGCAATGAAATCAACATCCATATGTTTTTGGCGAACAACTGGGTGTGCAAATCCGCCACAAAAGAACTCATATATATGGTGACATATCTTGCAATATAACATTTCATCCATATCAGTTGGCGGATGCTCATAGGGATTAAATTTGATTCGGGCCTTGATAAACTCTTCCGTAGGCATACCCTTCCAATCTTTGCTCACCAACTCAAGATGATTGATTCTCTTCCTCTTAGGAGCGAGAGGTGTTGAGCCAACATCTATGGAGGATGATGGCTCGCTTCTTCTCAAACCAACCCTTTGTCCTGGCACCATGAGGCTCAAGTCGGCGAGCATCTGGCTCTCCTCCACGAGCAACTTGCCCTCAGCCTCAAACGTTTGGACTTGTATAGCTTGTTTGGTGAGGTCGATGAAGGTGGCACATATGGCCTCTTTCTCTCGGCACCTCTTCTCCCTCCTCTTGACAATGGCCTCCTCTTTCTCAGCCATTAACGCCTTCAAGGTCTCACTCAACACAAGTGTCAAAGCATCACACATCAGATTTTCCTTGGTGGCCTTGTGGCTCCTTGGCTGAGATGGAAGGGCACCTTGCCCGGGGCTTTTTCTCGAGGATCAATGGTCGCCTCTACTCCCATTCTTGATGCTATGTTTGTAGGCCTCATATAGCCTAGCCTCCACTTGGGGCAATCCTTGACCCTCCTCCAACACTGGACCTTGTGGTATCCCTTCTTCCAAATAACCTTGAAGTACTCCAAAGCACGGGGAACACACACATTTGCAAACCGTTAGATGTGCTAAAATGCACAAGAATGTTCATAGGCGGAAGGAAAATGGCAATGACCTTACCACATGGCCACCACGAAGGCTACACACCATGTGGGAAACCAAGCGATCATTCGCTGCACAAAACTTGTTTCTTGTTGGATGTAGCCCCATCCTTTTTGGATTGATAGTTGGTTGCGGTCGCTATGAATTCGGAAGGAAGCTTGTTGCCGGCGCTCAGGGAATTTTTGGGTGACCTTCCTCCAATAAGACCTCCTTTTTTCCCGGCACCACAAATAGGATCTTGGCTAATTGCAACCCAATATTTTCAAAGGCACTGATCTTCTTCGCCGGTATAGCCAGTGGTCATTTGGCCCACCTTCTTCTTTGGATCACCGGTGCTGGCGAAGCTGCCCAGGTCCTGGCCGTCGGCATCACCATCGCCGTCACTCTCACCCTTGGCATCAACATCCACAACGGTGTCTTGGCTCATTGGCTGTCCATATTGATCGAACAAAGGCTCCACATCGATGTCGTACCCTTGAGTTATTACTTCTATCCCAATGCCATCATCCGGGAAGAAGCCACCACCATTGATCATAACGTGCATGTAGGTGTCCCTGTCTTCGGCATAGTATTCCTGTCGATCATTGGGTACCACAAGGCCATTGGAAAATGATAATGGACGACCAAGCATATGGGTTTATGGAATTCCTCGTTGTCTGGCATAGGATTCCACATTCCATCAAAAAACTTGCGAGGCACGGGCATGTTCTTTGACGGGATCACCAATGCCTTCTTTACAGGAGCCGGTCCCGAGTTGGCACCCACATGGATGTGGTTGAGGTCAGGGATAGGTGATACGTCTCCAACGTATCGATAATTTCTTATGTTCCATGCCACATTATTGATGTTATCTACATGTTTTATGCACACTTTATGTCATATTCGTGCATTTTACTGGAACTAACCTATTAACAAGATGCCGAAAGGCCGATTGCTTGTTTCTCGCTGTTTTTGGTTCCGGAAAGGCTGTTCGGGCAATATTCTCGGAATTGGACGAAATCAACGCCAAACCTCCTATTTTTCCCGGAAGGCTCCAGAACACCGAAGAAGAGTCGGAGAGGGGCCAGGGGGCCACCACACTACATGGCGGCGCGGGCCAGACCCTGGCCGCGCCGGCCTAGGGTGTGGCGCCCCCAGGCGCCCCCCTGCGCCGCCTCTTCGCCTATAAAACCCCTTTCGACCTAAAAACGCAGTACCAATTGACGAAACTCCAGAAAGACTCCAGGGGCGCCGCCGCCATCGCGAAACTCCAATTCGGGGGACAGAACTCTGTTTCGGCACCCTGCCGGACGGGGAATTGCCCCCGGAGCCATCTCCACCGCCGTCTTCACCGCCATCTTCACCGCCATCGCTGCCTCCATGATGAGGAGGGAGTAATCCACCCCTGAGGCTGAGGGCTCCGCTGTAGCTATGTGGTTCATCTCTCTCCCATGTACCTCAATACAATAATCTCATGAGCTGCTTTACATGATTGAGATTCATATGAGTTTGTATCACAATTTATCTATGTGCTACTCTAGTGATGTTATTAAAGTAGTATTATTCCTCCTGCACGTGTGTAAAGGTGACGAGTGTGTGCACCGTGTTAGTACTTGGTTTATGCTATGATCATGATCTCTTGTAGATTGCGAAGTTAACTATTGCTATGATAATATTGATGTGATCTATTCCTCCTACATATGCATGAAGGTGACAGTGTGCATGCTATGTTAGTACTTGGTTTAGTCCTTTGATCTATCTTACACTATAAGGTTACTTAAACATGAGCATTAATTGTGGAGCTTGTTAACTCCGGCATTGAGGGTTCGTGTAATCCTACGCAATGTGTTCATCATCCAACAAGAGTGTAGAGTATGCATTTATCTATTCTGTTATGTGATCAATGTTGAGAGTGTCCACTAGTGAAAGTGTAATCCCTAGGCCTTGTTCCTAAATATCGCTATCGTCTGCTTGTTTCTTGTTTTTCTTGCGTTACTACTGCTCGCAATACTACCACCATCAACTACACGCCTGACAAGCTATTTTCCGGCACCGTTGCTACTGCTCATATTTATTCATACCACCTGTATTTCACTATCTCTTCGCCGAACTAGTGCACCTATTTGGTGTGTTGGGGACACAAGAGACTTCTTGCTTTGTGGTTGCGGGGTTGCATGAGAGGGATATCTTTGACCTCTTCCTCCACTGAGTTCGATAAACCTTGGGTGATCCACTTAAGGGAAAACTTGCTGCTGTTCTACAAACCTCTGCTCTTGGAGGCCCAACACTGTCTACAGGAAAGGAGGGGGAACGTAGACATCAAGCACTTTTCTGGCGCCGTTGCCGGGGAGGAAAGGTAAAAGGTACTCACACTCCGGATCCTGGCTACTAAGCTATTTTCGCTGTTGTAAGTACTCGAAGCTATTTCCTTTAGATCCTGCAATTGCAACTTTTTGTTTTTTGTTTACACTAGTAAGGCATAATGGAAAACATCTGTGAGCTTTTTATTCTATTTCCTGAGTCAAGACATGAATGGTTTAATGCGAAAATTAAAAAACCTATGGAATCTTATTTGCATGCTAGTAGCAATGATATTAGTATGAACGCTTTGAACACCATTGTTGCTAATGATATGGAAAATTCTAAGCTTGGGGAAGCTGGCTTTGATGAGCATGATATTTTTAGTCCCCCAAGAATTGAGGAGGAAAATTACTTTGATGATTCTTTACCTCCTATTTATGATGATTATAATGATATTGGTCTTTTAGTGCCGCCTACTATGGAGAGTAATTTTTATGATGATAATACTATGCCTCCTACACTTGATGAGAATAATAATGATAGCTACTTTGTTGAATTTGCTCCCACTATTACTAATAAAATTGATTATGCCTATGTGGAGAGTAATAATTTTATGCATGAGACTCATGGTAAGAATGCTTTATGTGATAGTTATATTGTTGAGTTTGCTCATGTTGCTACTGAAAGTTATTATGAGAGAGGAAAATATGGTTGTAGAAATTTTCATGTTACTAAAACACCTCTCTATGTGCTAAAATTTTTCAAGCTACACTTGTTTTATCTTCCTATGCTTGTTACTTTGCTCTTCATGAACTTGTTTGTGTACAAGATTCCCTTGCATAGGAAGCATGTTAGACTTAAAGTTGTTTTGAATTTGCCTCTTGATGCTCTCTTTTGCCTCAAATACTATTTCTTATGAGTGCATCATTAAAACTGCTGAGCCCATCTTAATGGCTATAAAGAAAAGAACTTCTTGGGAGATAACCCATGTGTTATTTTGCTACAGTACTTTGTTTTTATTTTGTGTCTTGGAAGTTGTTTACTACTGTAGCAACCTCTCCTTATCTTAGTTTTTTGTTTTGTTGTGCCAAGTTAAGCCGTTGATAGAAAAGTAAGTACTAGATTTGGATTACTGCGCAGTTCCAGATTTCTTTGCTGTCACGAATCTGGGTCCACCTCCCTGTAGGTAGCTCAGAAAATTATGCCAATTTACGTGCGTGATCCCCAGATATGTACGCAACTTTCATTCAATTTGAGCATTTTCATTTGAGCAAGTCTGGTGCCATTTTAAAATTCGTCAATACGAACTGTTCTGTTTTGACAGATTCTGCCTTTTATTTCGCATTGCCTCTTTTGCTATGTTGGATGAATTTCTTTGATCCACTAATGTCCAGTAGCATTATGCAATGTCCAGAAGTGTTAAGAATGATTGTGTCACCTCTAAATATGTTAATTTATATTGTGCACTAACCCTCTAATGAGTTGTTTCGAGTTTGGTGTGGAGGAAGTTTTCAAGGATCAAGAGAGGAGTATGATGCAACATGATCAAGGAGAGTGAAAGCTCTAAGCTTGGGGATGCCCCGGTGGTTCACCCCTGCATATATCAAGAAGACTCAAGCGTCTAAGCTTGGGGATGCCCAAGGCATCCCCTTCTTCATCGACAACATTATCAGGTTCCTCCCCTGAAACTATATTTTTATTCCATCACATCTTATGTGCTTTGCTTGGAGCGTCTGTTTGTTTTTGTTTTTGTTTGTGTTTGAATAAATTGGATTACATCATCCTTGTGTGGGAGAGAGACACGCTCCGCTGTTGCATATGAACACATGTGTTCTTAGCTTTTAGTATTCATGGCGAAGTTTTCTTCTTCGTTAAATTGTTATATGGTTGGAATTGGAAAATGATACATGTAGTAATTGCTATTAATGTCTTGGGTAATGTGATACTTGGCAATTGTTGTGCTCATGTTTAAGCTCTTGCATCATATGCTTTGCACCCATTAATGAAGAAATACATAGAGCATGCTAAAATTTGGTTTGCATAATTGGTCTCTCTAAGGTCTAGATAATTTCTAGTATTGAGTTTGAACAACAAGGAAGACGGTGTAGAGTCTTATAATGTTTACAATATGTCTTTTATGTGAGTTTTGCTGCATCGGTTCATC
The DNA here is from genome assembly GCF_022539505.1 of Lolium rigidum. Lineage (NCBI taxonomy): Eukaryota > Viridiplantae > Streptophyta > Magnoliopsida > Poales > Poaceae > Lolium > Lolium rigidum. The sequence continues at coordinate 350,129,944 of NC_061513.1, read as the reverse complement.
CTTGTGTTTGTTTCAAATAAGCCTTGCTAGCCTAAACCTTGTATCGAGAGGGAATACTTCTCCTGCATCCAAAATACTTGAGCCAACCACTATGTCATTTGTGTCCACCATACCTACCTACTACATGGTATTTCCCGCCATTCCAAAGTAAATTGCTTGAGTGGTACCTTTAAAATTCCATCATTCACCTTTGCAATATATAGCTCATGGGACAAATAGCTTAAAAACTATTGTGGTATTGAATATGTAATTATGCACTTTATCTCTTATTAAGTTGCTTGTTGTGCGATAACCATGTTCACTGGGGACGCCATCAACTACTCTTTGTTGAATTTCATGTGAGTTGCTATGCATGTCCGTCTTGTCTGAAGTAAGAGAGATCTACCACCTTATGGTTAAGCATGCATATTGTTAGAGAAGAGCATTGGGCTGCTAACTAAAGCCATGATCCATGGTGGAAGTTTCAGTTTTGGACATACATCCTCAATCTCATATGAGAAAATTATTAATTGTTGCTACATGCTTATGCATAAAAGAGGAGTCCATTATCTGTTGTCTATGTTGTCCCGGTATGGATGTCTAAGTTGAGAATAATCAATAGCGAGAAATCCAATGCGAGCTTTCTCCTTAGACCTTTGTACGAGCGGCATAGAGGTACCCCTTTGTGACACTTGGTTAAAACATGTGCATTGTAATGATCCGGTAGTCCAAGCTAATTAGGACAAGGTGCGGGCACTATTAGTACACTATGCATGAGGCTTGCAACTTGTAAGATATAATTTACATGATACATATGCTTTATTACTACCGTTGACAAAATTGTTTCATGTTTTCAAAATAAAAGCTCTAGCACAAATATAGCAATCGATGCTTTCCTCTTTGAAGGACCATTCTTTTAGTTTTATTGTTGAGTCAGTTCACCTATTTCTCTCCACCTCAAGAAACAAACACTTGTGTGAACTGTGCATTGATTCCTACATATTTGCATATTGCATTTGTTATATTGCTTTGCATTGACAATTATCCATGAGATATACATGTTACAAGTTGAAAGCAACCGCTGAAACTTAATCTTCCATTGTGTTGCTTCAATGCCTTTACTTTGAATTATTGCTTTATGAGTTAACTTTTATGCAAGACTTATTGATGCTTGTCTTGAAGTGCTATTCATGAAAAGTCTTTGCTATATGATTCACTTGTTTACTCATGTCATATACATTGTTTTGATCGCTGCATTCACTACATATGCTTTACAAATAGTATGATCAAGGTTATGATGGCATGTCACTCCGAAATTATCTTTGTTATCGTTTTACCTGCTCGGGACGAGCGTAACTAAGCTTGGGGATGCCGATACGTCTCCAACGTATCGATAATTTCTTATGTTCCATGCCACATTATTGATGTTATCTACATGTTTTATGCACACTTTATGTCATATTCGTGCATTTTCCGGAACTAACCTATTAACAAGATGCCGAAAGGCCGGTTCTTGTTTTTTGCTCGTTTTTGGTTCCGTAGAAGGTCTGTTCGGGCAATATTCTCGGAATTGGACGAAATCAACGCCAAACCTCCTATTTTTCCCGGAAGGCTCCGAACACCGAAGAAGAGTCGGAGAGGGGCCGGGGGCCACCACACCACATGGCGGCGCGGCCGGACCCGGCCGCGCCGGCCTAGGGTGTGGCGCCCCCGAGCGCCCCTCGCGCCGCCTCTTCGCCTATAAAACCCCTTTCGACCTAAAAACGCGAGTACCAATTGACGAAACTCCGGAAAGACTCTGCGGGCGCCGCCGCCATCGCGAAACTCCAATTCGGGGGACGGAACTCGTTTCGGCACCTCGCCGGACGGGGAATTGCCCCGGAGCCATCTCCACCGCCGTCTTCACCGCCATCTTCACCGCCATCGCTGCCTCCATGATGAGGAGGGAGTAATCCACCCCCGAGGCCGAGGGCTCCGCCGTAGCTATGTGGTTCATCTCTCTCCCATGTACCTCAATACAATAATCTCATGAGCTGCTTTACATGATTGAGATTCATATGAGTTTGTATCACAATTTATCTATGTGCTACTCTAGTGATGTTATTAAAGTAGTATTATTCCTCCCGCACGTGTGTAAAGGTGACGAGTGTGTGCACCGTGTTAGTACTTGGTTTATGCTATGATCATGATCTCTTGTAGATTGCGAAGTTAACTATTGCTATGATAATATTGATGTGATCTATTCCTCCTACATATGCATGAAGGTGACGAGTGTGCATGCTATGTTAGTACTTGGTTTAGTCCTTTGATCTATCTTACACTATAAGGTTACTTAAACATGAGCATTAATTGTGGAGCTTGTTAACTCCGGCATTGAGGGTTCGTGTAATCCTACGCAATGTGTTCATCATCCAACAAGAGTGTAGAGTATGCATTTATCTATTCTCGTTATGTGATCAATGTTGAGAGTGTCCACTAGTGAAAGTGTAATCCCTAGGCCTTGTTCCTAAATATCGCTATCGCCGCTTGTTTATCGTTTCTTATCGCGTTACTACCGTCGCAATACTACCACCATCAACTACACGCCGGCAAGCTATTTTTCCGGCACTCGTTACTCTGCTCATATTTATTCATACCACCCGTATTTCACTATCTCTTCGCCGAACTAGTGCACCTATTTGGTGTGTTGGGGACACAAGAGACTTCTTGCTTTGTGGTTGCGGGGTTGCATGAGAGGGATATCTTTGACCTCTTCCTCCCTGAGTTCGATAAACCTTGGGTGATCCACTTAAGGGAAAACTTGCTGCTGTTCTACAAACCTCTGCTCTTGGAGGCCCAACACTGTCTACAGGAAAGGAGGGGGAACGTAGACATCAATAGGTGCCGCAAGGCCGCCCTAGTAGAACGGGACCTCCGACGACGACAATTTTGACCCATCAAGACAGGAGGCCGGCACCTGGGCGTGCACGACTGGAGGCGGCATATGAGGTGAGCGACGTACTAGAGGCAACTTTGTGGCATGGGAAGACACTAAGCTTGTGGAGGAGGCGGCTTGAACTTCGGTGAGCGCCTCTTGCTTGATTAGGAGGACAACTTGAGGTCAGTACCTTGGCGTTGGCCTGAATGACCATGACCATCTTAGCGGTGACCTTTGCTATGATGTTGGTGGCTTGCTGGGCTTTTTCTTGTCCTTACAGCGGCGCGCCGGTCACTGCACTTCTTGGTCTCGATGGACCTCTTCGCTGGCGCCATCTCTTTCTTTGTGGCCGTGAACTTCTTTTTCTACTCGGCGGTAGGGGCCTGCAATGGGGCGTGAGTTAGGGACGAAGGGGTGGTGGTTGGGGCGATGGGGTCGACGTCCATGGCAGGCAAGGGTTTTTGCGCCGATGAAATTCGACTTTTCTATGGGCAGGAGAAGAAGTGGCTTGTGTGCCAATGCCAAACGGGCCCTTGACGTAGAAGAGGAGGCTGCCAACCCAAGTTTAAGCCATGAATGGATCACCATAAACATATCGATCCATTTACGTCGGGTCATTGGGCTGAAGTTTTTTTTCTATAACTACAGTATATTGTTGCAGACATAAACCTGGCACTTCCATCGATGATCACTAGTACAAGTTCCTTGAAAAAAAAAACAAGTTTATTACCACGGACGGAGGCTGCAGTAAAACGGTTAAGGGGCTGCAGTAAAACGGCAAATGGGCTGCGGTTAAAAGCCGTGGCTGTGGGTGAGACGAGAGAGATTCGTTTTTAGATACCCCACCCACCTTGTCCTTGTGCTCTCCACTCACAAAGCAAACCCTCGCTCTCTCAAATCTCCTCCGCCCTCCGTGCGTCCGTCCGGCCGCGCCGCCACCGCCACCGCCACCGCCGGAAGACCTCGAACGAACGCGACCAAGCCCGCCGCCGCCGCCGGCACCACAAGACGCAGATCTGGCCGCCGCTCTGACGAAACACGGACGCGTCCAAACGGGGCCGTCTCCCCGGGATTGAAACGCTCACCGAACGCATTTCGACACGATTCAAGCCGCCGGAGATGCATCCGAGGTCACGCATTCGCGGACGCGAGCCCCCGCCGCCGTCGCCGTCGGGAGGACGATACCGCCGCCGATCTCCACCGCCGCTGGCGCCCTCCCCGAGACACCACCGCCGGGCCCGTGACCCGCCGCCCCTGCCGCAGAGGCGCACTCCAGAACGGCCGCCGCCGCAGAGGCGCAGCCCCGAACGGCTGCCGCCGCGGCGCCTGCTGCTGGACGACAAGCCACCGCCGCCAGCGCCGCCGCCTGCGCTCCTCGTCCCCGCCGCCGACCGCCGCTGGCGGGCTGACATCCTCCTCGAGGCCGGCCGCCTCGCGGCCCACTACCTGGTCGCCCAGGGCGTCCTCCCCGAGCACGTTCTCCACGCCCGGGAAGACCCCAGCCCCAAGAACACCAACCACACCCCAAGCCCTCGCCCGGAGGTCCCCGCTGTCCACGCCGCCGGATACGCCAGGAAGCGGGACGACGAACCGCACCCCGATGACGACCCCAGGTGGCCTCGCCGGAACGGCGCCGGCGCCGGTGGAGGGGACTGGGTCCGGGACAAGAGGGAGGAAGATGACAGGCTGGCCCGGGCTAGATCCGGCTGGGACAGAAGGACCCAGAGTTTTGACGGGAGACGCAGGTATAACGACGGAGGAGCAGCAGGAGGTGGTGCTGGTGCTGGTGGTGGAGGGGACTGGGGCCGCGACAAGAGGGCCGACGGTGGCGGCGATAGGCTTGCTGACCGCGGCGGCGGCGGCCGCCGGGGCAATGCGTATGACGAAAAGAGGAGGCCCGCCATGGCGCGCTCCTACTCGCAGAACGACCGCAGGGCCTCCAACGAAGATCGTCGGCCCTCTGTGGACCGCAGGCTGGACCGGAGACGGAGGAGCCGGAGCCGGAGCCGAAGCAGAAGCAGAAGTAGAACCAGGCCCAGAAACTCTTACGGTGGCGGCCGGAGGGATTCAGATTGGCGACCACAAAATGGTGATTTGGATCAGGGCAAGGTGCCGGAGCCTACAACTGTTGCTACCGGTGACGGTTATCTGGACCGTGATGATGTCGACCATGCGCCAAGTAACCTGAAGGGACCTCGCTCGGTGGTGGTCATGAAGGCGGATGATAGTGCCAGCCATGAATATGAAGAGGTGGTGGTTATGGAGGTGGATGACGGTGCCAGCGATGAAGATGAAGAGGGGATGGTATCGGATGATCATGGTGAAGACGATGGTGCCAGCTACGAATATGAAGAGGTGGTGGAATCAGAGGAAGATGATGGTGCCAGCCATGAGGATGAAGAGATGGAATCAGAGAATCATGGTCAAGACTTTCGTGGAGTCAAGGACGATGAGGCTGCTGTTGCTGGTTTGAATGATGGGGTTGAAATAAATGCCAGGCACCAACCATCCATTGTGGATGTTCATCCATCAGAGCCTGTTGAGGAACCGGTGCATATGCAGTCCCAGCTGAGCCCTGTGAAGGAGGACACGGAGGCTGGCATTGCGCGTACGGATGTATGCCCGATTGAACCAGTGGCTGAGAACAGTGGTTGCTCTGAAGTCAGAGGTGAAATGGAGGCTCCACAAAGTGAACTTGAAACTACACTTCATGAGGAGATTCCACAAAATGAACTTGAACCTGAACTTCCAGAGGAGATTCCACAAAATGAACTTGAAACTGGTGCTGGTGACCCAACCAAAGATGAAGAAGAGCTGCCAGCTTGGTTTGGGATTTTTGATCTCAATGTTACTGGAGCTCACGGGACAGGTGAAATGTCTGAGATTCCTGGTGATCCTCCTGAAGATCATGTTCCTGATTCTGTGCCTGATCTAGATGGTCAAATGAGCGAACAAGCATACTATGATACTACAGAAACTCAAGCTCAAGAAGAACTTGCAGATGATAACCACCAGTTGGAGGAGGACAGTAAGGTTCTTCTGAATCAGGATATTGGTACATATGGCTCGAATGAGAACGACCTGAGCAGTGAGCAGATGCTTATAGATCAGGGAGCTAATGAACATGGACATGGTGATGAACAGTTGGAGGATGAGCAAAATCTTGTAAACAATGAAGAAGAACCTCTAAAGCAAGATGTGGAGGAGCACATGGATAATAATGACCAGTTGGAGGATGAGCAAAATCTTGTAAACAATGAAGAAGAACCTCTAAAGCAAGATGCGGAGGAGCACATGGATAATAATCACCAGTTGGAGGATGAGCAAAATCTTGTAAACAATGAAGAAGAACCTCTAAAGCAAGATGCGGAGGAGCACATGGATAATAATCACCAGATGGAAGATGAGCAAAATCTTGTAAACAATGAAGAAGAACCTCTAGAGCAAGATGCGGAGGAGCACATGGATAATAATCACCAGTTGGAGGATGAGCAAAATCTTGTAAACAGTGAAGAAGAACCTCTAAAGCAAGATGCGGAGGAGCACATGGATAATAATCACCAGATGGAAGATGAGCAAATGCTTGTAACCAATGAGGAAACGCCTCTAGAGCAAGATGCAGAGGAGCACGTGGATCATAATCGCCAAATGGAGAATGAGCAAATGCTTCTAAATGAGGGCACTGCTTTGCAAGTTCTAGCCAATCACCATGCAAATGGTGAGCAGGTTCTACCAGATCACGCTACAGATGAGCATCCTGACGTTAATCACCAGACAAAGAATGAACAAATGCTTCTACATCATGTTACAGGTGCACATGATTTGGATCATTGCGACCTGAATGGTGAACAGATGATTCAAAATTTGGATCATTGCGACCTGAATGGTGAACAGATGATTCAAAATATTTGTGCAGATAAATCTGCAGCAGATGCGGGTCAGTTGAAGGATGGGCAGTTGCATTTAGGTCAGGCTGCCGATGGACAAGCTGCGCTTCACAGTCTGGAAAATGGGCAAACGATCCCTGTAATTCATCTGGAAGATGATGACGAAGAACAGTCTGACACAGAAGAGTTCTTAGATCCCAAGTAAGCCTTTCAAGATTATTTTGCCATAGGCTCGAGGTGGAGAGGACAGTCCTTCACACTGGAACATGTCCACTATACAGAAGTGATGCCTTAGACGCAGATAATGTTCTACTCTCAAGAGGAGAAAGCCTCAGTTTTTCCCGACCATTGGATTAACATCCCAGCAGCTTTTCATCGTTTACACCAAAATTTGGAAATATGTGGACTGGAAGGGGTGCTGTCAATGCACAGGTGAGATTATTGTTTAGAAAAGATACATTTCTGCCCTCATTTGTGTTCATTATTCTTCATGCAGCAAGTAAACTATCTGTCTAGATTAGTGAGGTGTTCGGGTGTAATTTGCTTTAATGCTGGGAGTTGGACTTCTCATCATGGGTTGCTCATATATTCACAAGCTTAATGAGGAATTATCGTATTAGTATGTTCATGCACTTACTGGTTTTTGTCAGACCTTGCATTTTGTTCCTGTCTCAGTTTTTCACCATATATATGTAGATGAGGCTTCTGTAGATCAATAACTTCAGGTTGCACGTTCATAGATACTCGATTAATACTCGGTGCTGACATGCCATTGAAATTTGGACCAAGCAATGCACACATTGTAGTTGGCACCAACTACTGTATCAGAGCAGCGTGTCCTAGAGGCATTTGCATGCCCAGGATTGGACATTTATAAAGCTGCAGCTCGTTTCTTGAGAATGGGGTGGTTTCCATTATTTTTCTGCTTCAGTATAATTATCATCTTCTTATATGGAGTATGTTTTCTATTCCGTACACAGATTACTGCCTTTTCTGCTTAGTTTTTATGCCTTCTAATGCGAAGGCATCTATTTCTTCCATATTCAGTGACTAGTTTGTCAATTATCAGTCCGGCTTTTGCCCTGTGTACCTGTGCCAATATGTTTGTTCATTTCTTCTCCATGTTCACCACTTGAACTAAATAACCTTTTCTCCTTTTTCCGCAGAGGCAATCAATGCGTGGGACCTGCTGCCATCTGAGCTCGGGAGATTCTCACGAGCCATGCTAGCTGTCTGTGCACTCACTCACCCCCTTCTTTCGCTCCGGCCTACTGATATCATCCGGTACCATGGGATGGCTGCATGATTAATTAAGCTAGTTGCCTGGTCACCGATCTGTATGTTGTGCAGTAGTTTTCTCTTTAGATCCCTAGACTAGAAGTCTCATTTTTCCTTGCTGGTCCAGTGAACCTCCCTGCCTAGATATTAGCTGATGTCAACATTATAGATGTCACCTGCGTAATATACCTTGTAGTTCGACAGTAGCTCAATACACTTTGGCTGCAAGCACTAAGAGTTGGTCCTATTCATCTAACCATTCTATTATATTATTATCCTGATTCACCTTGTGAAATGCAAAAAGGCGGATCTATAGATGCACCCAGGAATCGCGAAGGTGGGTGAAAGTTTCGTGATGTATTATACAAGGGATACTTGAAAGGTGGGCAGATTACAAACTACTAAGTTGATTTTAACTGTGATATTTTATGCTATGTGTTGCATTATAAAAAGCATAAGGAAGTCCTCGTTGTTTTTTGCAGTCTACATGTCTTAACAAGCTCTTCTAGGAAGTATTATTCATTTGAATTGGTGGTTGAAATGTTGAGCCTTCTCTGAACTTTTAACGTACAGTAGTATACAACCTAACTTCAGAACAGGTTTAATTATTTTATATGGATCATAGATCCTCAAGAATCTACAAAAATGCGGTCTCTAAGTCTTGCTCTAAATTTATAAATCAAGTCAAACAAACATTTACTTTATTGCCTCTTGACTAAGTTTTGCATCCAAACTCGTGACATGTTATTTCATGGTGACACACATTCAGCACTGTGTAAACTCTTGTTTGTAATGGACGTATTCTCTTCAACTTTCCATGCTTTTTATATTCAGCGGTAATCGTTTTCGTATTGTGCTCTATCAAATCAATAGTTCCTTATGCAATTCCTAGATAAATATACATTACAAAGGCTATTATATCCGGAACTGTACGGAATCGTATAGTAAATATAACCAAGCCTCTGAGCTCGTTCTTCTTGCAGCCTCTGAGCTTGAGCCTAGTAATGAACATGTTCAGCAGAATATTGAGGTAGACTTCTTATTTCATTTAATCTTATTTTTTTTGTTGTGACTTAGGATATAGAGTTTGTTTCCTCTATTCGCACTACCCGCTACTGAATTTTCATTTTTCTCTGTGTAGAAAACTCTAGGCTACCAAAAAGAAGCTGGTTGAACAGCGAGCTGCCGAGCTCCACCAGGGCAGGTACTGTAACCAGAAAGCTACATGTGCTTTTCAGAATGAACTATGAAATATTTGTCTTGTTTGCTTAACAAATCAGAAACATTGTTTTTCCTTACAAAAATTTGCATATCAAAACTCCTACTTGGAACTTCTATAATATATTAATATGCGTATAATGTTGGTATTGTCTGGTTATATTGTGTGATTTTCTTTCTTTCTTTGGTCTTCTGAAATCACTAAGTAATCCATCTCCTTGTTTGTAGAAGACACATGCACGCCAAGGCCAATATATACACCTGCAGTTTGCTGGCCAAGGGAGCAGTGGTGTTCCTTTCGCAGTATTCCCTCCTAGAAACGCTCCTACTTCGGAATTCTTGACCAATACGTAGTATCATCTATCGTGGGGTCTGGTCCTAGTCAACAGCCATCTCAGCATTCCGTAAACGTAAATCTGAATGACTTCTTTGGTCATGCAAACGTCCGTGGGAAAGGTCAAGAACCAATGATCTGGAATCCAGGCAACCATCCCCCCACCAGCTCATTGCCCAGCCAACGCTGCAGCCCCTCCTGCTTTCCCCTTCACGGGCTCAGGTACGGAAGCAAATTGCGCACAGCCAGCAGGCTTCAGGTGGACATGGCGGAGAGCATGGTGGACCAGGTGCCCAGACGGGTGTGGGCGTCTAAGTGAATCTGGAAGGACAGGATCTGGCTGCCGAGGCTCTGAGAGGGGTGCGTGATGCAGATGTTTGGACCGCAGATGGGCCTGCCCAAATGAAGGTGCACGAGCTAGAGGTTCGTTGACTCTCTTTTTAGAAGTTTTTTCTCTTCACTGATTTTTTTTTGCATTTTGGCTCATACTTGGAACAAAACAGGGGAAGCTTTGTTTTTTTTCTTAGAGTAGTAATACTGTGATTGTTTCCTCTGTAGAATCATCATTATCTATTTATCAAATAATTGGTAGTACGTGATAAGGTAGATATAATTTGTATAAAAGGTGTTCTTTGGCATGGATTTGTTTCTCTACTAGATGGCACCCATAACTTTTTTTGCATAATCAATCATCTAGTGTAGGCGCTTTGACTGAAAATATGACGTTTCACTTTCTAGTATCATAGCTTAGTTTTTTGAGTATTTCCATACTAAAGTATTAGCTTTAATCCAAATTAAAGGAATTACTCTATGTATTACAAACATGAAGACATGTATCAGAAGTCCAATCCCTTCATTGCTGAACATCCTCTGCTAGGGCAACATATCTTATGCATCCCCGTCTTCTGTGTATCCATGCATCTGCCTGTCCTTAGCCCTCCGATCTAAATTATATGCACTGTAGCAATATTGCGACTATTTGCATTTACATGCCCGCTTCGACTCCTGGGTCACTAAAATCATTGCGGATTCTATCCCCTGATAGATGGAATGTATCTTTCCCTACTAGATCATGAAGATGACGCACACTGAATAATGACCATAGGCGGCCAGCGGCCACCACACAATGTCCGTCTTGCGACGGCGGATTAGTGCAGTGCGCAGACCATGTAAAGCGGTCACAGGCTGGAACACACGATCGCATGCGCATGTGCTGGGTGTGATCAGCTTTTGGAATATCATGTGATGTTGCATGCTACGAGCCCTCATGGAGCAATTGATAGTTGCCACCGGCTGCATGTGTCACGTTGTCTCCGTTGTTGCTGTTGCTTAGTCGCCAACGGCCACCGTGTACGGTCGCCGCCGGCCAGCACGGTATGTGGTCTTTGGCTGTCCGCTACTGCAGAAAGCAAAGTTGCTTAGTCGCCAGCCGCCGCCGGTGTTGCTCTGATCTTAAATCAATCCGCATGCCTCACCCTCATCGCCGGTCATGTTCTGGAACAGAAACGCATCCAGGGAGTGTATTGCTATGTTTACCTGCCTTAGTGTGCAGGTGGGCGTGTTAGTGCAAATTAACGAGGGTTATCATGCTGTGCGTGTGATTTAGATCAGAGGCTAATCGCAGGCGGATGCATGGATACACAGAAGCCCAGGATGCATAAGATATGTTGCCCTCTGCTAGAGAAACCTTTGCCTGTTTTTTCATACTAGGAGTTGATCTTTAATAGTTGAATGGCGTGTGTATTAATTGTTATACTTTTGTGTTTAATTGTGCAGGACCAGGTTCATCCTGAGAAGCCAAAAAAGATGTAATGTTGTTCATAGTCAAATACCTCCGCGGTCTCATATTATCGTGTTTATCTGGTGATTTTTTTTTTCCTTTGCTGTTCAAACATGGACTTGTCTGTCACCTGTTCTCCACCGCATTGGCCTTTCTGCATCCAAGCATCAACATACAATTCATTAGCCCATGACAAGGCCCGTGTGATGAATGTAAAGCCATGGTCTAGCTAGCATAGTTTTGTGTTGGCTGACAAAATGGTACTTGTGAAATCTTTCCAACTATTTGCATCGAATTCCCCCAATGTAGGTATCAATGTGTATGTTGACGGCTGACTCTGATCTGATATACATGTGTGAAGTAAATGTGCGCATCAATGTATGTCTAGTTTGGGGGGCTGCACGAGGGCAACTGTGTCCTGTCTCTTTGTTTGATATATCTGACATATGACAGAGTTGCTGATGATTGAATGCTTCCAGCGTGAGATCCACCAGGCCTTTGATGCACATCGTCTGTTCTCCAATCTAGACTAGATTGACATCTCTTTTACCCTTGTGTGGAATTTAAACCCTCGATGTCCCTTGCATGTTGCGTTGCTTGTGCACCTGAAAGAGAGCACGTGTACCATGTTATGATAGGATGTAAATGGACAAGCTGCTGGACGGTTCGTGGCTTGCCTGCATCAGCCGCAATTTCTTACTCCGTTCACAAATAAGTGTATACGTGGGTTTTTCAAGATAAATTATAAAGTGGAGTGAAAAATACATTGGAAATATGCATATCTTCTCTTTAATTTTTTCACCTCCAATAAACTAAGTGCATGTAGAAAAAAGAAAAACATGAACTTAATATTATTGAGTTTGATTTTCGTACGATGAGAGAGAAGCAATTAAAGTACATTAAAAAAATAAGAGTATACTTTTTTTGGATAAAATTTTGAGCTAGACGTTCACTTGTTGACAGAGAGAGTATGCGGGATCATGCGGTAATCCACTTAATATTCACACGGATGATGAAAATCTAACATGCTGATAAGCTTAAGAAAAGAAGTCTCTTCTTTTCTCAAACGAAGCTCGTGCCGATGATGTGGAAGTCGGTAGGTGACTCTCGATTCCTTGGTGTCATGCAGCGCCACCTCAACGGTGGTGTTGAAGTTCAGCGGCACCACTGTGGTGGATCCGATCGAATTGAATTTTGTTCGTATCATATCTTTTACTATATATTTTTGTTGAATTCAGATCGAAGCAGATATTGATCAGTTTTGGATTTGAATACGGGATATATCAGATTGCAGATTCAAATCGGAAATGGGTGGACTCGATCTCGAAATAAACATAGTCGGATAGGGAACATATCAGGTGAAAACGTACTAGTTCCTGCAAATCTGCAAATGTTCTCCACGACCGTCGGATGTCATGTGAAAGGCCAGATCTCTATGGTCCTTCCCACCAACAAGCATTTTGCGGAAACACCCTGAGATATCCGTTTCCTTCCTTGTCAGTTCTCATCGTCTTCTCCATCTGTCCGGTACAGCACTACAGGAATACATCTCTCTCGCGTCCCCTATCCATCACATGGATTTCTTGCATCTGCTCCGGCGAGTAGCCGTAGCCCTGCCGCCAAACCCTCTGCCCCCACCAGATCTGATGTTGGCGCCCTCGTCGTCCTACTCTACTGGGTGCCCGACGCACATGCCATCTTTTCTTCGAGCTGCCATCTGTATGGATCCAAAATAAATCGAGGAACACAGCTCCGTTTCTAGTAACAATGGAGCTGGACTTTGCTTCACTCTGGATTGTTTCGTGAGCCAGTTTCTTGTTGAAAGTTCCAACTTTATATGGATTTTATTTTTCAGGCGGCGACAAATTTCATCAAGAACTGGAATGTTGGGATCCAGATTTTTAATTTGTTGCGTTTTCATTTTATTAGTTTGTTCTTTGGATTGGTTCTAAGCGATTCAGTGATGTTGAATAAATTACATGGTTTAGATCCGGTTGTTGTTCCACATGTGCTCGTTTCTTGAGATTGAATCCACAAAATTGCTGGGAGATAGTGAGGCAAGTACAGAGGAGGAGGGTTCTGCCAAGAAATAGTCTAGAAGGGAACATCATGCGGGGACTATTCTGCAAAATGCACACCTAGACATGGGAAGTTATTCTGGAAAATCATGGCTGTTGGTACACGATCCGACCGCTTGGACAGAAAATTTTCAGATTTGCAGACTTTGTCCATTTTCACCTGATACGCCCAGTCGGATATATGTTTTTATCGGTAGATAGTTATAATTTTTGCAAATCTTGAGAAGATTTAAACTTGCAGTCTTGTGTAGAGTTAAGAAAATGAAGACACAATTTACGTTAGAACTTAAGAATTGATAGAATTTATAGCTAAACTGCTCTTCAAATGAATTTGGAAACTCAATAACTACTAACCTTGTGAATTGGCCTTGGTTTTTACATAAAAGTCAGACTATCCGGTTTAAAACTTTCAAATTATCCTAACTAAATATCAGATAATTCATATTCGCATGCTATTTGCTATACATATCCTATACCGTATCCGGAGCACGTCTTCGAAATCGGATATCTTTATCCTCCGAATTTTTTAAAATCAGATATGGACACCTTAAAATGGATTCAGAGCCGGTTTCGGTGCGAAAATTATTCTATCCATTTACACCCCTAGGTGACGTGTGTCACGATTCGTCGGGACAAAGAGAAATCTTTAGATCGGGACGGTTGGATCTGCGGTTGCGCTTATTGAAGAAGACTCCACCGTATTTGCTACCACCACCGCACCTCCACCTCGGAGGCTCGCCGGAGCCTCACCAGAGACTGTTCGGTGCCGCGCGGAATCACCAGAATGCCCAGCCTCCATGGCATCACATCAGTCTCCAACTCTCCATATAGGTAAAACAAGCACGAGCCTTATCCGAAACCTACACCTACTATGGACAGAGAGGGGTCGGCTTCCTCTTCCATCCCCACTCACTACCTCACGTACATTGATAAGCGGCATTTTTTTGCCGGGTAGCAGATTTAGGTGGCATTGATGCAAAAGGTTTTGCTAATTAATGGCACTCTGCGATGTGCCGCAAAAGATCAAGCGGCCCGAAGTGTTTCCACAAAACTATACAAGGTTTAAGACGTTAAAACAATATAGTAGTAGGGCTAAAATGAAAAGTTTCCAGAGATCTCTCTCAGTGTTGTTCTAGAATCCATACGATCCCGATAAAATTCTCCCCAGCCATCCCGATCTAAAGATTTCTCTTTGTTTCTCTCGCAATCGAGGTGACGGATTTGGCAAAGGAGATCCTTTTAGCCGGCGACAGTTTGGTTCACGATGGGTGGTCTTGTTGCTGCAGTCTGGAGCACATCCTCGGTGGCTCTTACACACCCTTGTGTTGTTTCGTTGTTGACTCTGATAGCCGAAGGGCGGCTGCTACGAGCTCTGTCGCTAGCCTTCAAGCGTCATCTCATCTTCAACCTCCTGGCCGGCGTGCCTAAAGGGAGGCCCTCTGAAGATTCTCGTCGGCCCTCACACCTTTTCGTCACCAAGTGGTTCGTCTGGTGGAGACAAGGTGGCCGGTGGGCGGAGTCTTGCATCTAGTGTAGAGGACGAGGAACTCGATCACTTTTCTTGTACAGTACTTGTTAATTTAGGGTCCTTAGTGCAAATTTTTAGGAATGTGCTGTATTTCTGTTTTCTACAAGGACCTTGTTCTAAACCAGTAGCCACCGAATGTGAATTAATGCAGCAATTAGGGTCCACCCTTCCCCTGTCCAAAATAGGCCCCTTGGTCTGGCGACCTCGAGAGTCTTTGCCCTGAGAAGAGGCTATGTCATCATCGCCACGAGAAAAACAGAGGCTGCATCAAAGGCAAGGAATCGCATCGCAGAGGAAAACCCAACAGCTCGTGCCGATGTCCTGAAGCTTGACCTTGACGCCTCATGTATGTCAGGCCATTTGGCCGACCAGTTCAACTCGATGAATCTTCCTCTGAAGATCTTGATGCAACCCCTTCTTCTCTCATGATCCTTGCTTATTCTTTTTTTTTTTCGAGAGTACACCAAATTTATGCTATATCTTTATAGAAGGCAAAAGTTTTCTTATATGTACGTTGCTTGAGTTACAGTTAAGTTTCCATTTACCAAATCAAGATGAGCAAAATCCTTCTCTTCTACAGAAACAATACACGTCTGATGTTGTGTCTTTTCCAATTTTATGAAGATGGGGTCTGCAGTTTGCCACCAATCATCTCGGTTCTGTCCCTAAGAGCATCTCTATGAGTACCCGTAAAACTGGCGGAAACCGAAAAAATCCAGCGGAAATACGGGTTCGGGTCGAAACTGGGTTAGAACGGAGCCCGAACTCGCGGCTTGGCCCGTAAATCGAGTTCGAGGGCCCGAGAAACTCGGTGGCCGCTCCATATTAAAAGGGGCCGCGGAGGGGAGTTCGGTTTCTAAACCCTACACCCCTCCGCCGCTACCACTTCCGCCGCCACCGCTCCCCCTCTTCTCTGGCGAGCAATTCTGCCGCCGCTGCCGCCACCACCCCCTTGTCCGCAATGGGCCGCGCAAGGCGCGTAGGTAGGGGAGGGGGCCGAATCGGCGGCGGGAAGCCAGCTCCGCGTTCGCCGGGTGTATGGTCGGAGGCGGAGCGCGCGAGGCGGGTGCGCTCCGACGACGCTTGGAAGCGGCCGGCACGGAAGTGGCCGCGTGCTTTCGCGCGCTGGGCAGCGCGTGAGGAGGCGCGCGAAGGAGAAGCCGAGGAGGCCCTCCCGCCAACTCGTGCAGCCCTCCGCTGCCGGCGCTTCCCCCACGCGGTGATGGAAACGACGACGACGACGCAGGCGGGCCGCCACTCATCTGCGGGAGCTCGGCGGAGGCGGCGACGTTCGACGTGGCCGCACTCGTCGTCGCATAGGTGTCGCCGGCACGAAATAAACCCTCCGCCGCCGCAAGAACTGCCCCGGTAACAATCCGGGGCCTAATCTAGTAGTTTTAGGTATGAAATTAACGAGTGTAGCTCGATCGGAGGCGTAATTTGGCTAGTTATATGTAAATTATTGACGAATGTAGCTCGATCGGAGCAAAAATGGGTTCAAGTTCGCAAGATCGTCGCAACAAATTTTCCCGCGACGTTTGACTTTCAGTTTTCAGTTCGCGAGTTTGGTTTCTAATCTGCGCCGTCACTAAAACCATCAAAACTGAACCGTTCAGGAGACCGAACTCTGCGTTTTCGGTTCGGATGAATACGGGCTCTGCTAGTGATGCTCTAACCGTTAGCAATACTTGAAACAGACAAAAACCATCTGATACCAGATGTGGAGTTGAACTTGTGTATCCCCGAGTTTAGGTGGTAGTAGTAGTTTTTTTTTTTTTTGCCTCTTAGAGCATCTCCAGTCGGGTCCCGATTGAGCGTTTGGGGACGTGTTTCGTTCGTGCCGAGTTTAGAGGATGTCGCTCCCCAGCCGCGTGCCCAAAGGCCGCCCCCAAACATTAAAATATTTTTTTTTTGTTTTTTTGCATTTTTATTTCAATAAAGAGAAGAAACATTCCACAAACTAATACATAATTGAGAACAAGGTTTACGCGAAGACATAATTTGGAACATGGTTTTCCACAAACTAATACATAGTTTGAACCATGATTGACACAAATATAAATATTGCAAAGTAACTAAACCTAACTAGGCCGGGCATCGAAGGTTTCGTGTGTTCGCTGCCATGAAAGAACACTCGAGAGCAAACCCAATCACCCAAACTAGAAAATCCAGCTGCTGAGGGTGCCCCTGTTGGTTCTTCCGAGGAAGAACAACCAGAAACCTCCGTGCATATTTTCGCTGCGAAGAAACAACACTCGTCAGTCGTCGTTCTCCTCGGCACTGTCGCCGTGGTAGTGCCGGCGGCAACGCGCCTCGTCGAACACCTTGACGCTCATGTCCCTCTCGCCAAAGTAGGAGAACACGAGCACGAAGCCGGCTTGGAGGCGGTGGTAGTGCGCGAATCTCTCCCAGCCGATATGGAGGTACATCTTGCCGCGCGCGTCGTAGATCACGTCGACGATCCACCGGCAGTAGCCGCAGGCAGCCCTCCGCAGATGCAGCGAGCCCGGGCGCCCGTCGCCGGCGACGAAGTCGGCGAAAGTGTCCGGCAGCCTCTGGATGGCGTGTGGGTCGCCCATGAGGACGACGACGAACTCGATCAGCACGGGCCCCTCCTCGTCCTGCATGTACGACTATGAAGACGACGGCGTCGCAGGCGACGGCGAGCGTGTAGCTCCGCCGCGGCCACGACCACGACCACAGTCGCGAGCTCGGCCTGCGCCTCTACCAGCCATGGTGTCGACTCTTGAGATGGTGGCGGCTAGGGTTGGGGAGAGAGGCGTTAGGGTTTGTGTGTGAGAGGGACGATGAGAGGCGACCCTTTTTATAGGCCGGAGGGAGGCGGGGGAGCGGTGGCGCTCATTAACGCCGACACGCAGAGCTAGCGTGACGAGACGGTTCACTGCGCCTCTGCGGGAACTGCACCGTTGCTACGCGCCAATAACTTTCGTCGCGAGGTAGGCGACGGTTAGGTTAAAATTCAATGTGCCGCTGACGCGTCTGTCGCTTTTCGGTGTGTCCGGTGTCTCCGGAGCGTCTCCTGTGTAGCGGGGACGGGTTCAGGACGCCGGACACCGTATCGGGCCGCGCTGGACAAAAAACGTCTTTGAAGGACGTGGCTGGGAACTTTTTTATCCGACGCACCCCAAATTCACTTTAGGAGACGGTTTGAGGATACGACTGAAGATGCTCTTAGGGGATGTTTCGAGATGGAGCACTCTAAGCTGGTTCTCTACTAGTGCCCCAGCTCGCTATCCCTTTCTTTCCTTTTCTACCCTTTAATTGATGTTTGTAGTGAACTTTGTTGGAAAAGAGGCCAGCCGGGTTGGAAAGAAAAGAAAAAGTCCTGATAGTGATTATTTTTTTCGATCCTCGCATTCAATCAAGTCACTTTCTACTAACCAACTTTCTCCTTGATAATATGATATGAAAACCACTGCTATTTCTACGGGTAATGAGGGTCACTCACCTCCATACATGTCCAAAGGGGATTCAGTTTGATGAGCTCAATGACAAGGAAATGTGCAGTTCTTCAGAAGAAACTATGTTGAGCGAAACTAAACGCCGATAGTGGTATGCAAGCTGACAGGAGAACTACAACAACGTAGAGCAATCAGGAAGTACATCGATCTAGCAGCAAGAAGCTCTTTCAGAGAAACAATGGGGTTTTTACAATTTGCCACACTTCACCGAAAACAAAGGATGCCAACAGTGGAGTTCTTTGGCCAGATTGCGGCAAGCAATTCCTCTCGATTATTCAGTTCCTAAGTGGAGTTCAGCACGTCGTAGACGCAGAGCAATCCTACAGCCGCGGCCGCGCCGCCTCGGCGGCGCCGTAATCCTTGACCTTGCCCCACACGGCGGGCCACATGGCCTTCCTGATCTCGGCCACGACCTCCCCGTCCCACCCCCTCGCAGCGAGCCCCTCGGCCGCCGCGACGGCCGCGGCCACCACGTCCTCGACGCCGCCGTCCACGGCCGCGTCCACCACGCCCCGCCGCACCCCTTCCGCCGCCGTCATCTTGTCCCCTCTGAGGATCATGTCCCGCCTGGCCGCCGCGTCAGGCACCTTCTGCCGGAGCACCTCCCCGAAGAAATCGGCCATCTTGAGGCCGGCGTCGACCTCGCTCATGTAGAGGAACCCGCGGGAGGCACGCATGACGACGGCGTCGTGGGCGAGGGCTAGCACGCAGCCGGCGGCAGCTGCGTGGCCCGTGACCGCCGCCACGGTGGGCATGGGCAGCGCGATGAGGTCCGCCAACAGGCCGCGGAAGGCTCCTCTCATGGAGGCGTGGAGGTGGAGTGGGACCGTGCGCGCCCAGGCTTGGTCGAAGCCGTTGGAGAAGTACTTGCCTTCGGCGGCCAGGACAAGGGCGCCGCCACCGGGAGAGGCGCGTACGGTGGCCACGGCGGAGCGGAGGGCGGAGATGAGGGCCGGACCCAGGCGGTGCTCGCCGGCGCCGGTGAGGGTGATGAGGTGGACGCGGCCGTGCTTCTCCACTGTGCACATGTTCGCCATGTCCATTTGGGGAATTGGGGATCGCTAGGTGATTGACAACTTCCGGTCAAGGTTGGTCTCATCGGGGAAAAAAAAATGACTCCAGAGAGCCGAACGGCGCCCCTTTTAGCGTTTGGTTGCTCGCATCCCCTTAAATCACCGGGCCAGCAATTTTTGGCCCGTTTAGTTGCCTAGGCTGAGCCGCGTTGTTGCAGGAACCGTTTCTCAAAGCAGTATCGGGTCAGGCCCTGGAGGCACGCCCGGTTCGGTAGTTTCCAGTGGTGCAGGCAAATCTCCACGCCCGGTGATGCAAAGTGGAATCTTCGGCGCACGGGCGGAGACGAGAATGGAGATGGCGGGAGCTGGCGCACATCGGCGAAAAGCGAAAAGGGGCGGGAAGGATTCTGTCACCTCCCGCCGCTCGCCATGGCCTATTTCTAGCCCCTCCTCCACTGCCCCCCAAATTTCGAGCTCCTCCTCCCGTCGGCAAGCGGTAAGAGGCGCACGCATCTCCGGTCGGCAACGGTTGCAGCGGCGACGGCGACTACATCTCGGCTACCTCCTAGTTCAGCGCATCTTCACCTTCGGCCATGACTGTAAGCCATCCTTTATCCCCGTACCGCGGTGATGCTTAGATCTAGGTTAGGAGTTGTCAGATCTTGCCTAGGGTTTGGTCTTGTAGCAGGGGTTAGTTCGGATTGTGGTGAGCTATCATGATCTTGCTAGGATTCGACATTTCCGATTGCTACTGCCATGCTCTTGCGAGGGTTTGTGCTATTCACCGTTGCAATGAACTGCTTGTCTGATGTAGGGATGATTGTTGGTATGGTTTGTGCTTTTCACAGTTGCAATGAACTGCTTGTCTGATTTAGGTTGTACTACGATATGTGTAGGACTCTTTCTGCGATGAGTTTAGCCAGGAGCTTGTTTGCGTTGGGGACTCTCAGATCCCTTCCCAAGTTCCTGATTCGCAGCCCACGTTTGAGTCCAATGTCACCCCTCTGCGTTGTCTGACCTGGTGGCTCAGGTAGCGGCAGAGGTGGCGGCTAGGCTCGCCACCTCTAAGAAGAACAAGAACCGCAGGGAAGTGGAGAGGGCCTTGAAGACCGGGCAGGACAGGAATGCCACCATGAAATGGCTTCCATTCATGTCCAGATTCGTGTTGGAGAAGACATGCGGCTTGATCCAGAGCGGAGTGAGAACTGACAAAGGCTTTGATACGCGTAAAGCACACGCCCGTTGGGAACCCAAGTGGAAGGTGTGATGCGTACAGCAGCAAGTTTCCCTCAGTAAGAAACCAAGGTTTATCGAACCAGTAGGAGTCAAGGATCACGTGAAGGTCGTTGGTGACGGAGTGTAGTGCGGCGCAACACCGTGGATTCCGGCACCAACGTGGAACCTGCACAACACAATCAAAGTACTTTGCCCCAACGTAACGGTGAGGTTGTCAATCTCACGTGCTTGTCAGTAAACAAAGGATTAGATGTATAGTGTGGATGATGATGTTTATTTGCGAAGAAGAGTAAAGAACAATTGCGATGAGATTGTATTTCAGATGTAAAGAATGGACCGGGGTCCATAGTTCACTAGTGGTGTCTCTCCCATAAGATAAATAGCATGTTGGGTGAACGAATTACAGTTGGGCAATTGACAAATAAAGAAGGCATAACAATGCACATACATATATCATGATGAGTACTATAAGATTTAATCAGGGCATTACGATAAAGTACATAGCCCGCTATCCAGCATGCATCTATGCCTAAAAAGTCCACCTTCAGGTTATCATCCGAACCCCTTCCGGTATTAAGTTGCAAACAACAGACAATTGCATTAAGTATGGTGCGTAATGTAATCAACACAAATATCCTTAGACAAAGCATTGATGTTTTATCCCTAGTGGCAACAGCACATCCACAACCTTAGAACGTTCTGTCACTGTTGTGACGCCCCGGAACCGGTACCATGAGGATTCCAGCGATCCCGCCGAAATCCGCACGATATCGATTCAGAGACGCCCTCCGACACGACGTGCGCGAAGAATCACACACGTGATGCCAGAGGAATTAACACGAGCGGTAACATTACAACAGGATTACAATAGAGCCCACAAGAAACATACATTACAACAACGACTCCGACGAGTCAAGATACAAATATACAATACAAAGATCCAAATCATACAGAAGATCGAATACGTCCGAGTACGGACAAGATACAAATTGGACTAAGAGTCCTGAAGATAACCAGATGGCGTCCATAACCCCGCCCGTGCCAAGCCGGAAGGGTAACCTTGCTAACGTCGTCATCTCGTACCTATCAAAGTCGGGCCATCGGTTGCCGACAAAAGGGAGGAAGAAAAAGAGAAAGGGAAAAGGCGAGAGTAAGTACCAAGGAACGAACTCCGGCACGTACTTAGCGAGACTAGAAATGGCTATGCTCGCCGGGCGAGTATATATATATATCGCCTGGGGCTATATGGTAGGTTTAGCGGCATCAAAACTATAACCAATAGAGACGCACTACAACATCCGTCTACTCAGAGAAGATAAGAGAGCGCACAAGGTAACAGATAAATACTACACAAACATAACCCAGCCAAATACACATATCCCCTTCAACAAAGCGAAGAGGCAATGTAAAAGGCACTCAACGGTGGACAAGTTTTATTAGGTATCGGTTGTAGTAATGCTATATTACTAATCAAGTTATTAGCAAATTATTATCAACAACATAAAGGTGTAAGTTGTTCTATGATCAAGCTATACAATTCCAAGTCGTCCATAACCGCGGACACGGCTTATCGATAAGATGTACACCCCGCAGGGGTTGCCCAAATGTAACCATACGCATGCTCGAACCCACTTACTACAGGTGGAGTCTCACATCAAGACCGTTCCCAATGCAAGAGAAAATTTAATGGGAGCCACCCAACTAAGCTACCCGTGACGAAGTTCGGCCGTACTCCGATACGGACCCAGAGGTTGCGATGGCGTCCAAGGCGGGCACTAACGACCGGCCAAGGATAAGTCGGCACGCAATATGAGTACAATACAGGAATAAACACCTAAAGGCAACAGGAAGTAAATCGTGCATCGTGCATATGAGCAAATAAAACCAAGGTTGTGGCTCCCAATAAACAGACTCGAGGAAAGGTAGTGGGTGATGGGGGTCCCACTCCCCACGTACGGGTAGAGCGCTCAATCTCGGAACAGATAACAAGAACTCGGGTCCTAGGGGACATTAGCAAGTCAAAGTTCCGATGCTTTCGCAAAGGGGCTCACAGATGCCTCTGCTTACAATTTTAGTTGTTATCAATTAAGTAAAGCATGTGTATCTCCAACAATTGATATAGCATGTGAAAACCTCCCAACAACCCAACATATCTCGATAACAGACCGAGATAAACAACAAAGCCTAAACACGCCTACGACTCGCAAGGCTCAAACATCAAGCAACGGCTATGGGAAAGGAATGATACATATAGGATTATTATGGTAACAAGTGGAATAGGACACGTGACTCGATAAAGAAGCGCAACATAAGGATAGCAATGCGAGGGAGAGTATATAATAGGTGAAGAGAGAGGGCTCGCCTGTGAAAAGCTGCAGAAGAACTTGTCGGAGAACTCGTCGTATCTCACATCACCACTTCGTGATCCTATCCGGGAAGAAGCAAATGCTGGAACACACAACGCATGCAAGTCTTACTACTACGGATAAAGAAGATCCGGCATGACCAAGATGATATGCATGACATGGCAATCATGATGCGGCGGTGCAACTTATCCATATTAATCGGAGTCGGAACCCCGGAAAAACACATTAGGTTGGAGTTGCATTTTCTACCGGCAAATTTAAGTGTTGATTAGCATGGCATATCATGGCAGGGGTGCGCTACTTCAATATTAAACGGAGCAGGGAAAACCTTAAGTGGATATCCGAAATACTCCGCATATATGTTAGGTGAACATGCATAACTATCACGTCTCGACACGATGCAAGATGCAAACAGATGAATGGATGGTATATTCATGTTCCTTATGTTTTTTCTGATCAATTTTCATATAGAACACTTTTCTATTTGATTTACCAATTAAAAGTTATTAACAGATTGGTTTTATTATTATTTAAAATAGAACACAGATTTATTTTATTGGGGTAAGGACCCGAAAACAAAATCCGGTCAGGGGAGGGACCCCGGGTTGATTAGAAAAAGATCCAGGGGGTTTTCGAGAATATCATCCGCGCCAGGGGCCGCGGGTTAAGAATACAGAACATGCAGGGGGCCTGATGCAAAACTAAAACAGATCTGGATCTGAGAGGGTTTTCTCACCCAGGGGCTGGCTAGCCCGTGCCGCTGACGGGTGGGGTCACGGTGATGACGTGGCCGCCACGCTGGCGGAGCGTCCACGCACGCACTGAAGCTGTTCGATGCCAAGACGATGCCGTGCGCGTTCCAGACAGAGGCGGTCACCGCGGGGTGGCGAGGATGCGCGCCGGCGTTGCAGAGGCCCCCCGGATGCGCGCGGTGGGGCGTCGGGGTCGCCTCATCGGCGCGAACCAAGCGGAGGTGGTGGCATAGTCGGGGACCACCGGAGAACTCGCCGGCGACGGCAGCTGCAAGAAGGCCGGTCGGCATCAACGAGGGGAGGACGAACCAGAGGAGGGGAAAAGCAACCGAGGGGTCCAGGAGGTTCAGAACGTCACCAGAAACACGATATTGAGGTTGATGTCGCCGGAGAAGAACCACGGCGGCCGGAATCGGTGATTTTTCCCACCGGACTTGGCAAAGGGAACGGCGATTTGCCGTCGATTGGGGAAGCGCGAGGTCGATTCCTTCGGGGATGATGACGAGGGAGGCGAGGCGCATCTATTGGTGGTGGCGGCGTGGCTGGGGACGGCCGGAACCAGCGGGGCGACGAGGAGGAGGAGGCGGTACTGTGGGGTTTTGCTCACAGAGAAGAGGCAAAGATGGGGAAAGGAAGGGCGGCGGCGCGATGGGAGGAGAGGGGAGGGTTGGTGGCTAGGGTTTCATGGGCTGAAGATAAGGGCGAGGAGGAGCAGGTGGAGACGCGGTGGGTGGCGATGGAGGACCGGCCACAGGGTCACGCTGCTCGCGTGCTCTGGGGAAGACGACAAGCAGGGAGACTCGGTCTCGTTCCCAAACCGGTACGGGCCAGAGGTGGAGAGAAGGAAGTGGGCCGCCGGTAGGAATTGGATCCAGAGAGAGAAGAGGGAGTCTGGGCCGCCGGGGTGGAAAGATGAGAGGGGAAAACGGGCCAGAGAGATGGAAGGGGCCCAGGAAGGGGTTAGGGGTTTAGGTTTTCTTTTTCTCTTTAACTAGCACAGTGGCCCGCGCAAAGCGCGGGCAACCCCTTTATTGTAATTCTGGTTTCTTAATACTACCTCTATATGTCCATAAAAGGTTGTCAGAAGTTTGTTTAAATTTAGATATATTTAGAATTTTTAATATATAGATACATCTGAATTTGGACAAACCTTCGACATATTTGTGAGATGGAGGGAGTATTCTTTTCACATCACACAAAAATATATGTATAGATGCATGTCGTATATAGTATATATTATATTAGTGTTGCCTAATTTATTAAAATGTAGTATAGTTGAGCCCATTGGCCAGGTTATCTCTTTTACCTACTTTCTACTCTTAGCTAATTTGGTCTCCCAAAGCTAACACATTTACAACTAATTTGGCAAAGAGTAACAATAGAAAAAAAATAAGTTGATCAGGCATAGGTGATTATCTAGTATTAGTATGGTTAGTCATTGAGAAAAACCTTAGCAAGTTGATCTCTCACGACTATATGTTGGTGGAACCTAAGATATAAAAACATATTTATATTATTAAAAAATGATGCTCCAACCAATATTTAGTATACAAATATTCCAGGTGATGGCATGTTTGTACATACAAAGTCCGAGTCACCAATTTCACACAAACAAAGCAAATGGAGCTAGACTGGGTCTGAGTGTGTCAAATGGGCAAGTGTTGTCCAAATCCTCCCTACATGGATGGAGTGATCAATCCTGATTGTGATACTCTCATTCTTTATTTATAAATCTCAAGTTAAAAAACAAATGGAGTAGAAAAGTAAATTAGAACTTGCAAAATATTAAAGGAGAGTAAATTATCAATGGATGGCATGGGATATATTAGTAACATAGATGTTAGTGACTAATTCATTTTAGTTCGTCTTCGTAGGCCAGGCCTACATGTCGGATCTACACCTATATATGAACTCAATTCTTTGTATATGGTTCATTTGTAACATTATTGTTATCCAGTTTTTGAAAAATCACATGTAGTCGACAAGTGATTTACCCTGATATTAACTAAACCATGAATATGTCAATTAAAGTGTATTATCCATGAACTTCAGTGTTTTTTATTGACTCTTCCCTTTTAGATACAATTGGTGGTTGTTATCAGTTTTCCAATAGGTCTAGCCGAGAACAGAGTACACTGCATGCCTTTTGTTATTCTTGGTGCAAGCTACCAACAGCTTGGGATAATACAATCTATATTTTGGTTTAATTGTAGGTTGCTTCATTTTTAGTAGTGGAAAAATGAAACAATGGAGTACTATGCTTAGAACATTTGTTAGAACTTCTTATTAGTGCCTCTGTCTGGCGAGAATAGTCACCTGAAGATAACATACCTAGAATATCCACTTTTACTTTCTATGGGGTAAATGTTTAAAGTGTACATATGGGACCTGTTAACAAATAGGTATACAATACTATAAGAAAATAATCCATAAAATACAGCTTAACTACAACAGAAAACAGAATTAATCCAAATGACATTCGAGGTGAAATAGGCTTACAATTATGTACATGTGACAAATTTCTGTTGACATAATTTTATTTCACCCGAGAGAACATTGAGGTGGTTTCAGCCTTCTCTTATTACATGATTTCTCTGTTGCATGGTAAAATTCTCACATTCATAGACCACAAAGAATCCAATATTAGGTATAACAGTATGCCTAGCACGCAAAGCTATGAATTATTTGATGGCTAAGAAAATGGCATGGTGAAATTCATGAATGGAAATTTTGTTTCAGTCGCCTTTGTTGTTGCAGAATCCCAAGGACCAAACTATAGTAATTGTTTAGTAAATACGGTATCAGACCAAAAATACTACTCAGATAGAAACGTGGCCCATGATTTAAGCTCATTGTAATGCCTGAGTCTAAATGATAAAGTCAAATGAGTTTCACGGATATTAATGCTGATGATAATTCAATCAATTAAGTAGCGCATGAAAATTATTATAAATAAATTATATCAATTTAAACAATTTTATTGTTAGCATCTCCATTACAATTATTAGATATACTGCAAAGACGTAAGCATCTAGTATTAACATGTAACATGCAAGGGAATGTTATATCTGATTTTGTCCGCAATCATGCAGAAGTTTTCTCAATCAGCTTTCTCCTTGAAGTTTTACACCCCTTTCATCGTCCATGACTCGCCTGAAATTTAAGTAGCCATTTCAATAACCAACAGTAAGCATATGTACCTGCTTGGGAATTTAATTTTTCCGATCGGCAGCCGGTGATCCTAATCGTCTTAGAAAGCAGGCTATACTTCGCTCCACGGACTGAGGCATTGTCTTGCACTCTTGCAAATAAATTCAGAGAAAGCCATTGATTGAGTACCTCAATATGCATTGATCCTAATGGTTGTGTGCATCGATTGATGCAGAGGCCGGGGCTATGCTCCCATATCTAAAAAAATGCAATTAGATTAAAAAAGTATTACAGGAGGCCCAGTACAACTTACTTAAAAAAGCGTGCTTTGTTATGATCAATGCAACCATGTCCAAAAATCAGAGCATTGATCCGTGACCAAATGATGAAGTCTATGAATGTGAACCAATAATAAAGGGCATAGGGAAACTGCTGCATGTCTGGACGCTTTGTTACCATCGTGAACACTGCAGCCTTCACCTAAGCTAGGAACGTGGTGCATATTAGGCTGGAGACATAGGCCGGTTAAGTGGCATCAATGGCTAGCTGTAGCACAGAAAATTCAAATCAACAGTTCAAACCAATTGAAAGAGATTAGCAGATCAATAAGAAAGATGCGTACATTATACATCGGTGTCTAGCCCTGTCCATTGGGCATGCAAGACTTCCATCCAAGCCGTCAGCTTCGAGCAGCTGCTGATTTTAGCCCGCTTCATCTCTCGGCTAGCTAACAATGGCGTAGCAATTACTGAGAGATTAATTTAGGATTTGCAAAGAGAACTGAAAATACATACCTGTCATGCGCAGGCACCTAGCTCTTGGTCGTGATCAGGATTCAAGTCTCCGATGCATGTTGTAGGCTGAGTCCTCAATCGTTCTTGCATCTAGATCTAGATTCTTGCTACAGAAACATCTTCATGATACATATTTGAAACTTGGGCCGATCTGCTAGCACAAATAGAGTCATTACTGTCGGCCGGCCGGCCGGCTAACCGGCCAAGGGACCAAGGTGAACTTATACCACGACGCAAGGGCAGCGGCAGCGTGCGTAAGGGCACGGGGAGCTTGTGCAGGTTTTGATGGTGGAATTGGTAGCTTTTATTAGATAGACACATGACATCCAAGAGGTACGACTAATGCAGGGCATAAGTGGGTAATTATTTTGACTTTCAATGTCCATATACTATTATAGAGATCTAGCGGTTGATATTGCATGTTTAATTAATTTAATTTAGTTGATGGTCGGATGTTTCTGATTATTGTGGGATTTTCTAGCTAATTCTCTAATTTCTGGTAAGCCCGTAATTTACTTTTAATATATAATAGATTTAAAACATTTGAATTCAAATCTTGTTCTGTTTTGAATTTTGGGACAGAAAAGAGAGTGAGGTTCAAAAGTAGTTTTCAAAATAATAACTTATTTGTAACCAAAACAAAACAACATTTTTATTCTAAAATTTATTTGTTGGAAGACTTAATTATAAAATAAGAAATAATGAGAGGAAGAGAATAAGGTTTTACTTAAAGGAAAGACAAGGGAGGGGTTTATAAAATAGTTTTAATTAATAAAATCATGGATGATATGATGCATGATGCATGATGATGCACAAATAGAAAAGAACAGACAAATCTATTAGGGGTCCTACCCTGGGCCGTTACAACTGTCCCAGATTCAATGGAGGCATGAACCCACTATCGAGCATAAATACTCCCTCTTGGAGTTACAAGTATCAACTTGGCCAGAGCCTCTACTAGCAACGGAGAGCATGCAAGAACATAAACAACATATATGATAGATTGATAATCAACTTGACATAGTATTCAATATTCATCGGATCCCAACAAACACAACATGTAGCATTACAAATAGATGATCTTGATCATGATAGGCAGCTCATAAGATCTAACATGATAGCACAATGAGGAGAAGACAA
Source organism: Lolium rigidum (assembly GCF_022539505.1). Classification (NCBI taxonomy): domain Eukaryota; kingdom Viridiplantae; phylum Streptophyta; class Magnoliopsida; order Poales; family Poaceae; genus Lolium; species Lolium rigidum. The sequence continues at coordinate 350,101,012 of NC_061513.1, read as the reverse complement.
CCATCTAGCTACTGCTATGGACCCATAGTCTAGGGGTGAACTACTCACACATCGATCCGGAGGCGGTCATGGTGATGAAGAGACCTCCGGGAGATGATTCCCCTCTCCGGCAGGGTGCCGGAGGCGATCTCCTGAATCCCCCGAGATGAGATTGGCGGCGGCGGCGTCTCTGGAAGGTTTTCCGTATCGTGGCTCTCGGCATCGGGGGTTTCGCGACGAAGGCTTTAAGTAGGCGGAAGGGTAGGTTTAGGGGCGACACGAGGGCCCCACACTACAGGGCGGCGTGGCCCCACCCTTGGCCGCGCGGCCCTGGCGTGGCGGCGCCTCGTCGCCCCACTTCGTAATCCTTTCGGTCTTCTGGAAGCTTCGTGGAAAAATAAGACCCTGGACGTTGATTTCGTCCAATTCCGAGAATATTTCCTTTGTAAGATTTCTGAAACCAAAAACAGCAGAAAACAGCAACCGGCTCTTCGGCATCTCGTCAATAGGTTAGTGCCGAAAAATGCATAATAATGACATATAATGTGTATAAAACATGTGAGTATCATCATAAAAGTGGCATGGAACATAAGAAATTATAGATACGTTTGAGACGTATCAAGCATCCCCAAGCTTAGTTCCTACTCGCCCTCGAGTAGGTAAACGATAACAAAGATAATTTCTGAAGTGACATGCTATCATAATCTTGATCAATACTATTGTAAAGCATATGAGATGAATGCAGTGATTCGAAGCAATGATGAAGACAATGAGTAAACAAATGAATCATATAGCAAAGACTTTTCATGAATAGTACTTTCAAGACAAGCATCAATAAGACTTGCATAAGAGTTACTCATAAAGCAATAAATTCTTAGTAGAAAGCTTTGAAACAACACAAAGGAAGATATAAGTTTCAGCAGTTGCTTTCAACTTCAACATATATATCTCATGGATAATTGTCAACATAAAGTAATATAACAAGTGCAATAAGTAAACATGTAAGAATCAATGCACACAGTTTACACAAGTGTTTGCTTCTGAGATAGAAAGAAGTAGGTAAACTGACTCAACAATAAAGTAGAAGAAATGACCCTTCGTAGAGGGAAGCATCGATTACTATTTTTGTGCTAGAGCTTTTCATTTTGAAAACATAGAAACAATTTTGTCAACGGTAGTAATAAATCATATGTGTTATGTATAAGATATCCTATAAGTTGCAAGCCTCATGCATAGTATACCAATAGTGCTCGCACCTTGTCCTAATTAGCTTGGATTAACACGGATTATCATTGCATAGCATATGTTTCAACCAAGTGTCACAAAGGTGTACCTCTATGCTGCATGTACAAAGGTCTAAGGAGAAAGTTCGCATTGGATTTCTCGCTTTTGATTATTCTCAACTTAGACATCCATACCGGGACAACATAGACAAATGCGATAATGGACTCCTCTTTAATGCATAAGCATTCAACAACAGATAAAATTCTCATAAGAGATTGAGTATTAATTGTCCAAACTGAAACTTCCACCATGGATCATGGCTTTAGTTAGCGGCCCAATGTTCTTCTCTAATAATATGCATACTCAAACAATTTGATCATGAAAATCGCCCTTACTTCAGACAAGACGAACATGCATAACAACTCACATGATATTCAACAAAGGTGTTATAGTTGATGGCGTCCCCAGAAACATGGTTACCGCTCAACAAGCAACTTATTAAGAAATAAGATACATAAGTACATATTCTTCACCACAATAGTTTTTAAGGCTATTTTCCCATGAGCTATATATTGCAAAGACAAAGGATAGAATTTTAAAGGTAGCACTCAAGTAATTTACTTTCACTACAAGAAAAGTTGCCATGGCCGACGAAGTTGAAGTCGCGCCGTGGTTGCTGGTGTACCATGGCCGACGATTTTTGGTCTCTCCGTTGTGCATGTCAAAACGTTTTTTTTCTCGTTTTTGAGGCCACCTAGCCCGACGAAAACGGCCAAAACGTGGCGTATGGTGGCCCGGGACGTGGTGCATCTCGAAATCTCGGGTTCGCCGGCCGAGTCAACGCAAATCCGCACCGCCGAGGGATGTAGGGCCCAGATGGCAGCCTCTCTGGCATTGTTTTTTTTCTCGATCGCGCCATCTCGTTCAACGCTCTCCGATCGAGCCGTTTACGATGCAGGATCATGGGTCCCGCATGTCATCCTCTATGAACCAAAATTCTTTCTATTCTTGGATTTTTTTGACCCCCGATTTCTCGGCTACTTCCTTTTTCTTTTGATCCCTTGCCGCCTTGGAAACGTTGAGACCGACTGTCGCTAAATGGGACCCGCATGTCATCCTCTATGTGCAATCAACTTTCTTTTCTTGGAGTTTTCTTTGGCACCTCAAATTTGGTCACTTGCCTTTTTCTTTCGATCCCCTGCCGCCTCTCAAACGGTGATACCGCTGCTGCTAAATGGGACCCGCATGTCATCCTCTATGTACTATAAAACTTTCTTTTCTTGAATTATTTTTGGCTCCTCATATTTGGTCACTTGCCTTTTTCTTTCGATCCCGTGCAGCCTCTCAAACGGTGATACCGCTGTCTGCTAAATGGGACCCGCATGTCATCCTCTATGTACTATAAAACTTTCTTTTCTTGAATTATTTTTGGCTCCTCATATTTGGTCACTTGCCTTTTTCTTTCGATCCCGTGCAGCCTCTCAAACGGTGATACCGCTGTCGCTAAATGGGACCCGCATGTCATCCTCTATGTACTATAAAACTTTCTTTTCTTGAATTATTTTTGGATCCTCATATTTGGTCACTTGCCTTTTTCTTTCGATCTCATGCCACGTTTGAAACATTGAGGAACCTGCTGGCTCATGGGACCCGCATGTCATCCTCTATGTACAATAAAACTTTCTTTTCTTGAATTATTTTTGGCTCCTCATATTTGGTCACTTGCCTTTTTCTTTCGATCCCGTGCGGCCTCTCAAACGGTGATACCGCTGCTGCTAAATGGGACCCGCATGTCATCCTCTATGTACAATCAAGTTTCTTTTCTTGAATAATTTTTGGCTCCTCATATTTGGTCACTTGCCTTTTTCTTTCGATCTCATGCCACGTTTGAAACATTGAGGAACCTGCAGGGTCATGGGACCCGCATGTCATCCTCTATGTACTATAAAAGTTCATTTTCTTGGTTTTTTTTCACCCTCTGATTTTTGGCTATTTTCTTTTTCTTTTGATCCCCTGCCGCCTTTGAAACGTTGAGGACTCTGCTGGCTCATAGGTCCCACATGTCAGCCTCTATGTACAATCAAGTTTCTTTTCTTGAATTATTTTTGGATCCTGATATTTGGTCACTTGCCTTTTTCTTTCGATCTCATGCCACGTTTGAAACGTTGAGGAACCTGCTAGCTCAAGGGACCCGCATGTCATCCTCTATGTACAATAAACTTTCTTTTCTTGGACTTTTTTGGCACCTGATATTTGGTCACTTGCCTTTTTCTTTCGATCTCATGCCGCCTTTGAAACGTTGACTAAGCTGCTGGCTCATGGGTCCGCATGTCATCCTCAACGACAATAAAAGTTTTCTTTCTTGGAGTTATTTTTGACCCCTAATTTCTGGCTATTTGCCTTTTTCTTTTGATCTCCTGCCCCCTCTGAAACGATGAGGACGTCGTTGGCGGGTCGGTCCCACATGTCATCCTCTATGAACAATAAAAGTTTCCTTTGATGGATTTATTTTGAACCCCTAATCAATTTACGGATATTTCCTTTTTTTATTTTAATCCCTGCTGCCTTGAAATCGCTGAGGATGCTGCTGCCTCATGGGTCCCGCATGTCATCCTCTCAGAACGGTAAATGTTTTCTTTTCTTGGATTTTGTTGACCAAACGATTTTTGGCTTATTTTTTCTTTCGATCTCCTCGCAGCCTTTAAAACGTTGAGGACGCCGCTGTGGCTCACGGGTCCCACATGTCAGCCTCTATGAACAATAAACGCTGAGGATACTGCTGCCTCATGGGTCCCGCATGTCATCCTCTTAGAACGAAAATGTTTCTTTTCTTGGATTTTTTGCCAACAGATTTCTGGTTTATTTTTTCTTTCCATCCCCTGCCGTCTTTAAAACGTTGACGACGCTGCTGGCTCATGGGTCCCCGATGTCAGCCTCCCCGTACAACAAACATGTGATATCTTGATTATTTTGCAGACAATAAACAGTGTATTGCGCTCTGAGCTATTTCAAACGGATAAAATAAATCTTTATTTTTACATAAACAAACTTATATGTTGAATATCCTTGTTTTTTTGTTTTTGCGAAGCATAGGACTTTCCTGTTTTTTTTAGAAAATTCCGAACTTTCCTGTTTTGGAGTGGGCTGAAATTGTACGAGTCAAAAGGCTAAGCAGGATAGTTCAAAGGCCCAGATGTCCAGATGCAGCCCAATTGAAATATTTCTTCTTGGATTTTTTTTCACCCCCTGATTTCTGGCTACTTCATTTTTCTTTTGGTCATGTGCCGCTTGGAAACGTTGAGACCGCTGCTACAAAATAGGACCCGCATGTCATCCTCTATGTACAATAAAATTTCTTTTCTTGGATTATTTTTGGCACTCATGGGTCCCGCATGTCATCCTCTATGAACCAAAATTCTTTCTATTCTTGGATTTTTTTTGCCCCCGATTTCTCGGCTACTTCCTTTTTCTTTTGATCCCTTGCCGCCTTGGAAACGTTGAGAACGCTGCTGCTAAATGGAACCCGCATGTCATCCTCTATGTGCAATCAACTTTCTTTTCTTGGAATTTTTTTGGGCACCTCATATTTGGTCACTTGCCTTTTTCTTTCGATCCCGTGCAGCCTCTCAAACGGTGATACCGCTGCTGCTAAATGGGACCCGCATGTCATCCTCTATGTACTATAAAACTTTCTTTTCTTGAATTATTTTTGGCTCCTCATATTTGGTCACTTGCCTTTTTCTTTCGATCTCATGCCACGTTTGAAACGTTGAGGAACCTGCAGGATCATGGGACCCGCATGTCATCCTCTATGTGCTATAATAGTTTATTTTCTTGTATTTTTTTTCACCCTCTGATTTTTGGCTATTTCCTTTTTCTTTCGATCTCATGCCACGTTTGAAACGTTGAGGAACCTGCTGGCTCATGGGACCCGCATGTCATCCTCTATGTGCTATAAAAGTTTATTTTCTTGTACTTTTTTCACCCTCTGATTTTTGGCTATTTCCTTTTTCTTTTGATCCCCCGCCACCTTGGAAACGTTGGGTAAGCTGCTGACTCATGGGACCCGCATGTCATCCTCTATGTACAATCAACTTTTTTTTTGTTTTGATCTCAAGCCGCATTTGAAACGTTGAGACCGCTGCTGCTAATTGGGACCCGCATGTCATCCTCTATGTACAATAAAGTTTTTTTCTTGGATTATCTTTGGCTTCTGATATTTTGTCACTTGCTTTTTTCTTTCGATCTCATGCCGCCTTTGAAACGTTGAGTAAGCTGCTGGCTCATGGGTCCCGCATGTCATCCTCTATGAACAATAAAAGTTTCCTTTCTTGGAGTTATTTTTGACCCCTAATTTCTGGCTATTTGCCTTTTTCTTTTGATCTCCTGCCCCCTTTGAAACGATGAGGACGTTGTTGGCAGGTCGGTCCCACATGTCATCCTCTATGAACAATAAAAGTTTCCTTTGATGGATTTATTTTGAACCTAATTTCCGGATAGGTCCTTTTTTCTTTTGATCCCCGGCGCCTTGGAATCGTTGAGGATGCTCGCTGCCTCATGGGTCCCACATGTCATCCTCTCAGAACGGTAAATATTTCTTTTCTTGGATTTTTTTACCAACTGATTTTTGGCTTATTTTTCTTTCGATCTCCTGCCGCCTTTAAAACGTTGTCGACGCTGCTGGCTCACGGGTCCCACATGTCAGCCTCTATAAACAATAAACGTTGAGGATGCTGCTGCCTCATGAGTCCCGCATATCATCCTCTCAGAACGATAAATGTTTCTTTTGTTGGATTTTTTTACCAACTGATTTTTTTATTATTATTATTTTCGATCCCCTGCCGCCTTTAAAAGGTTGACGACGCTGCTGGCTCATGGGTCCCCGATGTCAGCCTCCCCGTACAAGAAACATGTGATATCTTATTATTTTGCATATAATAAACAGTGTATTTCGCTCTGAGCTATTGCAAACGGATGAATTAAATCTTTATTTTTCATAACAAACTTATATGTTGAATCTCCTTGTTTTTTGTTTTTGCGAAGCATAGGACTTTCCTGTTTTTTTTTGAGAAAAATCCGAACTTTCCTGTTTTGGAGTGGGTTGAAATTGTACGAGTCAAAAGGCCCAGCAGGATAGTTCGAAGGCCCAGATGTCCAGATGCAGCCCAATTGAAATATTTCTTTTCTTGGATTTTTTCACCCCCTGATTTCTGGCTACTTCATTTTTCTTTTGGTCCTGTGCCGCCTTGGAAACGTTGAGACCGCTACTAAAAGTGGGTCCCGCATGTCATCCTCTATGTACAATAAAATTTCTTTTCTTGGATTATTTTCGGGTCCTGATATTTGGTCACTTGCCTTTTTCTTTCGATCTCATGCCGCCTTTGAAACGTTGAGGAAGCTGCGGGCTCATGGGTCCCGCATGTCATCCTCTATGAACAATAAAAGTTTCCTTTCTTGGAGTTATTTTTTACCCCTAATTTCTGGCTACTTCTTTTTTCTTTTGATCCCCTGCCGCCTTTTAAACGTTGAAGACTTTCTGGCTCATGGGTCCCACATGTCAGCCTCTATGAACAATAAACATTTCCTTTCTTGGAGTTATTTTTTACCCCTAATTTCTGGCTATTTGCCTTTTTTTCTTTCGGTCCCCAGTCGCCTTCGAAACGTAGAGGACGCTGCTGCTCATGGGTCCCGGATGTCGACCTCTATGAACAATAAACCTTTCCTTTGTTGGATTTATTTTTCACCCTCTCGATTTTTGGCTATTTTCTTTTTTCTTTTGATGCACTCGCCGGCTTGGAAACGTTGAGTAAGCTGCTCGACACATGGGGCCCGCATGTCATCCTCTATGTACAATCAACTTGTAAGATCTTGGAGTGAAAGAGCTTGTATTAGTGGGACCCATATGTCATCCTCTATGTACAATAAAAGTTTCTTTTCTTGGATTATTTTTTGCTCCTGATATTTGGTCACTTTCCTTTTTTCTTTCGATCTCATGCTGCCTCTGAGACGTTGAGGAAGCTGCTGGCTCATGGGTCCCGCATGTCATCCTCTATAAACAATAAAAGTTTCCTTTGTTGGAGTTATTTTTTTTACCCCTAATTTCTGGCTACTTCTTTTTCTTTTGATCCCCTGCCGCCTTTGAACGTTGAGGACTCTGCTGGCTAATGGGTCCCACATGTTAGCCTCTATGAACGATAAACCTTTCTTTTCTTGGAGTTATTTTGACCCTCAGAACGATAAATGTTTCTTTTCTTCGATTTTTTTACCAACAGATTTTTGATTTATTTTTTCTTTCGATCCCCTGCCGCATTTAAAACTTTGACGACGCTGCTGGCTCATGGGTCCCGATGTCAGCCTCCCCGTACAAGAATCATGTGATATCTTGATTATTTTGCAGACAATAAAAAGTGTATTTCGCTCTGAGCTATTGCAAACGGATAAATTATATCTTTATTTTTACGTAAACAAACTAATATGTTAAATCTCCTTGTTTTGTTTTGTTTTTGCGAAGCATAGGACTTTCCTGTTTTGGAGTGGGCTGAAATTGTACGAGTCAAAAGGCGTCCAGCAGGTTAGAAAGCCCAGAGGGCCATGCAGCCCCAGCAGGGATACATCCTTTTTCTTTTGGTCCTGTGCCACCTTTGAAACGTTGAGGACGCTGCTGCCTCATGGGACCCGCATGTCATCCTCTATGAACTATAAAAGTTTCTTTTCTTGGTTTTTTTTCACCCTCTGATTTTTGGCTATTTCCTTTTTCTTTTGTTCCCCTGCCGCCTTGGGACCCGCATGTCATCCTCTATGTACAGTAAACTTTCTTTTCTTGGAGTTTTTTCCCCCTAATTTCTGGCTACTTTATTTTTCTTTTGATCTCAAGCCGCATTTGAAACGTTGAGACCGCTGCTGCAAAATGGGACCCACATGTCATCCTCTATGTAAAATAAAAGTTTCTTTTCTTGGACTATTTTTCACGCTCTGATTTTTGGCTATTTCCTTTTTCTTTCGATCCCCTGCTGCCTTGGAAACGTTGAGGATGCTGCTGCCTCATGGGTCCCACATGTCATCCACTATGAACAATAAAAGTTTCTTTTCTTCGATTATTTTCACCCTCTGCTTTTTGGCTATTTCCTTTTTGTTTTGATCCCCTGCCGCCTTGGAAACGTTGAGGATGCTGCTGCGTCATGGGACCCGCATGTCATACTCTACTTACAATAAAAGTTTCTTTTCTTGGAATATTTTTGGCTCCTGATATTTGGTCACTTGCCTATTTCTTTCAATCTCATGCCGACTCTCAAACGTTGAGTAAGCTGCTGGCTCATGGGACCCGCATGTCATTATCTATGTACAATAAAAGTTTCTTTTCTTGGATTATTTTTGGCTCTTGATATTTGGTCACTTGCCTTTTTCTTTCGATCTCATGCCGTCTTTTAAACGTTCAGACCGCTGCTACAACATGGGACCCATATGTCATCCTCTATGTACAATGAAAGTTTCTTTTCATGGATTATTTTTTGCTCCTGATATTTGGTCACTTTCCTTTTTCTTTCGATCTCATGCCGCCTCGGCCCTCTGAAACATCGAGTAAGTTGTTGGCTCATGGGACCCGCATGTTATCCTCTATGTACAATAAAGTTTTTTTTCATGGATTTCTTACCCCCTGATTTTTGGTCACTTGCCTTTTTCTTTCGATCCTGTGCCGCCTTTGAAATTGTGGACGCTGCTGGCTCATGGGTCCCACATGCCAGCCTCTATGAACAATAATATTTCTTTTCTTCAATTTTTTTACCCCCTGATTTCTGGCTATTTGCATTTTTCTTTGGATCCTCGGCCGCCTTTGAAACGATGAGGACGCTGCTCGCGCATAGGTCCCACATGTCAGCCTCTATGAACAATAAACCTTTCTTTTCTTGGATTTATTGTTGACCCCTAATTAATGGCTACTTCGCTTTTTTCGATCCCCGACCGCCTTTGAAACGTTGAGGACGGCTGTCGGCTCATGGGTCCCTTATGTCGGCCTCACGAAAAATAAAACATTTACTTTCTTGGATTTATTTTTGACACCTAATTAATGACTACTTGGTTCTTTCTTTTGATCCCGTGACGCCTTTGAAATGTTGAGGGCGCTGCTGGCTCATGGGTCCAACATATCAGCCTCTATGAACAATAAGAGTTTCCTTTGTTGCATTTATTTTTGACCCCTAATTTCTGGCTATTTGCCTTTTTTCGATCACCTGCCGCCTTAGAAACGTTGAGGACGCTGATGGCTCATGGGTCCCACATATCAGCCTCTTTGTACGATAAAAGTTTCCTTTGCTGGATTTATTTTTGACCCCTAATTTCTGGCTATTTGCTTTTTTCTTTCGAGCTCCACCGCCTTTGAAACGTTGATGACACTGCTGCAAATCGGGTCCAATATGTCAGCATCTATGTGCGATAAACCTTTCCTTTCTTGGATTTTTTTTGGACACTTGATTTCGAGCTACTTGCCTTTTTCTTTCGATCTCCTGCCCCCTTTGAGAAACGTCGAGAATGATGCTGGTTCGTGGGTCCCACATGTCATCCTCTCTGAATGATAAATGTTGTGGCCGCGGCTGCAAGATAGGTCCCAGTACACAAAAAAGACAAAATCTGTTGAAATTTGGAGATCTGAAATATGCATACCCAGATCCACACGTTTGTTATTTTTGTGTAGCCAGAATTTTTTGTATTTGAAACTGAAATTTTGCACGCTTATGGGACAATTCATTAGCTACACCATGATTTTTTTCTATTTTTTTTGAAACACATAAATATGTTTTTTATTTTTTCTAAAATAGCAGGAGCACTGGTGCCCAAGAGCACCAAATCTCTTAGGCATTTGCGCCTAATAGCGCGAGCTTAGCTAATTTTTGAAGAAAAAAAGATGTCCATTGTGGTATTCGGGACAAAGATCTTCATGTCTGCTACTCCACTAAACAACAGACCAGCATGTATTCATCACAATACGGGTAGCTAATTTGTGAAAAATATGTTTAGCACGGGATTCAAACAAAGATCATCTCTGCAAAATTTTGATTTCACCAAAAACCGAACAACGAATGTTCATGAGGTTAAGTTCACGAACACTATGTTTTCTCTATAAAATAAGGTCACCATCCGTCTCTTATTTCTCAAGGAAAAACAGGTGGAAGTGTTGGGACGAACCACATGGGTGCTTCAACTCTATGTTCAATCTTCTCTTTTTTGTACTGCAATCTTGAGCCTATGGCAGGACCTCCATTGACGTGCATTCTGCACCAATTTGGCCTTGGACGTATCCATGTATCACGGGCGCGATTGTGGGTAGCAAAGACATAGTCAAGTTTGAACAATTGGAAATCTGGTTCTGCAGCCTCTGCGTCGATTGGCGGGGGTAGCATGAAAATTGGGTGATTGAGTCCAAGAAATAAAGAATGCCCCTTCAAATTGTTCAATCTTTCCCACCTTGCCTCTTCTACTGGGTCCAAGGTATGGGCAGATCTCAAGAAAACGTAGCACCATACCAAAGGATAAGACCTCAGCTTGTTACCCATATGTAATATTGGAGGACCGAGGATGGGCCGATAACCCTTAACCTGAATCCACGCGAGATTAGATTCACCAGTAATGGACTCTGCTCTCATTGGTGCCAGGAACCAAGTGCACTGGTCAGAAAATCCAAGAAATACATCTTCATCTTCATCATTATGATTATCACCATCATCATCTAATTCTTCATCATCTAATTCTTCATCATCTAATTCGTCTTCTTCTAATTCTTCTTCTTCTAATTCTTCTTCTTCTAATTCTTCTACATCGACATCATTATCTTCATCGGCACCTCCATCGCCTTGAGCCACATTTGCTTCATCATCTTCCATGACAACATCTCCCTCGATTTGAGCCAAAATTGCAGCCACTTCTGCTTGTTCATCTTCAATGACAGGGGCGTCAATGAGACGCGGGGCTGCATGTGTCCCTGCAATGGACAAAGATCAACCACAATGCAGCAAGTAGGAGGAACTACACTGTAAATTATCTCTTCTCTTCTATATTCTATCTTCTACTACTATAAGGCACCAGTTTTGAACAAGACATGTAGCAGCAATTCCAACTATTGGTGTCCAAAATCTAACGGTTGGGATTAGAGGTATTCGCGTGAAAAAAATACCACACTGATGTCTACGGGTGCTTCTATTTTTGTAGACAGTGTTGGGCCTCCAAGAGCAGAGGTTTGTAGAACAGCAGCAAGTTTCCCTTAAGTGGATCACCCAAGGTTTATCGAACTCAGGGAGGAAGAGGTCAAAGATATCCCTCTCATGCAACCCCGCAACCACAAAGCAAGAAGTCTCTTGTGTCCCCAACACACCTAATAGGTGCACTAGTTCGGCGAAGAGATAGTGAAATACGAGGTGGTATGAATAAGTATGAGCAGTAGCAATGGCACCGGAAAAGTGCTTTGCTGTCCAGGACTGGCGTGTGGTTGATGGTGGTAATATTGCGTAGCGATATAAATGCAGATAAAACAGTAAACAAGCAGCGATAGCGATATTTAGGAACAAGGCCTAGGGATCATACTTTCACTAGTGGACACTCTCAACATTGATCACATAACAGAATAAATAAATAGATGCTAGACTCTACACCCTCTTATTGGATGATGAACACCACTAGCGTGTAGGATTACACGAACCCTCAATGCCGGAGTTAACAAGCTCCACAATATTCAATGTTCATATTTAAATAACCTTAGAGTGCATAACAGATCAACATAACCAAACCAAGTACTAACATAGCATGCACACTCGTCACCTTCACACTACGAAAGGAGGAATAGATCACATCAATACTATCATAGCAATAGTTAACTTCATAATCTACAAGAGATCACAATCATAGCCTACGCCAAGTACTACATGATGCACACACTCGTCACCATTACACCGTGCGGGAGGAATAAACTACTTTAATAACATCACTAGAGTAGCACGCAGATATATTGTGATACAAAACACATTGCAATCATAAAGGGATATAAATAAGCACTTCACTATGCCATTCATAACGAGTGAATAAGTATTCTGTGAAATATAGCCTAAGAGACCCACACGGTGCACACACTGTCACCTTTACACACGTGGGACAAGGAGTCTCCGGAGATCACATAAGTAAAATCCACTTGACTAGCATAATGACATCTAGATTACAAGCATCATCATATGAATCTCAATCATGTAAGGCAGCTCATGAGATTATTGTATTGAAGCACATAGGAGAGAGATGAACCACATAGCTACCGGTACAGCCCCGAGCCTCGATGGAAAACTACTCCCTCCTCATGGGAGATAGCAGCGCTGATGAAGATGGCGGTGGTGTCGATGGAGGAGCCTTCCGGGGGCACTTCCCCGTCCCGGCGGCGTGCCGGAACAGAGACTCCTGTCCCCCAGATCTTGGCTTCGCGATGGCGGCGGCTCTAGAAGGTTTCTCGTACCGTGGCTTTTCCGTATCGAGGTTTTAGGTCAGGGACCTTTAAATAGGCGAAGAGGCGGAGTCGGAAGGTCAACGAGGCGGTGACACACTAGGGGGGCGCGGCCAAGGCCTGGGCCGCGCCACCCTGGCGTCTGGTGGCCCGAGTGGCCCCCCTCTGGCCTCTCTCGGGTGTTCTGGAAGCTTCGCGTGATCCTAAGATGCTGGGCGTTGATTTCGTCCGATTCCGAGAATATTTCCTTACTAGGATTTCTAAAACCAAAAACAATAGAAAACAGCAACTGGCCCTTCAGCATCTTGTCAATAGGTTAGTTCCGGAAAACGCATAAATATGACATAAAGTATGCATAAAACATGTAGATATCATCAATAATGTGGCATGGAACATAAGAAATTATCGATACGTCGGAGACGTATCACACACCAGTGTCCACGTGTTTCATGTTTCCATTATGAAGAAAAATCAGAGCAGTCTCACACCGATATCACACGTCCCACTTGATAGTGATTAAGAAAGGTTCCAATTTTTTGTTCATATTTATAAACTGTATGCTCACACTTATTTTGATGGTATAACCAAATTATTAGTTGTATTGAAAGTTTGAACAACATTTAGAACGCAACTTACATCAGTATTGCGAATCGTAATTGGTCCAACATGTGCAGCATGCCATTTACTAGTTAAGACATAAAACAAAGACTCACCCCAGGTATATGGTTCCCAAACCAGAACATCTCCATACGGATATGTAACTGCGTTGTTGTGGGTATACTTTATGGGTATATCAACGGCATGGCCTAGATCCGGCAAGCCCGGGTGGCCCATAGTTGGTGATGAGGCATGTGGCCCATCGGGCGGCCCAGTTGCTGTAGATCCTGAAGGATGAAGTCCAGCCCGAGGAACGGAAGCCGGATCTCAACCGACCTACGAAGGAGGCCGGATCCGTGACGGCCCATGAAGTATCCGGATCCAGGCACGTATTTGGAGGAAGGCGGATCCTTGACGTACACGGCAAGACATTGTACCATAGTTAGGCAACTTGTATTCCGGCTAGGACTCTCCATGTAAACCCTAGATCTGTGCGTCTTTATAAGCCGGATCCTGGGAGCCCTAGAGGCACAACCACAACTCATTGTAACAACGCGAAAGCGCCGGATAATTCCGGACAAGTAGCGATAGGCCCTGTCATCGTGCGGGTGTTCCGAAGCTGGGTAAATCGCGTACCACCGTCCCGTGTGCACTCCGCCCTATGGCCCCTACTTCTTCTCCCCTCGTGAGGATCCCTCTTCCGAGGCACCGTCGATTAGGCAACGACAGTTGGCGCCCACCGTGGGGCCTGCGGCGTCTGGAGGCCGGAACCGGGAGGGTTCCGCCATGGGAAGCTACGACGACACGATCGCGGTGGGGCGTGTTCTTTACGCCGGGAATCTTCCGATCGTCCCTCCGGATGAGTGCTGGATTCCGGCTAAGACTAACCCCGTCAAGCTCTCCGTCGTTCCAATTGGCGGCATCCACATCTTCATCGGCGAAACCGTCGATTCCGACGGGAACGCGCTGGTAAGTAACGCTGACGCGACCGCCGCTGAGCAGGACGCAGTCGCGAAGATCCGATCTGAGTCGCAGGAATCCCCTAACGAAGATTCTGCCTTAGATCTGAAAAAATCAAAGCCCACCCAATCCGCCCCTGAGCAGGAAATAACGGTGGAAGACCACTGCAGATCCGCCTGGGTTTCCCAGGTGTTAGAGAAGCAAAGGTATCACTTCGTACACTTCATAGCCCATACCGTAGGAGCCGCCCCTCAAGAAGTCGGAGCTGGTCCCGTGCAGGTTGAGGTACCGGAGAACGACGACGCTCCGGATCAGCAAGAGGCTATCGGAGAAAGCGACGCCCCGGGTGAAGAGTCGATTCTGGGCAACCTGAGCCCAACTTCCGATGATTCCTCCTCTATGGACACGGAAGAGTTCAATCGCAAGATAGAAGAGCTCGGAGGCGGTGAGCAACCTCGAGGTCGATTCCGCCCAGCCTATGCGAGGTTCTCGCAACCGTAGCAGGGCTGGAACAGCAGGAACGCGAAGATGAAAACACCACCTCCGACCCAGGACCATCTAATGCCGGATCTCCGTTAGATCGGGAACGTCCGTTTGAGGATGTCCTGTCTCCGGAGGAAATAGTTGCACAAGCACGCATGGATTTGGTCGCACAGTCAGACGTCCTCAACAAGCCAATAACCCTCGGCGACGCCGTAGATCCGGAGGCTTTAGAGGCCACTAGAAAGGAGATGCTGGCCACGGCCAAGAAGTTCGCCAACACCGCAAGTCGCTATATTGGATGAGAGGGAAGAAGGCTGCGCATCTCATGGATCGCTTTGAAAGACAGGATCGCGAAATCACCGCAACACTCGAGCAAGTCAAGAGTATGAGAAAAGAGTGGGAGGTGAAAATGACCTACGCACGAGGCGGAGGTGATAGAATCATCGGAGAAGCAATTCCTCCCCGCAGGATCAACTTCGCAACCCCGTCGAACAGCGACCGCTGCAACTCCAAAGGATAACATGAGAAAGCGGCGGAAATCCTGAACAAAAAGGACGAGGAAATTGATATTGATTACGTCCGCAAGCTCGTTGCTTCTGCAATGCAGCAGCAGAGTAAGGCCGATACTTCGCGCAGGTTGGAATCCAATCCGGATCACTGTGTATCCACCGCGCAGAAGGATGCCCGTATCAATCGCCACCCTGATGATGAGTCGCGCACCGGATCCACGGAGCGCAGAAGAAAAGCAAGGGAGCACCCGAATCCAATCCCCGTGCCGTCAAAGACGCCTCCGTCAGATCCGAAGAAGGGAAAGGATGCAATGTAAACTGGTAGGAACAAGTACCGAGATCCGTCACCTCCGCCTAACGGGTACCCGCGTCCCCCGCCACCTCGCCGCCGCAGTCAAGCCGGAAACACCAGGCCCCATGGGGCTGGTGGAATTAACATCCGCGACAATATGCTGCCGCCAAGGACCAGGGCGCGTACGCCGGAACCACGCCGGAACCAGAACAACGATCATGAGCCCGAGCCCGAAGGAGCCGGAATAATGATCGCGAGCCGGAGCCCAGGAGGAGCCGGAACGCGGAACGTGTGCCAGAGCCTCGCCGGAGCCGGAATGACGGAGGAGACTATCACCAAGGTGAAGGTAGCCACCGAAGTCGGAGCGAGCCTCGGGAAGACCGCCGGGATTCAGAAGGCGGAAGCAAAAAATCTTACAGGCCCCCTCGCAGGTCCCCTTCACCGCCACCCAGCGGCGGAGGCGGAGGGGGAGGCGGTGGCCGAAGATCCCGCTCCCGCTCAAAAACCCCAGGAGGCGGCCCACGCGATGCCCGAGAACGCCTCAATTAGTACAGATCTGACTACATTGGCCCAAAATGCTTTGGCAGGATGATTCGAGAGGAACCAAAGCCAAGGATGAATCTCAAGCTACCCGGAAATCTGAAGAATTATGATGGCACGGAAAGGCTGGATACCTGGATTGAAGATTACTATAATGCTGTAACCTTCGCCGGAGGAACCCCTAACATCGCCTGCCGCATGCTTCAGTTGTACCTTGTAGGTCCAGCCCGGATCTGGCTCAGCGACCTCGAGAAGAATTCCATCTTTTGCTGGTTTGACCTGAAGAACGCTTTCGAGAAACACTTCAGGGGCACCTACAAGAGACCTGCCACAACAAGCGACCTGCAGGCATGTATCCAGAAGAAGGGTGAAACATCAAGGAATTTCCTCACCCGATGGTTGGCATGCAGAAACGAGTGCGAGAACGTTGATAACCGCACAGCAATGCACGTCTTCATTGGTGGCTTGCAGCGAGGAGGACTGCTGCGGCACAAGCTGACCTGCTTGGTCAATGCAAATAAGCTGACTTTGGATGACATGATCACCATCGCCAGTGATCATACTGCCACCGATGACGACGCAGGCGGAGATCTAGCAGCTACAGCAATCCCCCTGCACCAGCAAAAGAAGAACCGTGATAACGGCAGCAGCAGTGGCACCAAGCGGAAAAACCCTCCTGATGACCAAAAGAGCGGCGGATCCGACTTGATCGCCATGGCCTTCCAGCGCGGAGGCCAAGGAGGCGGAAGAGTCCGCGGCCGCGGGGGCGGAGCTGGAAGGGGCCAGCAGCTTGGCGAAGAGGTCACTGCTGCCGGAACCCGCGCCCCCCAAACTTATGAAGAGTACAGAGACATGCCTTGCTCGGCCCATCTGGACCCGGTTACGAGGAAGTCCACTCACACAAACCGCAACTGCAAATGGGTCAATGATCTCAAATCTGACCTGGAAGCAGGATACAAGCGAGCCCGAAAGCACCGCCCACGCGGCAAAGGAGGCAAGGGCAAGAACAAGGACAAGGATGAAGACAGTTCCGAGGCGATGGACGAGGATGACGCTTCGCCGGATCCCAAAGCCGGATCCGCAGCTAAACCTAACCCATTCGACAAAAAGAGTGCGGGCGCATACCACACTTTCCTTGGAACTCCAACAGTCCGTGCAAGCAAATCAGCTCTCCGGATCCTGAACGCCACAGTTCCCGCTGTGCCACAGTATGTCAGGTGGTCGGAAACTCCATGTACGTTTGACAGGAAGGATCATCCTACTGTCATTCCGAAAGAGTGCTACGCCTTGGTTGTAAGTCCCCGCATCGACGGGTATGATTTCTCCAAGTGCCTCATGGATGGAGGAGCCAGCCTAAACATCATGTACCCGGAAACTTTGGAGCGGATGAACCTTACCAAGGAACAGCTAAAGCACAGCACCACTGAGTTTCATGGTGTGGTTCCGGGTAAAAAGGCAAATTCCCTGGGCAGCATCAGACTTCCCGTGGCCTTCGGCGATGCAAATAACTTCCGCCAAGAGATGATCACGTTTGAGGTCGTGCCCTTCAAGAGCTCCTACCACGTCATCTTCGGCAGGCCCACCTACCACAAGTTTCACGCTAGAGTGTGCTACATCTACAACAAGCTCAAGATCCCGGGTCCCAAAGGTATGATTACCGTATCCAGGAGACTACAAAAAGGCTCATGAATGCGAGTTAGGCGAAGCCGCCTTCGCGAGTCCGTGATATCCGGAGAGGAGGCTGTGAGGCTACTGAGCCGCGGTGGATCCGGCGAGATGCGAGACCACCAAGAAGCAGATCTCCGAACAGAAGACCTCCTTCAAGGCCACGATAGAAACCAAGAAGCACGACCTCATTGTAGGTGACGCCTCAAAGCAGGTTTCGGTCGGAGCCAACATGGACCCCAAATAGGAAGACGCGCTCGTCGAGTTCCTCCGCGCTAACATGGATATCTTCGCATGGCAACCTTCTGACATGTCCGGAGTACCTAGGGAACTCGCCGAGCACTACCTCAACATAAACCCGGGGGCTAAACCGGTGAAGCAAGCTATGCGACGCTTTGGAGATAAGAAGCGCCGTGCCATAGGAATGGAACTAGCTAAGTTACTAGAGGCAGGTTTTGTAATAGAAGTTATCCACACTGATTGGGTCGCAAATCCCGTCCTTGTACCCAAAAAGAACACTGAAATACTAAGAATGTGCATCGATTACTCCGGCTTGAACAAGCATTGTCCAAAGGATCCGTTTCCCTTGCCGCGCATTGACCAAGTCATTGATTCGACGGCGGGGGTGGAACTTCTGTGTTTTCTTGATGCGTATTCCGGGTATCATCAGATCCGGATGAAGGAGTCTGACCAAAAGGCGACTTCGTTCATCACCCCCTTCGGCACTTACTGCTATGTCATCATGCCCTTTGGTTTGAAAAATACAGGTGCCACCTACCAACGTACGATGCAGCGGTGCCTGAAGGACCAAATCGGCCGGAACGTGCATGCCTACGTCGACGACATCGCGGTCATGACCCGGAAAGGATCCGACTTGATCAGCGACCTCACAGAAACCTTCGACAATCTCCGCGAGTACAAGATGATGTTGAATCCGGCCCGAAGTGCGTCTTCGGCGTGCCGACCGGAAAACTCCTTGGCTTCATAGTCTCTCACGGAGGCATTGAGGTTAACCCGGAAAAAATCAAGGCAATCCTGTGTATCAAACGGC